>NW_012109807.1:9292224-9316362 GCF_000951045.1 Mandrillus leucophaeus | reverse complement strand
AAGAGTTAATGGATGTGGCAAACTTCATTGTTGTCTTCTTTTAAGAAATTGCCACAGTCACCCCAGCCCGAGAAACCACCACCCTGAGATCCCTCAGCAGCCATCGACATGGAGGCAAGACATAAAAACACCTACCAAAGCAGGACCACTTTGGGCCACCCTCTTGGGCTAGCTTCTGACACACCCGTCTCCAGAAATCCTGGGTACTAACAAGTGACCCACCAGCCTGATGCCTTTCCAGCCAAGTCCGCTGTGACTTTGTGCCTCAGTCTTCCCTGCTGTGAAATGGGAGAGGAAGATCCTAGCGTTCTTTGCTAGCCAAGGATTCTACCCCATGCCTCTGAGTACCACTGGCCCCTGGCTTATGCTGCTTTGGGTTTCTTGTTCCCGAGGAGATTCTTTTTCTGTCTGGGATGGAAGGGAAATCTCATAGGTTCCTCACAAAAAGGATGTCCTGGGAGAGAGCGAACCAATTCATACTTGATTAACAAAAGGACAGAGGACAGAAAGAAAAGGTTGTCAGAAGCCGTGGGTTCCTGGTCTGGTGTCTGCTGCCAGCCGGCGGTGTGGCCCGAGGCAGTTTCCAATGGTTGTGGTTTTTGCAGTGGCAGAGGTGTTGCGTTTTTGCAGCCGTCGGCACATGGTGGTTCTTAGTAAAATACAGCCCACGGCTTCTCCGGCCCACGATGCAGGGTTGTCGTGAGCCTTGCTCATTCCAGCTTGGCACCTGCTGTGTGGGGTACGGGCAGCCTCCTCACCGAGCTACCAAGGAGCCCCAGGAGCCACCGGCAGTTCAGCCAGGATGGCTGTGAGTAGCCAAGGGCGACGGAGGAGCTGCCCATGGCCAGGGGCCGGCCGGAGGAGGCCACCCAGAGGAAGGCACTTGTCACAGAGACCTGAGGGGTCACCAGGACCCTTGCAGGTGAGGGGAGCATGTGGCCTAATTAGGGCAGTTAGAACTCTGCAGATGCTCGGGAAGGTCAGATGTTCCCGCATATTCTCAGGGGAACTACTACCCAGGGACCCCATGTGTTGCTTTGGGACCACAGCCATGGAATCCTTTAGCTCTCCAGTGAGACTGAGCTGCTTCTCAATTCTGTGTCTCAGCATGGGGCAGATTTTGGAGACAGGATTTCCCCAAGCGCCATAGCCCAACCCCGGCCTCCTGTGACTTGACCTCAAGGTGGTTTTGCGTTTCCTTCAAAGATGTGGGGAGATAGCTGGAGCAGAGGAAAGAAAAGGGGCAGGTGTGGAACAGATGCAGTGGGTTGTGGGGGAGTGGGGAGGAGGGTCTCTGTGTGTGTGTGTGTGTATGTGTGTGTGTGTGTAGCCTGTGTGCACCCAGGGACACACCCCTTCCCCCTGGCCAATTCTTTTTTTTTTTTTTTTTAATGATAGAGACGGGATCTCACTATGTTGGCCAGACAGGTCTCGAACTCCTGATATCAGGTGATCGCCTGCCTGGGCCTCCCAAACTGCTGGGATCACAGGAGTGAGATCACAGTCACCGGCGCCCTCTGACGACTCTGATTGGGGATGGGGAGACTGCTCCTGTTCCTCCTGCTTGCATCTGAGGTGTTCTCTCCCCACCCCTTCCTCCTTCCCTCTCTCCTTGCAGCAGCTCCTGTCAAAGGGAACAGGAAGCAGTCCGCAGAGGGTGACGCCCTAGATCCACCTGCATCCCCCAAACCTGTTGGCGAGCAGAACGGGAACCAGAACCCCATCCCACTGGAGGTGAGTTGAGTCCCTCTGCTGACTCCCTGGGCGCTCTTCCCTGCCACCCTCACCTGTGTTCAGCCTCCAGGTGAACCTGGACACTCCCCAAGCTCTCAGGAGGCAGATATGTTCCTACCCTGGCCCTGTCCAGCAGCCAGGAGACTGACTTGTCTTCTGTGCCAGAGAGTTATTGAAACCAAGATTGACTTGGTTTTTGTAGTAGACCCCTTTTTTCAAGTGAAGATGGCCCACCACCCTGATCCATAGAACAGACAAAAGCTCCAGCCCGTGATGCAAAACCACATTCACATCCATTCATCCAGATGCTTAACATGGGCATATAAAGTCACTCGGTGAGACCAACAGGGCTGCTGCGATGAGCAGAGTCTGAAGGGGGCGCTGCAGGCAGCTTTTTCGGAGCACAGTTGGCCCCGGCTTTCATTCATTTTGGCCGTTTGCTTTGGTGGCACAGTCTGGAAAAGTATCCAGATTCATGCAGAAAAGTGTTTGCAAATGGTAGTCGTCTTTAGCAGCTTGCTGGAAATTCAGAGTAGAGGCTTGGAGGAGCAGATTGACTTGAGCAGCTAGGAGAGAGCCTTCCTTCTGAGGTCTGCACAGACCAGCCCCAGGGCCCCGGCATGTTACGATTTCATGGGTGATATATGAGTTCGTATGTTGTTTCTTCTCAGAGGTCTTTAATAGCTTAAAAACACTGAACTATTACAGAAGCTATTTACAACAAACAAAAAAAGTAACACTGAAATAAACTTGAATCAATTTTTTTTTTTTTTAGGCAGAGTCTCACTGTTACCCAGGCTGGAGGGCAGTAGCACAATCTTGGCTCACTGCAACCTCCATCTCCTGGGTTCAAACGATTCTTCTGCCTCAGCCTCCCGAGTAGCTGGGACTACAGGCATGCACTACCAGGTGTGGCTAATTTTTGTATTTTTAGTAGAGATGGGATTTCCCCATGTTGGCCAGGCTGGTCTCGAACTCCTGACCTCGGGTGATCTGCCCACCTCGGCTTCCAAAGTGCTAGGATTACAGGCGTGAGCCACCATGCCCAGCTGGATCAAATATTTTGGGAACACATGGCTGTCTGTGCTATCCTAGTCTAGATGGTTTATGTCCTGGAAGCTGTCTGTTCTCTGACAGGGTGTAGGCCCTGGGCTGTCTGCCCTGAGCCACTTGCTGGATGAAGGCATCAGCGGAGATTGCCCCTCTGGGACCCGCAACCAAAAGTCCTGTGCCCCTGGCAGCAGTGTGCAGTTGAAGCCCAGAGCTTCACCTCCCTGTGCTCAGCACGGCAGGCTGGGGCCACACAGAGGCTCGGGGAACGTGGGCCTGACAGAGCAACCCCACGGCACCGGAAAGCACCAGGCACCTTTGTTCCTTCAGCTTTTCCCTTGGCATTGGGGGTGGTGGGGAGGGCGGCGGGGAGTCCCAGGGACACTGAGCCTGCCCTCCAGGAGCTCCTAGTCTGGCAGAGGAGCTGACACAAATATGACAAATCAAGAACAAGACAGAGAAGTGACCCTGGCCTGGAGAAGGCCAGGGACTGCTCTTGTGGCCACCTCTGGAGCCAGCTGCTCTGGGGTGCCCAGCCTCTGGGGTGGGGGTCCTGAGCTCTAGCCCCTGCCCTGGGGCACTGAGGGCTGACACCTGTGCCAGCCGAACCCAGGAACAGTCACTCCCTCCCAGAACAGTGGCCAGGTGCTCTCTGGGAAACTGGGGTTGGGGCAGGTATCTTATTCCTCCTGCAGCCAGTGGTTTCTGCACGTCCCCAGCAGCCAGCCACCAACTGGGGCCCATCCCAATGCCTCCTATTCTCTCCCCAGGACTCCCCCGAGGCAGGCGGGGAGCGGGAGGAGGAGCAGGAGCGGGAGGAGGAGCAGGCCTTCCTGGTCAGCCTCTACAAGTTCATGAAGGAGCGACACACGCCCATCGAGAGGGTGCCCCATCTCGGCTTCAAGCAGAGTGCGTCCCTGGGGTGCAGGCAGGGAGGGGGGCCCAGCAGGGAACCCCGCCCAGGCAGGGCACCGGGCAGGCACTCCCACTCTGGGTGACCCAGGTTGCAGATAGAAAGGAGGCCTCCCTCCAGGCTGCCACCGGGCCAGCGGTGCACAGGCCAGAGCCTGCCCATCTACTGCAGTGGCCCTGCCTGGGTGTGTGCTGCTCTGTGCCCGCGTGTCAGGGCACTAGGAAGGGGTGGCTGCCCCACCTCCCACAGAGGCTGACGGCCAGCCTGCCCCTCTCTCCCCAGTTAACCTGTGGAAGATCTACAAGGCAGTGGAGAAGCTGGGGGCCTATGAGCTGGTAAGGAAGGCACCCCCAGTCCTTGCCAGACTGCATCTCTCTGGGGTGAGCCTGCAGCGCTGTCCTTGCCTCCGGACAGGAGAAGAGCCAGGATCCCCAGTCCTGCCCCTTCCTCCCCGCCTCCCCCGCTGGTTCTCTGCTGCTCAAAGCAGCTTTTCAGCCTTCCCCATCTGTTCTGCCCGCCCCGTGTTGGAAAAACTGCTTGGGCCAGCAGTCCGTGGCCCTGGGAGGGAGAATCAGCCGCTGTCGGAGCCGCAGAGCAGCTGCCAAACCGCAGCGCTTCGGTCCCTGCGAGGGCGGCCAGAGCCGCAAGGACCCCGCCGCCAGGGGGCGCCCGCGGCCGCGCCCTCACCAGGTGCCCTTGCAGGTGACCGGGCGCCGCCTCTGGAAGAACGTGTACGACGAGCTGGGGGGCAGCCCGGGCAGCACCAGCGCGGCCACGTGCACGCGCCGCCACTACGAGAGGTAGGGGGGCGGGCCCGGGTGCTGGACGCCGCCTGCCCTGCGGGGCTCGGCCGACCTTGCCGGGAGGGCTGGGTGGACTCTGTCCGGAGCGGGCGGGGTGGGCGCCGTCCTCAGCGCTGCGGGGGCACAGGCTGGCTGGGCGCAGCCACCGAGGGAGCTGAGCTTTGGGGCGAGGAGGAGAGGGTCTTCTTCGGCGCCGGCGGGAAAGAGGGGCTCAGAGGAGGCCACAGAGGCCCGTGGGGGGGATGGGCGCCGGCCTCCTGGGGGACATGCCCGGTTCCTCCCCAGGCTGGTCCTGCCATATGTGCGGCACCTGAAGGGGGAGGATGATAAGCCGCTGCCCACCTCCAAGCCCAGAAAACAGTACAAGATGGCCAAGGAGAACAGGGGGGATGATGGGGCCACCGAGCGGCCGAAGAAGGCCAAGGACGAGCGGCGCATGGACCAGGTAGGCCTGTGGCTGGCTCCGGCCACCCTGTCCCCTGCCTCTTGTAGCCCCCCCCACCCCACAACTCCCTGTGGCCACGGAGCTGTCTGCTCAGAACACACAGAACATGCTCCCAGGGCGGGACTTGCAAGGTTCCAGGTTCTCCACAGTGTGCAAGTTCTCTACTTGTGCAAGTAGACTGAACTCCAGCCTGCACCCCCCCACCAGGCCCTGTGTCCCAACCTGAGGATGTGTCCGCTCAGAGGACAGGGCTCCTTTGGAAAATTCTGCACAAAGGACTGCAAGGGCTAGCGGGGGACCTGGGCAGGCCTGAAAGTGCCGCCTCCTGCTCCTGAGGTCAGGATGCATGGCTCGGGCAGCGCTGAGGCATGGCTTTCTCTCATTCCAGATGATGCCAGGAAAGACCAAAGCAGATGTTGCTGACCCAGCACCGCTTCTTAGCCAGGAGCCCCCCAGGAACAGTACAGAACAGCAGGGCCCGGCCTCTGGGTCTTCTGTGTCCTTTGTGGGTGCCAGCGGCTGCCCTGAGGCCTACAAGCGGCTCCTATCCAGCTTCTACTGCAAGGGGACACACGGCATCATGTCACCACTGGCCAAAAAGAAGCTCCTGGCCCAGGTGAGCAAGGTGGAGGCCTTGCAGTGCCAGGAGGAGGGCTGTCGCCATGGGGCAGAGCCCCAGGCGTCCCCAGCTGTTCACCTCCCAGGGAGTCCCCAGAGCCCCAAAGGGCTGACTGAGAATTCCAGGCACCGGCTGACCTCTCAGGAGGGATTGCAGTCCCCGGGTGGCAGCCTCAGGGAGGAGGCGCAGGCGGGCCCCTGCCCGGCAGCCCCCATCTTCACGGGCTGCTTCCACACCCACCCCACCGAGGTGCTGAAGCCTGTCAGCCAGCACCCCAGGGACTTCTTCTCCAGACTTAAAGATGGGGTGCTGTTGGGGCCTCCTGGCAAAGAGGGGCTGTCAGTGAAAGAGCCCCAGCTGGTGTGGGGCGGGGACGCCAACCGCCCTTCTGCATTCCACAAAGGTGGCTCCAGAAAGGGCGTTCTGTACCCCAAGCCCAAAGCCTGCTGGGTGTCCCCCATGGCCAAGGTCCCACCCGAGAGCCCCACGCTCCCGCCCACCTTTCCTGGTAGCACAGGCCTGGGCAGCAAGCGCAGCCTGGAGGAAGAGGGTGCTGCCCACAGTGGGAAGAGACTGCGGGCCGTGTCTCCCTTTCTTAAGGAGGCAGATGCCAAGAAATGTGGGGCCAAACCTGCGGGGTCCGGCTTGGTCTCCTGCCTTCTGAGCCCAGCCCTGGGGCCTGTGCCCCCAGAGGCCTACAGGGGCACCATGCTGCACTGCCCGCTGAACTTCACTGGCACCCCAGGCCCCTTGAAGGGCCAGGCTGCACTCCCCTTCAGCCCCCTGGTCATCCCAGCCTTCCCGGCCCACTTCCTGGCCACTGCGGGCCCCTCACCCATGGCCGCTGGCCTGATGCACTTCCCGCCCACGTCCTTCGACAGTGCTCTCCGCCACAGACTTTGCCCGGCCTCATCTGCCTGGCACGCACCACCAGTCACAACCTATGCAGCGCCCCACTTCTTCCACCTCAACACGAAGCTGTAGGCCAGCCCATGGTGTTGCGTACACTGTGGAGTCGACCAGGGCCGACAGCGAGCAGGTGCTGCTGCTAGGGGACTCTGGACTAGTGCCTGTTACCCAGGACACCCAGGCCATGCCCCTGGCTGGGCAGCCTGGCACAAGTGAAGGAGGAGGTGGTGGGAAAACTGGGTGTATCTCTCAAGGCAGCAGGCTGAGCCCAGAGCAGAGGACCCAGTTGTTACAAGGCCCTGGGAGAGGGTGGGCAGCTCCCGCTGCCCCAGAGCAGTGCTCAGAGCACCCAGGTTGCCCACGGAAAATCCAATAAAAAGAAACGAATGGGAATCCACATAGCCCTGAGGTGCGCATGGTATGGGCCTTTGTAACGGCAGGCAAGGCGGGGGTGAACTCGTGGGTGGGGCTGCCATTAGGGGGCCAAGGAGGCGGACCTGAATGCCACCACCCCTCCAGAGCAGGCCTAAAGCAAACCCCAGCCTCTGCCCATGTGTAGGCAGCCTCTGACATCCATCCTTGCCTTCGGTCTGGCTTCCTAGTTGAGCCTCGGGAACACGTTGCCTTTCTCATTGTGGAGATGGGGATTGGAGACCCTGGGAGGGTCGGTGACTTGCCCAGGTTCCCCTGGCAGGAGGGGCAGAGGAGGGCTGCGCAGGCCGTGTGACTCCTGTGCTCTGAGGAGGACCCCAGGCTGTTACCAGTGCCCCCTGGGGTTTGGGGGTGTGACCAGGACGCCTGAGTTGGTCTGCCTTGGTGGTGGATGTAGATTATCTGGGGCCTGTAGCCGAGCCCTCTCTGCAGCACCATCCCACTTGCCTGACCCACATGGACAGTCCAGAATTGGACTGGATTGAAATCACAAGAGGTGCCTGGAGGGAAAGGGGAGCAGATACCCTGGTCTCGGCCTGGGTGTCTGCGTCGGTAACAAGCCCCAGCGGTTTCAGATGTGGCCCTGTGGCCTGATGCCCTGCTTGCTGCAGGCCTGATGGGAGCAGGACCTTGGCTCAGGAGGAGGGAGGGTGGGTTCTTTTCAGAGGCACCGTCCCCTCTCTCCACAAGCAGCCTGCACCCAAGCAGTTTCACATGTAGTCCTGGAAAAGTGGGGCTACTGCTGGCCAAGCAGAGGGTAGATGTCGGGGCATCAGGTGTGAGCAGGTCAGCGGGCAACACACACCACTGGAACTTGCCGTGCCCGCTGGGCCTGGGATGCTGGGATGCTCATGATCTCCGGCCGTGGGAGGGGCCCCCATAGTTTGCAGGTAGGGAGGCTGAGGCCAGGGATGGGTAGGGTCTTGCTTGCCCAAGGCCACCATTCACAATGACAGAACCCAGGCCAGGGAACGTGCAGCATGCTTGGCACCAGGGAGTGGGCGGCCAGGCCAAAAGTGCACCCTATCCAGCCCCTGCCCCTGCCTACCTCCTTCAGGAGCAGCCTGTGGAGGGCTCAGGCACCTTCCAAGCAAGGCCTGTGACCGGTGGAGGGGCAGAGGGTGGTGGTCCCTGCTGTTGAGAGCACTCAGGCTCTGCAGGGGCATCTCCCAAACTTCCACCTCCTTCCTTCTGAGAGGTGCCAAGATGCCAGCCTAAGCACCTGCAGTGACCTGCCCTGAGCTCCCACTGCCACATGCAGTCCTTCTCTCCGAGCTGCAGAGGCTCAGTGGATGATAAAGGATGGGAAGGGGCCGGGTGCGGTGGCTCAAGCCTGTAATCCCAGCACTTTGGGAGGCCAAGGCGGGCAGATCACCTGAGGTCAGGAGTTCGTGAACAGCCTGGCCAACATGGTGAAACTCTGTCTCTACAAAAAATACAAAAATTAGCGGGGCATGGTGGCGGGCGCCTGTAATCCCAGTTACTTGGGAGGCTAAGGCGGCAGAATCACTTGAACTCGGGAGGTGGAGGTTGCAGTGAGCCCAGACTGCGCCACTGCACTCCACCTTAGGCAACGGGCAAAACTCAAACAAAAAAAGGGTGGGTGGGTGGGGGGGTGCTGAGTTCTGCCCACCCTCCAGGCCCTGGGTGCTGGGCCACAGACCACTGGGGTCAGATCCCCTGGATAAAAGGGGCAGGGTCCCTTCATCTGCAAAGCAACATCGGCCTGGCCCCGGCACAAAGATGGGCAGGACTTGAGCGCAAGCGGCTCAGCGCTGTGGTCACGGCGCCCTCTGGAGGCCCATCAGGAGAATGCACCTCCCGTGGGGCGTCTGTCCCGGGCAGGTGGGCGCCCTGGGCAGGAGGCAGGGGACCCTGTTTTGGCACAGGTGCTAGAGCCCGATGTAGTCATGCTTCCAGGACACCCTCTGGGCCCAGTGCCCCACAGCCTGGTACTAACTGTACCCGATTCTCGGAGGGCAGCATCCCGACTCACAGCCGGACTAAATGGTGGGTTCCCATCAGTGCCTCTGATTCCTCAGTGAGCAGAGACTGAGGACAGGTACTAGGGCTGGAGACCTGAGGTTGGGGAGAGGAGGGGACGAGAATGAGTGATCTCAGACAGGAGCGCCCCCACGCCAGGGCAGTGCCCTGGGGCCTCTGGGAAGCACCAGGTTCCACCTGAGGTTGGCGGCACGGGTTTTGGGTTTCGGCGGGACCAGGCCACCAGGGAGAGCCAGGTTCCACCGAGGAGACACTGGGCCGGGGGAATCTGGTGCAGCAGAGCGGAACAACAGAGCTGAGGCGAGTGCAGGGAGCCAGGCCAGTGGAGGGCCTGGAGTCGAAGCTGGGTGCGGGGAGCCAAGGACGGGTGGCGGGACTGATGGACCACAGTGGGGCTCCGAGAACCACGGGACTGAAGGAGGTGGGCTGGGAATAAGAGGGCTGGCTGACGTCCCCCGTACCTGGGCGCACTCGTGAGAGTGAGTGGAGGAGAGCAGGCCAAGAAACGAAGGGGCCAGGGCGTGGGAAGCCTTGGAGTCACCGCCTTTGGACCAAGGTCAGGCAAGAAGTGGGGAGGGGCTCGGGGTCCACAGCAAGGCCACGATGCAGGGGCAGCAACATGGGCTGGCAGCAACCCACTTCGGGACAGCGTGGAGAAGCGATCTGCACTGGAGAGAGCTGAGGGAGTGGTCTCTGGGTGGGCAGAGCCACGGGCTGGCAGGGGAGGAAGCAGAGGGGCAGCTGGGAGTCCAGGCAGGGAAGTCAGAGACCTCCACCCCTCAAAACCAGAGGGTGGGCCAGGTGCGATGGCTCATGCCTGTAATCCTAGAACTTCGGGAGGCCAAGGCAGGCAGATCACCTGAGGTCAGGAATTCCACACCAGTCTGGCTAACATGGTGAAACCCCATCTCAACTAAAAATACAAACATCAGCCGGGCGTGGTGGCACCCACCTGTAGTTCCTGCTACTAGGGAGGCTGAGGCAGAAGAATCATTTGAACCCAGGAGGCAGAGTTTTCAGTGAGCTGAGATTGTGCCACTGCACTCCAGCCTGGCGACAACAGTGAAACTCTGTCTCAAAAAAAAAAAACAGAGGCTGCTGACAGTGCCCTGAGACGTGTTTAAATTTTTTTTTTAAGAGATGGAGGTCTTGCAGTGTTACCCCAGCTGGAGTGGTGCTGTGGCTATTCACAGGCAAGGCTATCATGCATTGCGGCACCCAAACTCCTGGGCTCAAGCAGTCCTCCCGCCTCAGCCTCCCAGGCAGCTGGGACTGCAGGTGCATGTCACGGCAGCCAGCTAAATGTTTTCAAATAATTGCCAGAATTTAAAAATCAGATTTCACATAAAAAATGTGGATATCAGGCTTCTCTTTAAAAACCAGAATTTCTGGCCAGGCGCTATGTCTCATGCCTGTAATCTCAGCACTCTGGGAGGCCGAGGCGGGCAGATCACCTGAGGTCAGGAGTCAAGACCAGCCTGGCCAACATGGTGAAACCCTGTCTCTACTAAAAATACAAAAATTAGCTGGTCGTGGTGGTGGGCGCCTGTAATCCCAGCTACTCAGGAGGCTGAGGCAGGAGAATCGCTTAAACCTGGGAGGCGGAGGTTGCAGTGAGCCGAGATTGTGCCACTGCACTCCAGCCTGGGTGACAGAGTGAGACTCCATCTCAAAAAAAAAAAAAAATTCTGGTCAGGTGGGAGCACTTTCTGGAGGTGAGCAGTTGCTGCTGCCTTTTGGACAGGGTGACCTACCCGTTCACCACAGTTGCCCCAGCCCCTAACTCCACAAACCTGAGGGACCCAGCCCTTTGCCCCCTGCCCCAGGCACCCCAGTTCAAGCCAGAGTCCTGTTGCTGCTCAGACAATAGGTGGCAGCTTTTGAGACTCCTTCCCATGTTGGAGGTTCTTGGCTTCACGCCTAGAGTTCCCACCACCTGCTGGGCCTTGTCATCCAGCGCTCAGGGGTCAGCAGATAGAGAGGGAAGCTCAAAGAGCTGAAGCCAGAACACAGGCCCTGAGTCCTGACTCCTCCCCGGGTTCAGTGTGTCTGTAAAGGTTCTCAGGCCCCTTACTGGCAAGCAACAGAAACAAACCCTGACCCAGGCAAGAGGGAGCCTGAGTGACTGAGAACTGCAGGAAGAAGAGAACCCCCAGACCACCGGGGGTGGGGACAGCAGCCCTGCACCCCTTCTCTGGCACTGCCATGGGTGAGCTGGAGCCGGCTCCTCCTGGCCCAGAGAGCGCACTGCAGGCATCTTTTCCCAGCTCTTGGTTGATGCCTACTGGGAGCTTGAACTACACAAGGCAGGAGTATCTACAACCCCCAGAAATCAGCACATGCTGGCTGAGTGCGGTGGCTCACATCTGTAATCCCAGCACTTTGGGAGGCCGAGGCAGGCGGATCACCTGAGGTCAGGAGTTCGAGACCAGCCTGGCCAACATGGTGAAACCCTGTCTCCACTAAAAATACAAGAATTAGCCAGGAGGGTGGCGGGCACCTGTAATCCCAGCTACCTGGAAGGCTGAGGCAGGAGAATCGCTTGAACCTGGGAGGCGGAGGTTGCAGTGAGCCGAGATCATGCCATGCACTCCAGCCTGGGCCTCAGAGCGAGACTCTGTCAAAAAAAAAAAAAAAAAAAGAAATCAGCACGTGCTACACATCAGGGCTCCCCGCGCCCCCAGCCAGGGGTCAATCACCTAGCAGCACGCACTGCCGACTCAGCTCCAACTGCCTTCTCTCCCTGGGGTCCCGCTTCAGGATACACTGTGAGGGGAGACTCTTATCTGAGGCCTCTGCTTACCCGGTAACCTCTGAGGCTGTTGCCTCAGAGGAAGCATGTCTTCCAGGTAGACCAAGACAGTAGCTGCCGTGCTGCGTGACGCCAGGTGCGTACCCTTCTCTGGGCCTCCGTTCCCTCATCTGTGATGTGGAAATTAGTCACTCCTACCTCAAGAGTGGGGGCATTTAGTGAAAGTGCTCTGTGAACTAAAGTTCTGACGAATGTGGATCATCACCTCCCTCCCCACCGGCAGTGCTGCTCCACCAGCCTGACCGCCCCGCGCCCTGCCCTTTACCTCACTGCTTTTTAACATTCCTGCCCTCCCACCTGGCTTCTGACTCACAGTCACACTGAACTTCAGATCCTGTCAGCGTCTGGGTCAAGTATGGCCAGTCCGTTCCCCCCAGGTATCAACTTTGACTGATGGTGGCTGTCTGCAGCTTGGGGTTGACTCAGTGTGACAGTGATGCAATTGATTAGTAATGTCTGCCAAGGCCACAGGCAGCGGTGTGGAGGCTCACCTGCCACTTAGTTGCCATCTCCGTCTACATGGAGGATGATCTAACTGTGCCTGATGATGGGCTGTCTGATGTAGGTCCTGACCTCACTGCCACATCTTAGCCACAGCTCCTGTGCAGAGCTGCCTAGTTTCTCTCCCACAGGAGCAAGGGTTGTGGAGGAGCAGGTCTTGGATTGGGCGGTCAAATCCTAGAAGTCTGGGTTGGACAGCCCTTGGCCTTGAGCTACAGAGTTCAATCCCTGGGTAGTCGTCAGGCTGCCTCTCGGGAGAAACCCAGGTAGGTTGTCCAAAAACCAGAAAGGTCTTTCCACAGCAGCTGGAGAGGGACGATCTAGGATCCACACCAATTAGATAGAGTAAAATGGCACAATTCTGGTGTCATTTGTAGAGTAACTGCGGTGCTTCTGAGCTGGAGCCTGTGGCCTTGGTATCGGGATAATCAGTAGACGATATATTTTTTAAATCATTTCAAGGCCGGGTGTGGTGGCTCATGCCTGTAATCCCAGCACTTTGGGAGGCTGAGGCGGGCAGGTTGCCTGAGGTTAGGAGTTTGAGACCAGCCTGGCCAACATGGCGAAACCCCGTCTCTACTAAAAATACAAAAATTAGCTGGGTGTGGTGGTGGGTGCCTGTAATCCCAGCTACTCAGGAGGCTGAGGAAGGAGAATCGCTTGAACTTGGGAGGCGGAGGTTGCAGTGAGCCAAGATCATGCCACTGCACTCTAGCCTTGGTGAAAGGGAGAGACTCCATCTCAAAAAAAAAAAAAAGAAAAAAAGAAAAATTCATTTCAAAGTCCAGCTGTCATCAGCTCACCCCTCTGCATAAACCTGGTCCATGACCTTCCATTGCCCTCAAGTTAAAACCCAAATGCCTCAGTCCGGAAGGCTGTTCATGGGCTCCTTGGTGAAAGGGAGAGACTCCATCTCAAAAAAAAAAAAAAAAAAAGAAAAATTCATTTTAAAGTCCAGCTGTCATCAGCTCACCCCTCTGCATAAACCTGGTCCATGACCTTCCATTGCCCTCAAGTTAAAACCCAAATGCCTCACTCCGGAAGGCTCTTCATGGGCTCTGCTTCCTTCCCCAGGCTCCTGGCTCACATCCACCCCACCCTCCACCACCCACAGCACCCAAACCCCTGCAGTTTCTGCCTGGGCTGATCCCTGAGGCCCCACTCCAGCTCCCTGGCCTGACTGGCTGTCCCTCAGCTCTAGAAGAACCTTTGCACCCAAAAAAACATGTCACTGCTCCCACTTTTCCTTCCAGTCTCTCAGAAGTTTCTTCCTCCAGGAAGCCTTCCTGGCTTAGGTACCCATCCCATGTGCCCCCACAGCACCCAGTGCTTGTCTACCTGCCACTGTGGACCCATGACTTCCTGCATCCCTGCTTCCCCAGACTGTCGGCTCCCTGAGGGCAATTCACAATCCCCGTTGACCACCAACCCCAAGTTATACCTAGCCCCGTACAACAGGGGTCCCTTCCTTGTTTCTCTTTTTACCGAAATTATTTTGGTACATGTGCCCACTAGCAACATTCAGAAACATCCCTGGTAATCCTCCACATCCCAGTGGCTCCCAGAGGGCTCCTGCCTGCTCGGGAGGCAGCCCCAGGTTCTTTGCCACTGCATTTGCCCAGATGGCTGTGGTCCTGGGTAGGAGCAGCTCTTCCCACCAATAACCTCTGCCACATTCCCATCTGGCTTTGGAGAAGGGAGAGAACCCGCCCTTGATTCTTCCTTCAGAAATACAGCCACACCCCATCCCTTCCCCTCCCCACCCTGCACACACCCATGAGACCAAGCAGGGACGTTTAATAAGGTTTTAACAACATTTCTGGGAAGCAGCAGAAGGGACTCAAAACAAGGACACAACCCACGACTGCTTCCTGAAGCTGCCTCAACCCCACCCATGCAGCACATGCCATACCCAGTTCCTGACGTGGATCTGCATCAGGGTCTAGACCTCCGGACACCACCTGCAGCTCCAGGAGGCTCCGCACCTTGGAACTCACTACTCAGAGGAGGAGGAAGGCTCATCTTCCTCCACCCTCATCGGGGGCTTTTCTCTAAATCCTCATTTCTAGGATTAACTTCCTAGCTGTGGGTCGACAGTGCCCAAACAATGGTGAAAACGCTTGAATATCTCCTCTGCTGAGAAGCAGCCATCCAATCAAAATGGTGGGTTTGGGTTGACTTCTGCCACTCCCCCACACTGCCCCCCGCAATATGTTGAAGTCCTAACCCTCAGCACTTGAGAATGTGGCCTTATTTGGGAATAGGGTTGTTGCGGGTGTAATTCATTAAGATGAGGTCACAGTGGAGTAGGGTGGACCCTCATCCACCATGACTGGCATCCTTGTAACGAGACAGTCATGGGAAGATGTGGGCACAAGGAGAGTGCTACGTGAGACAGGACTGGGCACAGGGAGAGTGCCATGTGAACACAGGACATGGGCACAGGGAGAGTGCCACGTGAAGACAGTACTGGGCACAGGGAGAGTGCCACGTGAACACAGGACTGGGCACAGGGAGAGTGCCACGTGAACACAGGACTGGGCACAGGGAGAGTGCCACGTGAACACAGGACATGGACACAGGCAGAATGCTACGTGAAGACAGGACTGGGCACAGGGATGGTTGTGGGTTTTACTTGGAATATTGTTGTTTTAATGTTCTATTTTCTGAATACATAAAGAGCTCCTTTATCTTAAGCTGTCTATAACTCATAACAATTTCGTAGACTATATTCTTGTAAACTAAAATGAACATTTGTGTATTGGTCCATTCTGACACTGCTATAAAGAACTACCTGAGACTGGGTAATTTACGGAGAAAAGAGGTTTAATTGACTCACAGTTTGGCAGTTTGGCAGGC
Organism: Mandrillus leucophaeus; assembly: GCF_000951045.1. Lineage (NCBI taxonomy): Eukaryota > Metazoa > Chordata > Mammalia > Primates > Cercopithecidae > Mandrillus > Mandrillus leucophaeus. Next base: position 9,301,281 of record NW_012109807.1, on the reverse strand, counting down.
TGTACAGGAAGCATGGCTAGGAGGCCTCAAGAAACTTACAATCATGGCGCAAGGCCAAGGGGAAGCAAGCATGTCTTACAATGGCGGCAGGAGAGAGAGTGATGGGGGAAGTGCCACACACTCTCAAACAAACACACCTTGTGAGAACTCACTCACTATCGTGAGAACAGCAAGGGGAGATCTGCCCTCATGATCCAGTCATCTCCCACCAGGCCCCTGTGCTGACATGCGGGGATTACGATTCGACATGAAATTTAAGGTGGGGACACAGAGCCAAACCATATCAATTTGCAAATGGTGTATTTTTGTTATTGCCTGATCATTCCAGAATTTGGAAACTGAGTATTCTTAATTTCATGGCAATATAATTATTTGCACAGGTTCAATAAGAATCTGTCCTCCTTGTTTATCGGACAGAATTGGAAACACTGGTTATGCAACAAAGGCCTTTAAGTATTTTGTCATCTACAGATAGTTTTTTTCTTTTACTCTGGTGCTTCCCTGAATGTCATGTTAGAGAATGATGCTCATTTAACCAGCTATGAGCAGATACTTTAAAGAACTAAGGCAGCCGGGCGCGGTGGCTCAAGCCTGTAATCCCAGCACTTTGGGAGGCCAAGGAGGGCGGATCACGAGGTCAGGAGATCGAGACCATCCTGGCTAACACGGTGAAACCCCGTCTCTATTAAAAATACAAAAAACTAGCCAGACGTGGTGGCGGGCGCCTGTAGTCCCAGCTACTCGGGAGGCTGAGGCAGGAGAATGGCGTGAACCCAGGAGGCGGAGCTTGCAGTGAGCTGAGATCACGCCACTGCACTCCAGCCTGGGCGACAGAGTGAGACTCCGTCTCAAAAAAAAAAAAAAAAAAACTAAGGTTGACTTTTTGAGCCAATGTTTACAAAATGCTCTTGGGAAAACTGGCACTGGCTGGAGTACACGGTTTCAGCCACACAGGTGAGTAAGGAAGGTCACTTCCTGACAGTACCTGGAAGCTTAGGATCTTCTGGGGACTCAAGAAAAGAGGAACTTGTCCAAATTTATAGGTACTGCATTTGAAGTATGATGGCAAGTTCTTAGCTTGGCTTCCTGGCCTCAAGAGAATTTTAAAAGCCCAGTCTGAAAGTCCTCATGAAAACTTTCAACAAAGTAAACTTAAGAAGACCTATGTGGCAAATTACCATTCTTCATCTATATAAGTAATCAGTCAAGTCTAAAGAGACCAGCCTTATTTTGTGATCAAGAATAAGAGGGGTTTTTTTTTGTTTTTTCTTGGTTTTTTTTTTTTGAGACAGTCTCATTCTGTCGCCCAGGTTGGAGTGCAGTGGCATGATCTTGGCTCACTGCAACCTCTAGCTCCTGGGTTCAAACGATTCTCGGGCCTCAGCCTCCTGAGTAGCTGGGACTACAGGTACGCACCACCACGCCCATCGAATTTTTTTTTTTTTTTTTTTTGTAGTAGACATGAGGTTTCACCATGTTGGCCAGGCTGGTCTTAAACTCCTGACCTAAAGTGATCCGCTCGCCTTAGCCTCCCAAAGTGCTGGGATTACGGAAGTGAGTAGCCGCACCCGGCCAAGAATAACAGTTCTTTGAGATTATTTTTTATCAAGATGGAAGTGACTGTAGGGAGGAATTTTGTGTTTCAGTGGAAATCTATGCACACCCATCTAGGTTATCAGATTCTGGCTCTCGTCACTGCTGTTTATTTTGCACCTTTTTATAAATCACAGGTAACTAATTGATATGCAAACTGTTTTGTCTGGTAAAGATTTAACTGACCTTCTTTCACCCTATGGAAAAACCAGTTTTAGTACCTATCTGCAAATTGGACTGGATGCTGTCACCTTGCCTAAATTGTGGATTCTTATCAAATTTTCAATTCTTCCCGATGTCATCAATATCTGGCTATGGTTATCCAAACTAACATTCTTAATTTTCCTACCTCCTGCCTGACTCAGCATCACCAAGAACGGAATGAAGGCTCACCATCTAGAGTCTACGTCAGGACTCCACAGGCCTTGCACTGGCCCTTTGTCCAGGATCTGCAGAACCCCCTATAACCTATAGCCCAAAGACTTGATATAAACCTCAAAGGACTCATCACCATGGCAGACCATGCAGGGGCTGAATTATCCCTGCACAGGCCACTGTCTGGACCACTAAGGAAGACCAGCAAAATGCCTGTATATGCATGTCTCTAAATGAGCAGGAACCAAGACTGAACACCACCAAGAGCATCACCATCCTAGCCTGAGCTTCAAGAAACTCAAGAAGCACTGCCGCAAAACCAAAAGGTTTTCCTCCATTGACCACTTGGAATCCAATGAATAGGTTACCCTCAGGCTCCATACTTCAATTCAACCTTTGATATGAATATTTCTCTTTTACATTTCAGTCATCCTTCTTTAAAGATGCCGGATTTCTAGCACTCTAAAACAACTGATCTTTGCCACCACCTCTCATCAGATGGCTCAACTGACTGCAATCACAACCAACAAGAGCCCTTGGGAAGCCATTTCTTTTTTTTTGAGACGGAGTCCTGCTCTGTCGCCCAGGCTGGAGTGCAGTGGCCGGATCTCAGCTCACTGCAAGCTCCACCTCCCGGGTTTACGCCATTCTCCTGCCTCAGCCTCCGGAGTAGCCCTGGCTAGTTTTTTGTATTTTTTAGTAGAGACGGGGTTTCACCGTGTTAGCCAAGATGGTCTCGATCTCCTGACCTCATGATCCGCCCGTCTCGGCCTCCCAAAGTGCTGGGATTACAGGGTTGAGCCAACGCGCCCGGCCAGGAAGCCATTTCTTATACCTGCTTTGCCCCTCTAAAGCTTTGTGATCACCTCTTAGTTGTTCAGTAATGAATGATTACTCATGAACAAAAGAAGGGACTGACAAGAGTGATATCTGCCTGAGCCTCATATGCCTAAAAACAGCAACAGTTAAGAAATCTCCCTTTTTGTGGCTCAGGAAATGGCTAACTGCAAAGTACCGCCCTGCTCTGGCATTTGCCAGGATAAGACCCATCTCCATCCTTCTGCATGACTTCCATAATATTTGCAGAAGACACAGATGGCTCCCTTGTCTAAGTGCCCCCATAAAACCCTAGGTCTCCCCACTCAAATTCTTTGAGACTGTCTTCATTACTCAATATTCTTCCTATTAATTATTCCTCCTTAATTATCCAGTGCATTTTGTCTTTCATGCCAGCTTTCTACAACTTAGGTGGAAGAGGAACCCTAGTTTTATTTTTAATATGAAGAAGATGTAAACGTTTTTCTAGGCCAAGGTGAGAAACATCGGTAAAGAGGGGGAAAAGAGGAAAAGTATAGGTGAGAGGAGAGAACGGAATTACTTACACACTCAACAAATGTTGAGTGTCATACCAGCTGCTAAGATTAATACAAATGTAAATAATACATAATTTCTTCCCTTAAAGAGCCTACAGCCAAGGAAGGCAATGTGGCATGAACATAAACAACTACGATACAAAGCCATATGTGCTGAGTGTTAGGTCACCAATGTCATTATCTTCCAAAATGAAAAAGCAGCTCTGTGGAATTTCAGTTTGGGTGAGGGGGACAACAAAGAGAACTGGAAAGGGGAGCAGATAGAAGCTGACACAGAAGAAATTTCAAATGATGAGAACTTGGTAACAAAAGTATGCAAGCAGAAGGCCATGGGAGGCATTAAGGACAAAGTTAGTAGTGCAGTTTAGTAGGAATATAAGGTAGGCATAGGGATTCAAGACCCAGTCATGGAAGGACAAGGGCTAGCCCTGATAACATAAGCACTGGTGAAAAAGTAAAGGCTAATAAAGATTTGGGGGTAAATTACATAGTTGGAGCCACATAATAGGACTACTAAGCTAACTGCAGGGTGGAGGATGGACTGATTATAGGGGAGAGTGGCAGTTATAAGGATGACGGAATGAGGTCCTGAATGAGGGAAATGGCAGGGGGGGTGAGTGGACGCATGAGATTAGAATACTCTGCAGACAGAACCTGGGCTCAGTGATTGAATGGAGGTCTGTGGGCCTGAATCACTCACTGATGTAATGGTTTTATCTTTAGAAACAGTGAGCCCAGCAAGGTAGTGGGCTGAAAGAAGGGAGGCAAGGGCCACCTGGTCAGGGCAAGCAGCAGTGTCTAGGAGGAAGACAGAAATGCATGTTTGGAGGCAGATGCATGGTCAGGACAGGAGGCAGAGTCTGAGGAGTCAGCCTCCCTTGACTATAAGGCTCTGTGAGGCAAGAAATCATGTATTATTTACCTTTGCTTTTGCCTTAGTAGCCGCATGCCATTCAACATTTGTTGAATGTGAAGTCCTGGAAATATATGAGGTGGCCACAGAAGAGCAGAGCCTGAGAAGAGGAACAGCAACAGCAGAAGGTGCCAAAGCCAAACGTGGCAGGGAGAGGTGGAGGCATGAGTGCAAGAGAGACAGAAGAAATCCAGGCATGCACCAGTCATGGATATGAAGGAAGAGGAGAACGCTGACATGCAGGAAGCTCTCAGTGCTTCTTATAGCTGTGTTTGGACCCCCAAGGCTCTGAGAACACCACTGTAGGCAGATCCAGGAAACTTCTTCCATCCCAGCCTCTTCAGGGTCAGCCATGCTGCCCAAAATTTCTACGTCTGGAATTCCTACTGTGCCTATTAGCTGTTGCTCAAAAACAGCAGAGTTGGCCTCAAAAAAATAACTTTTTGATAGAGAGATGAGGAGAAAAAGCATGTGCCATTATTAAGTTATTATATCACATATATGACACATAGCATATATATTGTATTTATCACACAGCATATATAGATATACATGATATGCAGCATATATATTACAGCTGGCCTCCATATCTGTGGGTTCTGCATCCTTGGATTCAACCAATCGTGGGTCAAAAATATTCGGGGGAAAAACTGTACTAAATATGTACAGACTACTTTTTTGCCATTATTCCCTAAACAATACAGTATAACAACTATTTATATAGCATTTACATTATATAAGGTATTATAAGTAATCTAGAGATGATTCAAACGATACAGGAGGATATACATGGGTTATATGCAAATACTATGCCATTTTGTAGCAGAGACTTGAGCATCTATGGATTTTGATATCCACAAGAGGTCCTGGAACCAGTCCCCCTTGGATACTGAGAGATGGCTGTATATGGGAATAACATATAATGCATATATGTATCTCAGCTGCAAACCTATATTTTCTATTCTGCTTTGTGATGCTGGGGCTGGAACTCTGCAAACCTCATTTCTGCTTTGTGATATGCTTCCCTGTGGGTCTCTGCTAATAGAGGGCACCAGAGGGAGGCTGCAAAGCTGGAGGAGTGAGCAGGGACTTGCGTCTTCTACTCTCTTCTACTCCACTTCTCATAGGCTTCTCCTCCCTGTGTTACGGATGAACAGGCGATAAATGCAATGAGTCCAGAGTTGAATTACAGTGGACCCAGGAAATCTGCAGATCCATGCCTGTGGTTCAAACCCCAGTTCCTGAATGTATGATTGGCATAGACATACTGGCAACTGGCTGAATCCCTCCAGGCTGGCTTACAGTAGGAAAGGCCAAGTGAAGCTCCTGAGTAGTAATACTGCATCCAGGGGGAACTGCAGAAATCGGTGCTAATATCAAAGACTTGAAAGATGGAGGGGTGGAAGTACCTATCATATCTCCATCTAACTCACCTTTTGGACTGTGAAGAATATACTGAGATCTTGGGTAATGGCTGTGGATTATCATAAAACTAATCAGGTGGTGTGTCTGACTGCAACTCCTGTTCATGATGTAGTATCTTTACTGGAACAAATCAGCAAAGCCCCTGACACCTGGCATGCACCTACTGGCCTAGAAAGTGTTTTTTCCTCTATTCCCCTTGGTAAGAACCATGAGCTTTTACCTGACAGGACCTTCACAGTATTGTGAATTCTCCTCCTCTCTAACATAAAACAGCGTGTGGACATCTTGACATTACACCCATCTGCGAAACTGATGACATTTATACTGACTGGATCTGATGAGCAGAAAGTGCAAATAGTGAGATACCTTAGAGGCATGCACGTAAACAGAAGGTGGGCGATAAACCCCATGAAAATTCAAAGGCTTGGCCAGGCGCGGTGGCTCAAGCCTGTAATCCCAGCACTTTGGGAGGCCGAGACGGGCGGATCACGAGGTCAGGAGATCGAGATCATCCTGGCTAACACGGTGAAACCCCATCTCTACTAAAAAAAAAAAAAAAATACAAAAAAAGAAAATTCAAAGGCTTATGATCTCAAAGCTTCTAGAGATTTAGTGTGAGGAGCATGTTAAGATAGCCTCTCCAAGGCAAAAGACAAGTTGCTGTACTTTGCATTACCTACAACGGAAAAATAAAGAAAGTCCTTGGTGGATCCTTCTTGGCGTTTGGAGGCAATGCATACCAAACTTCAGTGTGTTATTTCAACCCATTTACTGAGTAACCAATGTTGAGCAGAGACTAAAGCAGCCTCTCGCTCTGCATCAAGCCCAGGCTGAAGAACAAGCCGTATGACCCCACAGATCCAATGCTAGTACAAGTGCCGGTGACGAACAGGCTGGTCTATGGAGCCTGTGACAAGCACTAATAGGACAATCACAGTATACAGAACTCTGGAGTGTGGAGGCAAATCCATGCCCTCTTCTCCAGGTAACTATTATCTATTTGAAAAAGATTCTGCTTTTCTACTGGCCCTCAGTAAAGAAGAAACACTGAACCATGAGATATCAAGTAACCTTGTGACCTGAGCGTCCCATCATGAAAGTATAGTTATTGACCCACCTAGCCACAGATTAGACCTGTACAGCAAAAATAGAAAAGGCTGGACTCAAGCAGATCCAGAGAACACAAGTCAGTCAGACTCCTTCGACACTGACTCCGGCTGCATTTCCTCCTCCCCCCTCAATCCTCATCTATGCCTGCTGGGAGTTCCTTTTGACTAGGCAGCTGAGAAGGAAATAATCTGGGCTTGATTTGCAGGCAGTTCTCCATATGTTGGTACCAACAGAAAGTGGATGGCAATATTACAGTCTCACTCGAGTGACACTGGAGGACAGTGATAAACAGAAGACTTCCTATTGAGCGGAACTTGGAGCTGTCTGGTTGTCCACTTTGTTTGAACTCAGAGATGACCAGAAGTACGGATCTGCTGACTAAAGGAAGATTGCTAATTAATGGCTGGATGGTCATGGAGAGAGAAGGGTTGGAACACTGGTGATGAGATCTGGGGAAATGACATAGATAAACTTCTCAGGCCGGGCACAAAGGGAACAGATATTTGGGTCCCAAATATCTGATGTGGATGCTCACTGGAAGGCATGCATTACAGAGGTTTGCAGCAATAGGCTTGTGGTTCATGAAACTCATTGGTCTTACTAGGGATCCCATCATGAAGAGGTCAGTCTGAACAGTGGGATGGCCTACTAGATAATTACCTAGGGCACCAGATGGGAGTCAACACCCTGAAAGAACAGGGTTTTATCTTATAGGATGCAATACATCCTTCAAACCAAAGATATATACATAGTGCTGTCTCTTCGTGGGCCCAGGAAGCAAGAACGGAAGAGAGAGCAGGTCTTCCCACTGTCACACAGAATGACCAGTCACTTCCATCTCCACAGTTTTGAGCTCTGCTTGCTTGGAAGGTCTTGGTTCCCAAGGGAGGGGTATTTCCACCAGGGACCCAACAATGGCTCCATCAAACTGGAAGCTGAGACTGCCTCCATGTAGACATTTTTGGGTGTCTCATGACATTAAATCAAAAGACAGCAGTGACTCTGTGGGCTGAAGTGACTGACCCCAATTATCAAGGGAAAATTGGGATTATTACCACACAATTGTGGCAGAGGACTAGGTCTGGAACCCAGGGGATTTTCTGGGGCTCCAGTGAACACTTCTAGCAAAAGTTAATAGTGGCTTCTCCCCCTGCCACATGCATGAATGTTTTCCTTTTTGGCTGTGCATTATTCAGCAGCTTTAGGACTAAACTGCTTAGGAAGAGAGGGAAAAAGACAAGCCTACAGATTTTTGAAATTATTGTCTCTTATTCCAGTTTCCCCTCTCCTTTGCATCTTTTGCTGCTCACTCTTGCCCGTTCTAACTCTCTACTTTTTTTCCATAGGGACCATCTGGTCTAGAATGACTGCTGACCTCATCTGAAGTCAATCTCATTTGGTGCTGGGTATCATCCATGTAAGAAGAGTCCCACTCCCCACTGCCCTGGTCTGCTTCTCCACTCTCAGAGAGGGCTCACCATGAGAAGCCCTAGCTTAGATGCTCCAGGACAGGTGCTCCCTGGGGAAGTCTGAACACATGGACCAAGAACCAATTGGGCAAGCCTGGTTTCCACCTTCCTCAGTAATCACTTTAAGCCTGACAAGTTATGGGAAAATGGAATGCCTGGCATTGCCAGAGCCTACGACATCCATGTAGGAGCCATCACACTGTCAACACGACACGACATACAATTCCTCCTCAAAACCAGATTTGGTAAAGAGACTCCCTCTTCCTTGCCTGTTACCACCCATATGTGGCACCTCCCACATGGTCTCTGGGCACCGTGAGCAAGCACACTGTGTGTTCTTTTACAGGCCATTTGGATAAGAGGTTTGCAACCAATCAACCCTTTACCTATCACGGATAGGCCATGAGCTACTATTCAGTTTCTAAGCACAGCAGGCTTACCCACCACAACCCCGGGAGCCGAGTCATTGCGATTAGAGACGAGACTGCTTGACAGTGGGCTTTGCAGCGGACTGCCAGAATTCGGCTATGGTTCTGCCACTCACCAGCTGTGCGACTTGGGCAAGTTACTTAACCTCTCTGTGCCTCAGTTTTTCCCTGAACTATAGAATACCAGTAATGATGGCCTAGGATAAAGCTTAAATGTAAGCATTGTTATTGTTCTCCCTACTTGGGGGAGGAGGGGGTGGGCGGAATCCATGCCAAGATGCAAGCAGGACTCAGAATTAACAAATGACACAGACACAGAGCTGAGAATGGGGGCCAGGGTCCTAATTCTTTTAATTTTTTTTTTTTTTTTT
>NW_012109807.1:9289031-9291894 GCF_000951045.1 Mandrillus leucophaeus | reverse complement strand
AATTTTTTTTTTTTTTTTGAGACAGGGTCTTGCTCTGTCACCCAGGATATGGAGTGCAGTAGCTCAATCATGGCTTACTGAAGTGTTGAACTCTCCGGCTCAAGAAAACTTCCCACCTCAGTCTCTTGAGTAACTGGGACTAGTGCATGCCACCATGTCTGGCTAATTAAAAAAAATTTTTTTTGGAGACAGGGGTCTCACTATGTTACCCAGGCCAGTCCTGAACTCCTGGTCTCAAGTGAGCCTCCCGTCTCCTGAGTAACTGGGTTTACAGGCATGTATCAGTGTGCCCGCCTGGCTAAAGAGTCCTAATTCTTAATCCTTGGCCTTTCTCTTCAAGCTGCAAGTTGGGGCAGGAAACAGAGGTCAATGCAGGGCAGAGAATTTCTCCTCACGTGCCCCTCCCTTTTTATCAGGAGGAAACCCTTCCCAGTAGCCTCTGGCACAGTCCCCTTAAAACTCACTAGCCAGGACTAGGCTACATGCCCGTCCCTCAACAGGGGATGGGTCTCCCTTCCCTGAGAAAGGGACCTCCCCCAAGTCTTCCACAACACGGTAATTCTAGTGGTAGGAAAAATGGGAGAACAAGTCATCAGTTTTGTAGGCCATTCTTAAACCTGCCCCTTGGCCACCCCACTATCAGGATGCTTTTTTAGCCACCTTCTCTTCAAAAGCACCAGTAAATATAAACAAATCCACTTTCTCCTACAGAGATACTAACCATCCTTGGCTTGAGCTACTGTTTAGTCAGAGCCATGTCATCTATTCCAGTTTCTCAAAGAATCTTCCCAAACCAAAAGCTCTCTTCCCCAAGAGGAATTCTGGTGCCAACTCATTACAAAAACTAGTAAAAAACTACCTGCACGGTGTGATCCCAACTACTGAAAAACACGTACGGAAAAGGACTAGAAACAAACACACTAAAATTTCAACAGACGACGCTTCTGGTTGATGAGATTATAGATATTCTTTTTCTTCTTTATGCTTTTCTGTACTTGCCAACATTTCTACTCTCAATATGTATGCCTTTTCCAGCTAAAAAATACATCTGTCAGGTCAGATATTCTGGTTGCCCCTCCAGATCCATCCTTCTCCCTCATGTCCCTGCTTTGCATCCTAGGAAACTACCCCAGGAGGCTGACCTATATGAACTGCATTGGGTCCCTTATCCTCTGGCTTCCAGCAGGCAATGAGAGGTAAGAGAAGAGACGGAAGTATTTATTTCCAACCTCCCACTCACCCAGCTCTCTCTGCAGCCTCTCCATGGCTACAGCTCTCCCAGAACCCAGTAACACCGCTCCTTCAGGCCTATGAGTGCAAGGCCTGTGGCAGCCCACAGGGCTCTGAGGGGACAGGTGTGCTTCTGGAGGCTGCAGGGATGGCGCCTGATGGCGAAGGCTCCTCCCGGCTTCATGAGCGCACTGGGGCCTCGCTGAAGCATTGAGTTTGTGTCCCGGGAGCTTCAAAGCCCCGTGTTTCCCTTCACTCTGACTAAATTGTCCCTTCACCAATTCTAATGTACCCTTTGAGTCTGCCATCTTTTCGTGCCAAGACCTGAATTAATGCGTCTGTTAATAATCCTCTGGAAGACACACGTGTCCACTCAGAGTGGCAGAGACTTGAAAGTGTGTCGATTCACTCAGGTGTGCACACTGATATGCATATGTAGCTCTTGGCACCTAAATAGGAACAGAACCTATCCTACAGCCTGCTGATGGCTCCCAGAGTAACTTCCTCCTTAGCTGAAGTGCCACTAGAGGAGGAATTCCAATTCTTGTTTTACTGGAACATAGGCTCCTTGGCATCAAAAATTTCCTTTGAAAAGTGCTACAGGCTACAACCTCTCTGGTCAGCAGTTCTGCAGTATGCTAAAGGTGGACATGAGCATATCCTGCAACCCAACAATTCCACTCCTCCAACAGAAATGTGTGCATGTATTAACCAAAAGGCATGTACATGGTTGTATTATTTACAACAATCCCAAACTATCATATGAAATAACATTTCAAATGATCTATTACATACAACATGGATGTAATAGATGTTGTATGTAATACATCTATATACTTTCATAATGTTGAAAGAAGCTAGACATGCAAAAATACATAATTCCACCTCTATTAAGTTTAAAAATAGGCAAAACCATCCTATGGTGGTAGAAGTCAGGAAAGAGGTTGTCCTGGAGCAGAAGGATAGTGTGGTAATGTTCTATTTCTTACCTGTTTGTTGGTTAAACAGGTGTGGGTTCTTTGTGAAAATTCATTATACTGTATAGTTTCTATTGGTACACTTTTATGCATGTACATTATATTTGAATATAAAAGTCTGCATTTAAAAAAGTGTCATGTGTGGAATCCCTGCAAAACAGAGACATCATAGAGCCAAATAATGTTAGGTTTTCTGTGCCTACAGTGGGCTCCGCAGGAGGTAGAAGACTTCTGTCTCTGCCCTCCAGTAACCAGGATTCCAGCCCATGAGACAACTCAGGCACTCCCTGAGTAAGGCCAATCCAGAGAAGCAGTAGCAAGAACTCAGAACCAATGCTGCCACCTCCTGCTAGGCCGGGACAGTGAGACAGAATGAGCCCTTCTAGAAAACACCTGGCTCCTTCCCAGCCTTCAACCAGCGGCTGTGCAGCCCTGCAGACTCCCCGTTCTGAGCCTCAGATCCCTCCTCTGGGAATTGAGGAGGATGCCTGAGAAGACAGTCCCAAAGCCTAGTGCTTTAGTTTCCCCGTTTTAAGAATCACCTAAGGGGCCGGGCGCAGTGGCTCACGCCTGTAATCCCAGCACTCTGGGAGACTGAGGCAGGCAGATCACAAGGTCAGGAGCTGGAGACCAGCCTGACCAACATGGTGAAACCC
>NW_012109807.1:9268896-9288981 GCF_000951045.1 Mandrillus leucophaeus | reverse complement strand
GGAAGTATTTATTTCCAACCTCCCACTCACCCAGCTCTCTCTGCAGCCTCTCCATGGCTACAGCTCTCCCAGAACCCAGTAACACCGCTCCTTCAGGCCTATGAGTGCAAGGCCTGTGGCAGCCCACAGGGCTCTGAGGGGACAGGTGTGCTTCTGGAGGCTGCAGGGATGGCGCCTGATGGCGAAGGCTCCTCCCGGCTTCATGAGCGCACTGGGGCCTCGCTGAAGCATTGAGTTTGTGTCCCGGGAGCTTCAAAGCCCCGTGTTTCCCTTCACTCTGACTAAATTGTCCCTTCACCAATTCTAATGTACCCTTTGAGTCTGCCATCTTTTCGTGCCAAGACCTGAATTAATGCGTCTGTTAATAATCCTCTGGAAGACACACGTGTCCACTCAGAGTGGCAGAGACTTGAAAGTGTGTCGATTCACTCAGGTGTGCACACTGATATGCATATGTAGCTCTTGGCACCTAAATAGGAACAGAACCTATCCTACAGCCTGCTGATGGCTCCCAGAGTAACTTCCTCCTTAGCTGAAGTGCCACTAGAGGAGGAATTCCAATTCTTGTTTTACTGGAACATAGGCTCCTTGGCATCAAAAATTTCCTTTGAAAAGTGCTACAGGCTACAACCTCTCTGGTCAGCAGTTCTGCAGTATGCTAAAGGTGGACATGAGCATATCCTGCAACCCAACAATTCCACTCCTCCAACAGAAATGTGTGCATGTATTAACCAAAAGGCATGTACATGGTTGTATTATTTACAACAATCCCAAACTATCATATGAAATAACATTTCAAATGATCTATTACATACAACATGGATGTAATAGATGTTGTATGTAATACATCTATATACTTTCATAATGTTGAAAGAAGCTAGACATGCAAAAATACATAATTCCACCTCTATTAAGTTTAAAAATAGGCAAAACCATCCTATGGTGGTAGAAGTCAGGAAAGAGGTTGTCCTGGAGCAGAAGGATAGTGTGGTAATGTTCTATTTCTTACCTGTTTGTTGGTTAAACAGGTGTGGGTTCTTTGTGAAAATTCATTATACTGTATAGTTTCTATTGGTACACTTTTATGCATGTACATTATATTTGAATATAAAAGTCTGCATTTAAAAAAGTGTCATGTGTGGAATCCCTGCAAAACAGAGACATCATAGAGCCAAATAATGTTAGGTTTTCTGTGCCTACAGTGGGCTCCGCAGGAGGTAGAAGACTTCTGTCTCTGCCCTCCAGTAACCAGGATTCCAGCCCATGAGACAACTCAGGCACTCCCTGAGTAAGGCCAATCCAGAGAAGCAGTAGCAAGAACTCAGAACCAATGCTGCCACCTCCTGCTAGGCCGGGACAGTGAGACAGAATGAGCCCTTCTAGAAAACACCTGGCTCCTTCCCAGCCTTCAACCAGCGGCTGTGCAGCCCTGCAGACTCCCCGTTCTGAGCCTCAGATCCCTCCTCTGGGAATTGAGGAGGATGCCTGAGAAGACAGTCCCAAAGCCTAGTGCTTTAGTTTCCCCGTTTTAAGAATCACCTAAGGGGCCGGGCGCAGTGGCTCACGCCTGTAATCCCAGCACTCTGGGAGACTGAGGCAGGCAGATCACAAGGTCAGGAGCTGGAGACCAGCCTGACCAACATGGTGAAACCCCGTCTCTACTAAAAATACAAAAATTAGCCAGGCGTGGTGGTGCATGCCTGTAATCCCAGCTACTCAGGAGGCTGAGGCAGGAGAATCACTTGAAACCAGAAGGCAGAGGTTGCAGTGAGCCAAGATCGCACCACTGTACTCCAGCCTGGGTGATACAGCAAGACTCCATCTCAAAAAAGAAAAAAAAAAAGGTTTAGATTATATTTTTGTTCTTAAGGTGGTTACCAGTATATTAGCATTCATTCTTATCTTCATATACTATTATAAGCTTCTTAAATTTACCAGTATCTTTCCACGAGCGCTTCAACATGTTGCTTCTTTTTATCTTTTGCTCCCTTATCCCATCCTCATATTGATACTTAGAATTTTAGCTGTAGATGGCTATAGACTATATTTCCTTTGAGGCTTTTAAGGTAGCAATAAACTTTAATAGATACTTTAACCACTCTCACTTTCTGTATCTCTGTCTACTTCATCTCGACTTGTGTCTGAGTACTTCTAAATGTTTCTTTCAATATAAATGTTTTGTTTTGAGGATTCTGTTTTTTTAACATTATAAAAAATTTCAAACACAGAGAAAAAAATGGCAAGACTTGTACAGTGAACACCCATATCCTATCACTTAGGCTCAAGGTTAGCCGAGATTCTTGAACCTACAAATTTTGTCTTTCACCAAATATAAAAATACTTCAGCCACTATTCATTTAAATATTTTCCTTGGGGGGCCTCCCTCCTCTTGTCCTTGGACTTTAAAAATTATTTGTACATTAGATCTTTTGATATTGCCCTAAGGTGCTATTCATTATTTTCAATCTTATTTTTCTCTTCCCCAGATAACTGGCTTTTGTCTTAAAAGTCAGTAACTTGGCCAGGTGCGGTGGCTCATGCCTATAATCCCGGCACTTGGGAAGCCAAGACGGGCGAATCACTTGAGGCCAGGAGTTTGAGACCAGCCTGGCCAAATGGTAAGGCTGGTTAAACCCCATCTCTACTAAAAATACAAAAATCAGCCGGGCTTGGTGGCACACGCCTATAAATCCCAGCTACTCTAGAGGCTGAGGCAGGAGAATTGCCTGAACCCAGGAGGTGGAGATTGCAGTGAGCGGAGATAGTGCCACTGCACTCCAAACTGGGCAGCAGAGTAAGACTCTGTCTCAGAAAAAAAAAAAAAAAAAACCAGTAACTCTTTTGTAACTTCCAATCTGCTATTAAGCCCATCCACTGAATTTTCCATTTCAAGTATTTAATTTTCCAGTTACAGAATTTCAATTTGGTTTTTTTCTAGTTTGGACTTCTCTTGTGTACTTCTTAGCACTTTCTTCATTATGAGCACTTTCCTTTACATCCTATAGTATAATATTAAGAGTTGCTTTAAATTCCTTGCTTGCTAATTCCAATGTCTGCATCATCTCTGGGTCAGTCTGCCTTTTCTCTTGAGCATGGGTAATATCTGCCTCTTTATTGAATAATTTTGGATCATATTCTGGACAAATGATATGTTCCAAAAATGTTGGATTCTATAATGTTGCTGAAAAATATTGATTATTCATGCTAATAGGCAGATAACTTTACTAGACTCAAACTGCATACTGCTTGCCTGCAGTCAAAGGCAGCTGAAATTTCAATTCAATTCTTTTAGCCTTAGCTGGACTGCTGGAAGTCTAACATACACATGTGTAGTTTAGGAGCTAAAGGAAGGTTTGGACAGAGTGTGCAGAATATCTCGGCTCACTCTCTTCTTCCTGTGAGTATCCCCTCAATTTCCAGCTGCAATGGTCAACCCAACCTCTGCTATTTTGTTCTGCAAGCTGGACAGAACAGTTAGAGCAGCATATTTCTGAGTTTTCACTGCTCTGCATGGTACAGGCTATGGTTTGCCCTCAGACTACAAGCCATACAAGCAAAATTCACTGTTTCACTCTCTCTATCCAAGTGTCACCCACTTTCCCATTATCTGTCTGATTCTGTTGCTCTCCAGCAGCTTATGGGAAGTTTTCTATTTTTTATTTATAGTTATTGTATGTGCGTGGAATGGTCTGGTAGGAGCTACTTGGCTATTACCAGATGTGGGCCCCTTCTCACTCAATTGAGTCTCAACGTTTATATACATCCTTGTAATGTCCATCCAAAACAAGATATACAACATTTCCCCCCGACTGAAAGTCTCTGTACTCCTTTCTGGTTACAGTCTCTCTCAGTCATGCTCTGACTTCTATAACTGCAGACTAGTTTTGTTCAAATTTGGATTTCATATCAGTGGAGTCATACCATGTAGTCTTTTGGGTCCAGCTTCTGCCATTCAGCCTGCTACTGAGATTCATACAGGTCACTGCATGTCAGTGGTTCATTACCAAATACTGTTCCATTATATGAAAATACTGCAATGTGTATATCCATTTTCCTGTTAAGGGACATTCAGTCAATTTTCAGTTTTGGGCTATTATGAATAAAGCTGCTATGAATATACTTGTAGAAGTCACTACTTTTGTGGATGTAAGTTGTCATTTCTCTTTTGTATATACATAGGAATGGAACTGCTCAAACAGTTCTTCAAAGTTGTTTACTGTAATAGACTACCACTAGCAATGTCTAAGAGTTCTAGGTGTTCCTTATCCTTGCTAACACTTGGTATTGTTGTTAATTTTAGCCATTCTAGTGAGTGTAAAGTGGTATTTTATTGGTTTAATGTTGCATTTTACTCATGACCAGTGATATTGAAAACTCATGTGCACATTGGCTACTTGGGTATCTTCTTGTGGAATGTCTCTATTTAAATCTGCAAATATTTATTACATTTAAATCGTGATTTGTAGCAATTATTTTATGTATTCTGGTTATGTGTGTATCCTCGGTCAAATACGTATTACAAACATTTTATCTGAGTCTGTAGTGTGTCTATTCTTTTTTCACTTTTATTTTAGAGACGCTCTTGCACAGGCTGGAGTGCGGTGGTGACTCATGGTGCCCTGCAGCCTTGAATTCCTGAGCTCAAGAGATACTCCTACCTCAGCCTCCCAAATTGCTAAGATTACAGGCATAAGCCACTGCACTCGGCCTGCTTTTATTATTTTTAATTGGCATATAATTGTATGTATTTATGGGATAGAGTACAGTATTTCAAGACATGTATACAATGTGTAATGATCAAATCAGGATAATTGGCATATCCATCACCTCAAAACATTCCTCATTTCTTTATGCTGGGAACATTCAAAATCTGGTTTTCTAAGAATTTGAAAATCTACAATAAATTGTTAATTATAGTCAGCCTATAGTGTCATAGAACACTAGAAGTTATTCATTCCATCTACACTGCCTACTTCTGTAAGATCAGCTTTTTTAGCTCCTACCTGTGGGTGAGAACACACAGTATTTTTCTGTCCAGACCTACTTCACTTAACATGTCCTCCAAGTTCATCCATGATGCTGCAAATGGCAGATTTGTTTTTACTAGGTGGCATTTCATTGTGTGTATATATCCCATTTTCTTTATCCCTTCATTTGCTGATGCACACTTAGGTTGATTCTCTGTCTCGGCTGCTGCAATAAACACGGGAGTGCACCCACGAGTCTGTGTGTGTCAGACCTTCTGAAGCTGTGGATGCCTGAGGACATTCTTATAATGTCCTAACATTTAAATTCTATGTTCTGTCCTCCAGTGTGTTAAAAACATTAATGACTTCTTGAAGCAAAGATTCATGTTGTGATGTCTCACATTAGTCTGATTCTGCCTCAAACTCTGCGGTGGATGTGGATTTTCTCTATGGAAGCCTTTAAGATTTTCTGTCTTTTGTTGGCTTAGGTAAAGAGTTAATGATCAAGAACCCAAAAGCAAATGCAACAAGAACAAAAATAAATAGATGGGATTTAATTAAACTAAAAAGCTTCTGCACAGCAAATGAAAAATCGGAGTACACAGACAACCCACAGAATGGGAGAAAATATTCACAAACTATCCATCTAACAAAGGACCAATAACCAGAATCTACAAGAAACTCAAATCAGCAAGAAGAAAATATGTAATCCCATCACAAAGAGGGCAAAGGACATTACCAGACAATTCTCAAGATATGCAAATGGCTAACAAACATGAAAAAATGCTCAACACCACTAATTATCAGGGAAATGCAAATTGAAGCCAGTGTGAAACCACCTTATTCCAGCAAGAATGGCCATAACTAAAACTTTAAAAATAATAGATGCTGGCACGGATGTGGTGAAAAGGGAACACTTTTACACTGCAGGTGGGAATGTAAACTAGTACAACCACTATGGAGAACAGTATGGAGATTCCTTAAAGAACTAAAATTAGAACTACCATTTGATCCAGCAATCCCACTACTGGGTATCAACCCAAAGCAAAATAGTCATCATATGAAAAAGTCACTTGCACATACATGTCTACAGCAATACAATTTGCCACTGCAAAAATATGGAACCAGCCTAAATGCTCATCAACCAAAGAGTGGATTAAAAAAAATGTGGTATATATATAACATGGAATACTACTCAGCCATAAAAAGAAACAAAATAATGGTATTTGCACTAACCTGGATGGAGTTGAAGACCATTATTTTAAGTGAAGTAACTCAGGAATGGAAATCCAAATATCGTATGTTCTCATAAGTGGGAGCTAACCTATAAGGACACAAAGGCATAAGAATGATATAATTGGGCTGGGCGCGGTGGCTCATGCCTGTAATCCCAGGACTTTGGGAGACTGAGGTGGGCAGATCACTTGAGGTCAGGAGTTCGAGACCAGCCTGGCCAACATGGTGAAACCACATCTACCAAGAATATAAAAATTAGCTGGGTATGGTGGCAGGCACCTGTAATCCCAGCTACTTGGGAGGCTGATGCATAAGAATCACTTGAACTCAGGAGGTGGAGCTTGTAGCGAGCCGAAATCATGCCACTGTACTCCAGCCTGGATGACAGTGAGACTCAGTTTCTCAAAAAAAAAAACAAGAATGATATAATTGACTTTGAGGACTTCGGGGTAAGGGTGAGGGTGGGATGATTAAAATACTACACACTGGGTGCAGTGTACACTGCTCAAGTGCCAGGTGCACCAAAATCTCCGAAATCACCACTAAAGAACTTACCCTTGTAACCAAAAACCACCTCTTCCCCAACAACTAACGGAATAAAATTTAAGAGTAAGAAAGATTTTCTGTCTTTGATTATAATGTGTCTAGATGTGGGTTTTCCTTATTGCTCCCAGTTGAGACTCCATGTGGATGCTTTCAAACTGAGGCCTTTCAATTTTCTCTTAATTCTTAGAAATGTTATCCTCCATTATGTAAAAAAAATTACTTCCTTGTTTTTTATCTCATTTTCCTTTCATGGTTTTTAAAAATTGAAAAAAGTTTTGAGAGACAGGGTCTATGTTGCCCAGGCTGGAGTGCAGTCGCTACCCACAGGCCTGATCATCGCACACTACAGGCTCGAACGCCTCCCCGAGTAGCCAGCTTTCCCTTCATGACCCTTAATTGTGCTCTACTGTTTCTACTTCTGTCCTCTATACTTCTTGGCTTTTTTGATGCCTTCTGAGAGAATTCCTAATTCTAATCTTCCAGTTAATTCTTTAGCCATATTCCTTCTACTTTTTGTCCCATAATTACTTTGTTTTAGCTATTATATTTTCTATAACTAATATTTCTGGGTTTTTAAATAACAGTTTCCTGTTGTTTCATATCAATATCTGACCAACCATAACTCCTTACATATATTAGTCACATATTAACTTATCTCTTCCAATAATTCTGCTTCAGAAAGTGTATGCTGTCCACTGTTGCCTTTTGTGAGGTGGCTATCTCCTCAAATGTTCAGTTATTTGTGGGGTGGTGTTGAAGAAGGCCAAGTGGAAAACTAAAACTTCAGTCCCGATGAGTGGTAATAAGGCTCCCAACCCCCAATCCTGTTGTGCCATTTAGAGACCATGTGGTTAGCCTGGAAATCTATCCCCGCCTGGCAATAAGACACACCCCTGTCCCAGCAATTCTGGTGCCTCAGCCTCCTGAGTAGCTGGGATTACAGGCGCCCACCACCACACTCAGCTAATTTGTGTATTTTTTCTAGTAGAGACAGGGTTTCACCATGTTGGCCAAGCTGGTCTTGAACTCCTGACCTCAAGTGATCTGCCCGCCTCGGCCTTGCAAAGTGCGGGGATTACAGGCGTGAGCCACTGCACCCGGCCCTTCTCTTGTTTTCTAAATTATATTTGAAGCAAAACTTACAACACTGTCTAATGTGGTTGTCAGAGTACATAGACAGTTACACTAGAGGTGGAAGAGGGTAATGTGGATACCAGGAGACTGTGATAAGTTATATAAAGTAACATTTTAGAGCAACCACTAAAAAACTATACAAGGAGATACAACTCAAACCACTATGCACAAACCAAAATTGTATTCTAAAAAAAGTGTTCAAGTAACTCACTTACGGGCAGGAAAACGAAAACAAAAAATGGAACAGAAAACAAAAACTAAAATGGCCGACTTAAGGCCTAACATTACCTATAATTACATGTAAGAAAACAGTCTAAAAACTCTAATTAAAAGAATGAGAATGGTATAGAAGAAAAATCATATGCTACATGCAGTCTACAAGAAATTCACTTGAAATATAATGACATAGGTAGGGTGAAACCAAAAGAATAAAAAATATATCATGCAAACATTAATCAAAAGCAAGTAGAATGGGTATAGTGTCAAATAAAGTAGACTTCACGGCAAAGAAAACTGACAAGGACAGAGGGACATTACATAATGATAAAAGGGTCAATCCACCAAAAAGACACAGAAATCCTAAAAGTGTATGTACCAAAAAACAGAACTGAAAACTATGTGTAATAAAAACTGACAGAACTGAAAGGAGATATAGACAATTCCACAATTACAGTTGGAAATTTCAACACCACTCTTTCAACAGTTGACAGAATAACTTGACAGAAAATCAGCAAGGATATACAAGAACTTGACAACCCCATCAACCAACAATTTTATCAACATTTATGGAACACTCCACCCAATACCAAAACACATTTAAGCACCCACAGAATACATATCAAGATAGATCACCCCTGGGCCATAAACCTCAACAAATTTAAAAGACCACAATGAGATACCACTACACACCTATTAGAATGGCTAAAATAAAAAATAAAAGAGGCCAGGCGCGGTGGCTCACACCTGTAATCCCAGCACTTTGGGAGGCTGAGGCAGGTGGATTACCTGAGGTCAGGAGTTCAAGACCAGCATGGCCAACATGGTGAAACCCCATCTCTACTAAAAACTAAAAAAAAAAAAAAAACAATTAGCCAGATGTGGTGGCAGGTGCCTGTAATCCCAGACTAGGGAGGCTGAGGCAGGAGAAGTGCTTGAACCTGGGAGGCCGAGGTTGCAGTGAGCCAAGATCGCGCATTGCACTCCAGCCTGGGTGACAGAGTGAGACTCTGTTTCCCAAAAATAAAATAAAAATAAATCATAAGAGACAATATAGAATGCTGGTAGGAATGCAGAGAAAAAGAATCTCTCATACACTGCTGATAGGAATGTAAAATAGTACGACTACTCTGAAAAACAGTGGCAGTTTCTTTTTTCTTCTTTAGAAACAAGGTCTCACTCTGTTGCCCAGGTTGAGTACCATGGCATGATCACAGCTCACTGCAGCCTTGACCTCCCCGGCTCAAGCAATCCTTCCATTTCAGCTTCCCAAGTAGCTGAGACTACCGGTGTGCGGCATGACACTTGGCTAATTTGTATTTTTGTAGAGTCAGGGTCTATCAAGTTGCCTAGGGGGTTTCAAACTCCTGAGCTCAATCAATCCTCCCATCTTGGCCTCCCAAAGTGCTAGGATTACAGGTGTGAGCCATCAGGCTGGGTTGGCAGTTTCCTAAAAAATTTAAAACCTAACATGTGACCCAGTAATCACGCTCCTGGTCATTTATCATAGAGAAATGAAAACTCATGTTCTCATAAAAAAAAAAACTGCATACAATTGGCCGGGCACAGTGGCTCACACCTGTAATCCCAGCACTCTGAGAGGCCAAGGCGGGAGGATTGCCTGAGGTCAGGAGTTTGAGACCACTCTAGCCAACATGGTGAAACCCTGTCTCTACTAAATATACAAAAAAATTAGCTGGGCCTGGTGGTGTGTGCCTGTAATCCCAACTACTGAGGAGGCTGAGGCAGGGGAATTGCTTGAACCAGGGAGGTGGAGGCTGCGGTGAGCCAAGATCATGCCACTGCACTCCAGCCTGGGTGACAGAGCAAGACTCCGTCTCAAAACAACAACAACAACAAAAACACTGCATACAATTGCCACAGCAACTTTATCTGTAATAGCCCCAACAGGGAACAAACTAGATGTCCCTCAATAGGTGAATCAATTGTTACACAAACTGTGCTAAACCCATACCATGAAATACCACTTAGCAATAAAAGGAATAAACTACTCATATACATACAACTTGGATATGTATCAAGGAAATCATACTGAGTGAAAACAAGACAATCTCAAAAGGCCATGCACTGTAGGATTCCATTTATACATCATCTCATTTAGGACAAGCAGAAGAGATTACTGGTTGCTAGGGTCAGGAATGGTGGGGAAGGAGATGGATGTGACTATAAAGGGGTGGCATGAGGGAGATCTTTGGGCTGATGGAACCATTCTGTATTTTGTTTATGGCTACAGTGATTAAATGACATAGAACTATACACACACATTGTACCAACTTCCTGGTTTTAATTTTGTATTATAGTTATGTGAGATGTAAGTACCGGGGGAAACTTGGTGAAGGGTGTTATACTATACTGTAACTGCAGGTTAAAAACACACATATCTAACAGCCCAGCAGTGTTTTGCTTTGTTTTGTTTAAATCCATCTACTTCTCCTTAGAAAAGTAATGATATGAATCACATGACTTCATCTTCCGGATACTACGATTGGACTGGGAAGAGATAAGGAGAACCAACCCACAAGCGAGAGTGAGCCGATCAGGCTGTCTTCAGAATTTGAACTGAGTGAAAGAGACCAGCCATCCATGAAGGGTTCTGCAGCTGAAAAGTCCTGTGACAACAGGATCAAAACTGGATCCTGGCAAGTCCAAGTCAGTTGAGGTCATGAGGCAAGTAGCAAAAACCGTGAGGCTCCTTGTCTATAAAAATGCCTCATGAGAGAATATTCCCTTTCAGAGCTATTTTGGTGGTGAATAGGTTTCTCCTTCTTGCAGCCATCAACCCTGACCAAAATGTGTGCTTGAAAAAGAGATAAAAAGGTAACAAAGACTTGTCTGCATCATGATTTGCTATGGCCCTGTCCCCATACCCCTGAAGCTTCAGAGAGCTGTCATTTTAACAATCTAATCCTCGTCTCGCTTGAGCTGACTGCTCAAGTCAGTGAGACTAGAGTTTGAGGGAGAAGACAGCAAATCAGATGTCTACTAAGGAGGGTAACACGATGTGCCCAGGTATACTGGACACTCCAAGCAGCACACCAGAACTATGGCCTCCACCCAGAGGGCTCCAATGCCAAGGGTAGGGACCTGAAATTTAGGGGTTAGAAGGAAGGTCCTCCGGAACACAAGTTAACGAATAATCTAGAGGTTGGAATTCATTCATTCATCTCTAAATCTTTATGTATTTATTGGGGGTGGGTGGAGGTATGGGAAGTGCAAAGGGATACTGATCTTTCAGGATCAAGGTGGAGGGACCCCACCTACTGACGTAAGCTCAGCCAAGAGCCCCACCATAGCAACATCGATTACTCTTGGCCTGGTGGGAAGTAAACTGAAAAGGTCACGTGCAGGCCAAGCCATCATCTTCTCACCTCTTGGGCTAATCTCTACTTCCAGTCTCCCATCTTAGAACCCTAGCACAGTGCAAAGTAGAAAAGACACCGACATCAGACTACCTGGGTTCCAGTACTGCTTCTGCCATTTCCTGCTGTTTGACTGCCCTGTGCCTGTTTCCTCACTTGTAAACAGGAAATTACAGGCTGGGCGCAATGGCTCATGCCTGTAATCCTAACACTTTGGGAGGCTGAGGTGGGCGGATCACAAGGTCAGGAGTTTGAGACCAGCTTGGCCAACATAGTGGACCCCCGTCTCTACTAAAAATACAAAAAAATAGCTGGGTGTGGTGGCGGGCGCTTGTAATCCCAGCTACTTGGGAGGCTGAGGCAGGAGAATCGCTTGAACCCAGGAGGCAGAGGTTGCAGTGAGCCAAGATAGCGCCACAGCACTCCAGCCTGAGCAACAGTGAGAGACTCCATCTCAAAAAGAAAAAAAACCCAAAAAACAAAAAGGAAATTAGAGTACCACCTCACACCACCTGGCATTGGTGAGGTGATGATCACTGGCCTTACAATATCTTAGCTCTATCTTCTGTGCCCACTTCATTGGGTGGTTACCAGAATACATATAAGAAGTCAACTGAAAAGAAGCTGAAGCAATCCAAATGTTGTTTTTGGTGTTTTTAATTGTTTAATGTAAGAACAGAACCATCACAGCCCCTCAGCTCTATAACTCATCCAACCCAAGACTGTTCTAGTGGTGAGACCAAGAGCAGACAGGTCTTCCTGCCTCAGTGACCTCAAAGTACAAGGACATCTCCACAGGGCATCAACATACATCTGTCATCCAAGAATCTAAGACCTTCCTGATCCTTCCACATTTTCTGCCAATAGTATCACTTTCTGAGGTTATGGATTCCAGGTGTTCTAGGAAATAGGTAAACCTTCCTTTTGCGTTCCAAGAAATACAGTTTGCGAAGGGAACTGGAAAACATGACTCTAGGCCTCAGCCACTTCCTCTGTTACCCTGTCCAAGGTGTAGAACAATCCATGTTCTCACAGCTCCCCTTCTTCAGTTGTGAAGTTCTTCAAGGTGGATAGACCACACCTCAGGAAGTCATCCCTTGCAAGCACACTAGAATTTACCATAAAGGCAGGTCAGCTTGTTAGTTTTTCTTTGTCCCCAGCATACACTGAGCCAACAACTTAAGTCATGAACGGGTTGTTCAGGGCTCTGTCTGTCCTAAATGATTCCTAAAAGCTTCATACAGCTTATATAGTCTCACTGCCCACTGCTCTTTTGGTGTGGTATGATCCTACCTGTAAAGCTATCAAACCCCTGGGTCCTGGATGCCTCCTCCAGATTTCATACCTTCCTCAAGTTTACTAAATACTTCCTGAATTTAAGAATTTTGAGAAAGTCACCTACCAGCTAATGCAAAAACACAGCCTAATTCTGTGTGAATCCCTGTTGAGATCAGCTTTTCAGGTCAGGGAGGGAAGGCATGGTGTTTAGGGTACCCTCTCCTATCACACACATCCCCCCTGCCCACAGTACCCTGACCCACCTTGCCTGAGACTCCTAGACACTATGAGCTCCCTTCTGGCTGCCACTCAGACTGGCCAGGAAGGCTCCCAGATTGAACACAGGTGGCCCGGTGTAGATACACACTGTACTGTGGGTCAGGACCACGGACTATTATTTAAGCCACATCGTAGGCCCTTCCTGCCTACAGAAAAGGACACTTGAGTAGAGTCACACTTGGGTTGCCTAATTTATTACCTTAACTAGAAACATTCTAAGTATGGGAGCCTGTTCTGGAGGATGGCTCCTAAACCAAATCTAAAACTATCTTTGCACACAAGTGTTGGAAGAGGTAAGCAGGGGATCAGAGCTCCATCTTCTGTGACCACTTCTCCAGGGATTGCCACCTATAGGGCTCAGGTTGGTACCAACAGCCCTGCATAGTAGAGTCACTGTCAATCATCTTCCCACTTGTAAGCAGAAAGACAAAAAGTCTCATGAAATAGAAACGAAAACACTGAAGCATGGCCTTCATCATCCTAATGCCACAAGTTTTCTGGGATGGCCAAGATACTACCTTAGCTTGTTGTCCCTGCTTCCCTCCAGAGACTGGAGACAGAGGATTTTCCAGGGTTAGGGTTTCTTCTCTGACTTGGCAAATTCTTCTTTTTATCTCCAGCTGAATCACTAGTTCCTTGGGTGGCGGAGCAGAGACCTAAGCACAAACCACCGGGCTTACTGGCATGTCCTTCGAGCCACTTCCTCTGCGGTTCTACTCCTCCTCTTCAGCTTACCTGAACCTCCGTACTCTCTGGATACAGAAACTGCCCAAAGCACGGTGAAAAGGACAAAGGGGCCAGGTTTCACCTGGCATCCACCGCTCCCAACATCTAGAGTAAGTCAACGAGGCTGAAAGATGACGGCCCAGTTCTCTTTGCCTTCACTGTGACACTAACAAAAACCAGAAGTTTCAGGTGTCAGCAAGCTACTCAGCATGACGTGGTTTCTAAGGTGGGGTTGCATGGGGAGCACTCTCCCATGGCTGCTGATGAAGGCAACAGTGACGACCTAAACAAGCCCTTCCGGCTCTGAACCACCAGTTGGCAGGTCAGATGACTCCAGTCTTTAGCAAAGGCTTTCCATTCTAACTCCCGAAACCCCAGACCAGATGGATGTCTCCTCCCAGCTGGGCGCAGAGGGTAGCACAGACTTCCAAAAGGAAAAACCTTCATTAAATGCAGCAGGCAGTCCTATATACTGACCCTTGGGTCAAACCACAGCTTTAGCGGGGGAAGAAGTGGCTCTGATCCAGGTACAGCCAGATCTGCTGAGGAGTCTGGGGATCCCAGGAACCAGATCTGCAGATCCTGGACGATGGTGCTTCCCCTTCCCTTGCTGGCACCATATCACCTAACCTAATGGTTTCTCTGAAGACTCAACAGCCCAACTCTGAAGACAGTTGGCGGAGAGGCAAAAATGACTGTCTTAAAGAGGTCTTCAGACACGTGGACGGCTCAGCAGGACCACACACGTGCCCAGGGCCCACCATGAGGCAGCCATCACCAACTTGGTAAGGCGGACATATCACACAGCATCTTCAGGGTGCTGGAGGCAGGCGCTGTGGCAGGAGAGGTAGTGAAGAAGGGTCAAAGCTCTGACAGGTTATCATCACATTCAGACCCTCTAACCCAATCATCTTGACTCCTGAGAATTTATTTTAAAGAAGTAATTCTCAATAGGAAAGAAGCTGGATACACAAGGACATGTGTTGTAGCTGCCAAGTGGTTAACAGAACATGGACTCTAGAGTCAGAGACTCAACTTTCCACTTTTTAAGGCAAGTGCCTATGTTCTCTGAGCCTCCTTTTCCTCGCCTGTAAGAGGCAGATGACAGCATCTACTTTCCAGGGTCACTGTAAGGATTAAATGAAATAATCCACATAAAGCACCTGAGTGTAATCTGTGCTCAACAACAAAGGTCACCTCTTATTATTACGCATGAGGACAGAAAAGGAATGCAGAAAAAAGGAAATCGGCGAGTTTTTAAGGGCAACAGAACAGAAGGGAAGATCTCCATGACTGTTCTGATTTTGAGGCCTTAGACATGTAGGTGTGGGGGGATGCCATCAATGTTGAGCCCTGCAGCTTAAGAATAAGGAAGTGAGTAGGGAGGTGGCCTTTGTCACCAAGGCTTTCCCCACCTTTCTAAGTCTCCCCACTGGGAAACTCCCAAGAGGTCTCTGAGAATGCAGTAAAGGAGGGAAGGCCAGGCGAGGAGGCTCATGCCTATAATCCCAACACTTTGGGGGGGCCAAGGCAGGAGGACTGCCTGAGCCCAGAAGTTTAAGACCAGCCTGGGCAACTTAGCCCATCTCTACAAAATTTTTTCAAAAATTAGGTGAGCATAGTGCTGCATGCCTATAGGCCCAGCTACTTGGGAGGCCGAGGCCACAGGATTGTTTAAGCCCAAGAGGTTGAAACTGCAGTGAGTCATAATCACACCAATGAAGAAGGGTTTGACAATCAAACCTCATGACTTCAATTCTAGCACTTTGGGAGGCTGAGGTGGGAAGACTGCTGGAGCCCAGGAGTTCCAGACCAACATGGGCAATACAGCAAGACCCCATCTCAATAAAAAACGAAAACAAAACCTCATGGGCTTCCCTGTCCAAAGGCAGGGCTGTGCACAGATGGTCACTCTATTCTGATTATGAATACACCTTAGAGTGAGCCAGCTTGCCCACAGCCTGCTACAAGGCTACAGTGAGGCCACTGCCATAGGCCGCCAGCTAGAGGTGCTGCTTGCCAGGCTGACAAGGTCCTGGTATGGCCAGCAGGACAGAGATCTTATAACCACAGGTAGGGAGTCCATTTTTTGGACTCTGATGCAGGGCACAACAGAGTCTGTCTGTTCTCTTCCTCCCTGCAGCTTCTCAGCTGAGGAGTACACAACAGTCCATTCCCATAAAGGAAACGCAGTAAACACCTATCCGTGCCAGAAACGAAACAGATAATTAGGTGTTTACACAGATCTTAGAGCAGTCTAATTGGTGTCCACTTTTCTTTTTAAATTCACTCCATCCATAAATATTGCAATATGGAACCCTAAAATTAAAAAGGACCGTTTTAAAATCCTAACAACAATAGCATTATCACACATTAAAAAGGTTAACCATTCTGTAATATCAACAAGTATCCGGTCAGTGTTCAAATTTCCAGTTGCCTCACAAATGTCAAAAGATGGGTAGTTTGTTTCTAAGCATTAAAACACCTAGATTCCCAAAGCCTGAGGAGATTCTGATCCTGCCACCACAATAGTCACTGAATTAAGTCAACTTCCTCACTACACCAGGTAAGAAAACCAAAGCCTAGAAGGCTAGGTGATTTGCCCAGGATCACACAGCTGGCTGAAAACAGACGACCTGACCCATAGTCCAGTGCTCTGTCTGGCAGTCTGAACACTGAGTTAACTATTAGAAGCTTTTGAATCAGCAAGAAGCCTTAATCTAATAACATCCCCTTGCTTGTTAGAAAAGAATCACCACCTGACCCCTCCTAGCAATTACATACGCATTTTATTTATTTATTTATTTATTTACTTACTTATTTTGAGATGAAGTCTGGCTCTGTCGCCCAGGCTGGAGTGCAATGGCGCGATCTCGGCTCACTGCAACCTCCGCCTCCCGGGTTCAAGCGATTCTCTTGCCTCAGCGTCCCGAGTAGCTGGGACTACAGGTGCGCACCCCCATGCCCAGCTAATTTTTGTATTTTTAGTAGAGATGGGTTTTCCCCTCTCATACCATTTTGTATTTTGCCCTCTCATACCATTTCGTATTTTACCCTCTCATACCATTTTGTATTTTGCCCTCTCATACCATTTTGGCCAGGATGGTTTCGATCTCTTGACCTCGTGATCCACCTGCCTCGGCCTCCCAAAGTGCTGGGATTATAGGCGTGAGACACCAGGCCCAGCCTTCGCCCGTTCTATTAAGATGAAAACTAATCTCATGTTAACATCATCAGTTAGAAGGCCAGACTTCGATCTTTATTCTGTGCTTCAACAGAGCCACGGGCAAGGCGGATTCTCAACGACCTCTACTCTCTTCTCAAGTGGTAACCAGCTTGCCCAGGCCATGGCAAGCTGAGACGGGTTACCTAACGCAGGAGGAAGGGACCACACGGCAGGATCTGTGTTCTAGTTGTGGATCAACCTGGCATCAACAAAGATGAAGACACTCTAAAAACAGGCCCAAATGGCTTTGTAGGTCACGTCTATCAAACCATCAAGGAACTATCATTTCTGTACTATAAAATTGTTTGAGAGTATGAGAGGGGAAAAACACTTCCCATCTCATTCTACAAGGATTGAATTACCCCTTTTACATAACTAGACAAAGAAAAGCACACACACACAAAAGTAGGGGGTGGAGGGGAAGAAAACTATGGGCCAAAGCCTGAATAGATTAATATAGATGACAAAATCCTAAGTAAAATAAAAGCAAATAGAATAGACATGCTTTTCTTTTGAAACGCTTAGCTTCTTTCTTTTTTCATTTTGATAGGGTCTTGTTGCCTTTGTATGTACAATAAAAAGAACAGGACACTATTCTGCCACTGAATCTAGAATTCACACAGTTCGATATTAGGAAACCTATTAAAGTAACTCATCATTTTAACTGATTAAAAGAAAATGTTGGCCGGACGTGATGGCTCACGCCTGTAATCCCAGCACTTTGGGAGTCCGAGGTGGGTGGATCACTTGAGATCAGGAGTTCACGACAAGCCTGGCCAACATGGTGAAACCCCGTCTCTACTAAAAATACAAAAATCAGCTGGGGGTGGTGGCGCAAGCCTATAGTCCCAGCTACTCAGGAGCCTGAGGCAGGAGAACCGCTTGAACCTGGGAGGCAGAGGTTGCAGTGCGCTGAGATCACGCCACTGCACTCCAGCCTGGGTGACAAGAGTGAGACTCTGTCTCAAAAAAAGGAAAAAAAAAGGGAAATGTTTATCCTCATTCGTTTCATGTGATTCTAAAAGAATAATGGACAAAATTCAAAACTCAAAACTATCAAGAGAAAGGAAAAGAATGAAGATTATCTTAGCAAACTAGAAACAGAATCGACACTCCCTTAACTTCAAGATCCATACTATCAGCCCGTAACAGAAAGCCAGCATAGGATAGACAGATTCAAAACGACAGAACAGGCCCATGTGTGTTCAGTACTTTAGAATGTAAGAGCAGTGGATTCTAGATGAGTGGAGGAATGATGAATGGACTCATCCTTACCTCACTTAACATACAAAAGTGAACTCTAAGGAATTAAAGGAAACAAACAAAAGCATTATAAGAAAACACAGAGAGTTTCAGTATGGGATGACAGCAAAGTTCTGCAGATGGATGATGGTGATGGCTGTACCACAGTGTGAATGTACTCAATGCTACTGAACTGTAAGCTTGAAACATGGCTAAAATGGTAAATTGTATGTTACAGATGTTTTACCACAATTCAAATTTTAAAAGGAAAAAGGATTACTTTTATATCCTTGTGATAGGGCTAGTTTTCTTAAGGCATAAAACTTTGGAGCTACAAAGGAAAATATTTGAAGATTTTACTATATGAAAAATTTAAATGGCTGTATGATCCAGAAATAAAAGTTAAATGACTGACATTCAATGAACGCTTCAATAGAAGAAAAAAAAAAGATGAGCCACTGACAGGAATAACATATATGCAACTTGCGTAACAGACAAAGAATTAACATCTGAATAAAGCCACTATAATTCACAGAGTATGACAAACATTTCATAAAAGACATAAAACTTCTTAAGTAATCAGGAAAATGCACATTAAAACAATTTCATTTTTCACCCAGATTAATCAAGTTAAAAATACTGATTTCCACAAAATACGAAACAGATATTTTCATCACTGTCGCTAGCATTGTAAAGTAGCAAAAACTTTTGGAAGGGCAGTTAGTGAGCAGCTGCCCAGATATTAGACGTACACATTCTCTACTTACTCCCTAGCATGGAGAAATGCTCCCAAAGGTACACAAGAATAAGCAAGAGTGTTCACCAAAGCATTATTTAAAATATCAAAAACCAGAATAGAACCCAGCTATCTACCTAACAGAAGGTGGTGACATACATCTTCTTACATCTACTCAGTGAAATACTAGCCAGCCTCTGAAAGACGTAGACAGAGAAATGTGTCATGACATGATTTATAAAAAAAGGCAAGTTACAAAACAGTTCATACTCTGTAATCCCATATTTGTACAAAACAAATAAAATAACATACTTTGTGTAGAAAAAAAAATCTGAATGGATCCATATCAAGCTATTAACAGTGATCATCATCTCTGGGAGTAGCATCATGGGAAACCTTCCCTTTCTAAATTAATTATTTCTAACATGTTTGAATTATTTAAAATAAGCATAATCATTTTTATAATTGAAAAAATAAGAAACAAGATAAAATTAAAACATTTCCATTCCTCTGCAAAAAAAGGTAGCTATGATCCCAATGAATGTCAGGTGTTGACCTCTGTGCAATATTTTCCCTAGAGAGGAAGCGACAGAAGAGCTTTTAGAATGGCTCAGGAACTATCACTGCACCTCCAGTTCACAAGCAGGTTAACATGACGGAAAGGACAGGGAGACACAGGACAGGGAGACACAGGAAGGCCTCAGTTGCACAGGAGATACTGAAGGAAAGCACACTCGATACTAGACTCGAACTCTTTTTTGGCTTAACTTCTAATCTTTGAGTGGCTCCTCAGATCACCGTTTTAAGATTAGAAACATTTGACTTGAAAAGGTCACAATGGAAATCAGATCAGCTAAGAGAAACTAATCATGACTTCCTGGGTGAGACCTATAAAAACCTAGCTGTGCCCTAAAAAGACAGCCATACATGCCAAGATACGGGAAGGCACAGTGCTGGAAAGCCAACGTCAAAGAAAGAGTATTATACTTGGGGGCCGAGGCAGGAGGACCGCTTAAATCTAGAGTTCGAGGCCAGCTTGGGCAACATAGTGAGATATCTCTGTCCCCATGTCCTTAAAAACAAAGAAAGAGGCCGGGCGCGGTGCTCAAGCCTGTAATC
>NW_012109807.1:9252281-9268200 GCF_000951045.1 Mandrillus leucophaeus | reverse complement strand
GGGAGGCTGAGGCAGGAGAATTGCTTGAACCAGGGAGGAGGAGGTTGCAGGGAGCCGAGATTGCACCACTGCACTCCAGTTGGGGCGATACAGCAAGACTCCATCTCAAAAAATAAAAATAAAAACAAAGAAAGAGCATTAGCTAAGTAGCCTCTACTCACAACTCTGAAGGATGAAACCAAGGATGAGAAAAAAAATTAAATGAAAGGAAAAGCAAACAAAAACATTAAATACTAGGCACTGCGACCCACTTGAACATACACAATCTTCACAATATCCAGGGAGAGATGTAGAAGAGGAGGCTCAAAGAGGTCCATGATTCGCTCAGTATTACAAAGCCAAACTCCAGAGTTCAGATTTGAATTTGAATCTGAATCTCGTCTGTCCAGTGCATGGGCAGCCCCTTCAATCAGCCAGTCAGCTGGTCTCAAACTTCCCAACAATGAAGCCCATGTCCTCAGTCCTTCCTGGCAGACTCACCTGTGAGCTGGAGGGCAGCACCTGGGAAGAGGGCTCCTCGGATGGGGCTGCTCCTGAGCCCATAGGGCTCAGTGTGGTGATCCTGCTCGGCTGGCCACGAAGTGTCAGAGTAATGGTGGTGGGGACCTTCAAGCCTGAGATAGAGAGAGAGAAGCAGTATTTTTGAGTCACACTCTCCACCTTCTGCTGAGGCTTTCCTTTCCTGGAGAGCTTCTCCCCCACATAACACAGTCCCTTGGCCTCCTCCCCAGCTGGGTCATCTATGCACTATCGGTCAATCTGAAAGGCAACAGGAAACAGCCTGTGTTCGCTCAACCTCTCTGGGGGATGGGTCTACACAGCGGAATCTGAAGGTCAATGCCAGGACCCTGTGGGACTGGTTTCAACATCACACCTTGCCCACATGAGATGGGAAGGTCCTCGGGGGAAGACCCCAGACCTGGGAGTCCCCACAGCTCTCATGAGACTCACCTGATGCTTGGTGAGAGATCTGAGCCAGGCCAGGGAGGCTGCTTGCCAACTTAGCGAGGCCCCCATTGGTCAGCAGCTGGTGGATGGCTGTGGGCTTCCCACCAGGAGTGGCACCCAAGGAGGAGAGAGTGGTGGCCACAGGAATGGTACGGACAATGGTGCTGGTGCCCGTGGTGATGGCACCCAGGCTCTGCATGGGGGTGGGCAACTTCACACTGGTGGCCTGTGGGACACACAAGCCCAGGTGATCAGAAGCTGTCGCCCAACAGCAACGTTCGAGTTTGGAGGGCCCACAGCATATTATTAAAGGCTAACATGTATTGAGTGCCTACTACATGCAAGGTACTCTTTCAGGCATTCTGCATATATTATTTCACTCTTACAACAACTCTATGAGGGAGGTACTATTATTACCTCATTTTATAGATAAGGAAACAAAAACAGAGTGGTCAAGAAACTTGCCCAAGGTCACACAGTAAATGATAGACCTTAACCTTTGGAAGTTCCCTGCTGTGTAGCTAGAAGGCTGTTTGTCCTTGACCCACTTGACTCCAGACCTAGTTTCCCTGCCAAAACCAACTGAGTTGAGGAGGCCTCCTCCCTACACCTGCCCAGCCCAGCAGATGGCAGATGTGCACCTGTGGGGCTGGTCCTGGGGAGGGATTTGCTGGAAGGCCAGAGGTCTTGCTGCTGATATCCTGTAAGCTGAAGCTGAGGCCTTGGAGGAGGCTGCTGGCTGATGTGGCCCCTAAGAGAGGACATAGCAGGAATCAGTAGAGACTCAATCACTTGCACTATCCCAAGAGCAGCCACATCCATCCACCCTCACCACCAACTAAAACACCAATGGTGCTTGCCCTTGGACACCCCCGTCCTCAGAAAGAAGGCAAGAAGGTCTCCCCAGCCAGGCACACACGCAGTGGATGCCACACAGGAAAGGTACTGTGCCAGACACTGCCCCGGATTTGCTCTGCACCTGCTGCAAACCATCAGTCATACATTTTGGGCCATTTTGAGAAATCCAAGTTTGTTCCTTTCTTTCCAGGGAAGAAGAACAACTTTTTAAGCCAAAAGAATTCTAAATACCCAACTTTCACTTCGCCTCACACAATCAAAGCAGAAAGGAAGTAGCCTCAAAGCAGTAAGAAAGGTTCTCTTAAAGGAGAAGGGTTTCTTTTTTTTTTTTTTTTTGAGACGGAGTCTTTTTTCGTTTCCCAGGCTGGAGTGCAATGGCGCAATCTCCGCTCACTGCAACCTCCACCTCCCGGGTTCAAGCGATTCTCCTGCCTCAGCCTCCCAGGTAGCTGGGTTTACAGATTCCCGCCACCACACCCGGCTAATTTTTTGTATTTTTAGTAGAGACGGGGCTTCATCATATTGGCCAGGCTGGTCTCAAACTCCTGACCTCAGGTGACCCACCCACCTCGGCCTTCCAAAGTGTTGGGATTACAGGCTTGAGCCACCGTGCCTGGCCAGGAGAAGGGTTTCTGCAATGCCTTGGCCCTGTTGGGCTCAGGCAACAGGTCTTTCAAAGTAGCGTTAGTGGGTAGGACAAAATGAGAGACAAGCACAGACAGAAAAATGTCTCATTTTGCTAATGCCCAGTGTAGCACCATTTCCAGTTTTATTCAGTCAGATGTCCTTAAAACAGCAAAATAAAACCATAGTCAGCCCTCAATTATCTGTGGGCTTCGCAGCAGATTTGCAGATTCAAATGACCACACGGATAGAAACCTGTAGATATGGAATGCCAACTGTATGACATAGTTTCATATAAGGGACTTGAGCATCCATGGATTTTGGTAGCGGTGAGGGTCCTAGAACCAATCTCCTGTGGATAAGAAAGACTGACTACACATATACGTCCTATCGGCTATTTCTCCTTACAGTAGAGGATACAGCACCTGTAGACTGGAACATTTAATCACCTGCAGACCAGGACATTTACTCACTGCATTTATTCAAGGCCAAGGAATCCCTCTGCCCAAGCTAATTCCAGTTTCACGTAAAGCCTCTATGATCACTCTAAGACCCAGAGGCCCATGCTGTGGATTCAGCTCCAGGGATGCTTTCCCAGGACCACCTACCAGCAGCAGACCAAAAATTCTGTGTTGGAAGGGGAGAATGCTGGGCCACAAGATACCTGGGAGGGAGCTGCCAGGAGAGGTGGCCACCAGGCGGCTCTGCAGTGTGTGCAAGGCACTGGGTGCAGTGCTGCTGGAGACCACTGAAGGGGCTGGGCTGGCTGAGACTCCACCTTCAGAAGAACTGGACCTGGAGACAAAGGAAGGAGCTCTGTTATCCAAAGGTCACAGGGCAGCAAGCCCTAGCAACACAGGCAGGGTACAGAGTGGGGCCCAGCAAGGCTTTCAGCAGCAGACACACACCGAGAATCTTCAGCTTCTTTGTTCCACTTTCTGAACCTGGCCTCTAGTCTTCTAAAAGTCCTTACTTACAGGACTTACAGCAAAAGGCAGGGGACACTTTGGAATCTGAAGTAAAAATGAACTCTGGGTTGACCCAAAAGCAAGACAAAGATCCCTATCAGAAGGAAGTCACATTTCCCAAACTGACAGAACCCAGAATCCATCATTTTCCAAAGCACTAAATGAACCAGAAGCAGAGGGAAGGGAAAAAAGAATAGACACAGATGGTCCAACAAACACTCACTTGGCTGTGGTGAGAAGTCCTGTGAGCTCCTTGGCCCCTGCTGAAGCCTGCCCCAGTGTCATGGTGATGGGCTTCCCACCTGCAGCTGTAAAACAGAGAACCCCAAGGCCCTGGTCAGTCCTATTTGGCCGCTACGTTTGCAGGTTCCACAGTTTAGGCTAAATGCAAGATATTACAGACAAGAACTGGAAGATGAAAAAAGATGAACTATGCTAGAGTAGAGAGAGTTGGGGTTTTTTCCTTCTATTTTCTAAACTTCCTGAAATATTCTGTACCTTTAATTGAAGCAAACAAAAAAAGAACAAAATATACGATGCTTTGAACTACGGCACAGCTTCCTCTCGTATTCTGCCTGCTGCTTGGTCCTCATTCAGATGGGCTCACGCCCACTTTACCCACATGTATAGCCTCATGCCTTCTTTGCTCCGGGCATCTCTCCAAATGAAGTAAAGGCTGACATGCTGGTGAGTGGCCGCCAAAGGGCAATGCTGTGTACCTAGGAGAGGTCAGTCGTAGCAAGAGAAACTCACCTTCTGGAGCACTTCCTTGGGAAGGAGCACAAGGCCCTCCAGCTGTGTCCCCTTGGGAGATAAGGGACACCTTGATCTTTGGTCGCTTGGAGGTCTTACTGCCAGGAAGGGGACTCGAGGGATGGTGTCGCTTCAGCTGAACCCTAAGATCCTCTTTCTCTCCTTCCTCCGGTGGTTCTGATGAAATGGGAACTAAGAGATGGAGCTGAGTTC
This sequence comes from Mandrillus leucophaeus, assembly GCF_000951045.1. NCBI lineage: Eukaryota > Metazoa > Chordata > Mammalia > Primates > Cercopithecidae > Mandrillus > Mandrillus leucophaeus. Next base: position 9,263,836 of record NW_012109807.1, on the reverse strand, counting down.
AGATCCTCCACAATCCAAAAAAGCCCAACAGACACTCAGTCAATACCAGCACCAACATAGCCATGTGTAAAACGCACAGGAGAACCACTCTACGTCCAGGGCTACCCCTCAAAGCAGACTGCCCATGCTTCAGGACAACTTCACTCAAGCACTGCCCGTGGGGGACCCCACTTTGCCCTTCTTAGAGGATGGCTCCCTTCTCATCCCTCATCCTGCACTGGAATCAGAAGGGAAGGGCCTGAGTTGGTAGGAATTAAAAGACAGAAGACACCCCGACCCTGCCTAGCCAAGGTCAATAGCAACAACAACAACAACAGAGGACTCAACACAGTAAGTCAACAGTCCTTCCCAGACTCAAAAAGTGTGATGATCATCTTCCTGTCTCAAGCCCTCCCCACATCATCACACAGTTGGGGACATTAAACATTCTATGAGAACTCATGGAGGAGCAGGTCATCCAGTTCTCTCTAAAAAGCAGAGTTTTCCAAAAGGCTCTTAAGAGTCCCACCCTACCCTAAGAGCCCAGGGTTGAGGATTCACTTGCCAAATGGAGGCAGTGAAGAGGACTGTCACCAGGACTGAAAGCTGGCTATGAGTAGCTACTAGGAGAGAGTACCTCAACCAGGCAACCTCACAGCTCCTGCCCAGAAGTAACAGGGCAACACTGGCCCATGTCACAACCTGGTCCCCAGGTCATGTGTACTAGCACAGACAAAGGCCATCTGTTCACACATGGGCTTCCACTTCCACTGAATCAAACAGGCTCATCATGTATACAGCCAAGCTTTTTGGACTCTTAGGTTATCTTTCAAGCTTCCTCAAAGATTCCCTCCTCTTTAAACCCAGAAGTCTACCCTAGTTCTCTTGTAGCATAGGGAAGCAAAGACTGGGGTGGGGAGGAAGGCAGCAGTCACATGGGGATGGAGGAGGGGTCCTGGCATGAGGTAACAGTCGGGACATAACCAGCTAGAAGGATTGCTTAGGGGACAAATGCATTGGCTAAAATCAGAGTAGGAAGGAGGGTGGAGGGGAAAGGAGTTTCAGGGTCTATGCTGATATGTGACTGGTGGGCTTGTAGCCACCAGATAAACACAGGACAAGAGGCAGGGAGAAAAACACACAAGGAAACTGAGACTCACAGGCAGTGCCACAGGCATACAAAAAAGCAGCAGAGCCAAGACCACAGTGAAAGAAAGAACCACACTAAGAGACAAAAAAGAAAATACCCTAAGAAGCAAACAAAAGAATGAAAAAAGGGCAAAGACTACAGAGTAAGCAACAGGGGTCAGCAAAACAAAAGAACACAAAGAAAAAGAGAAAAGAACAGGAGGAAACCAAACTGAGGCAGAAGAGAGGGAGAGATGGAAAATAAATAAGGGGTTGAGGAGCAGAATGCAGTGGACGAGCAGGCAAGAAAGAGTAATACTCACCAAAGAGACAGGAGGAGGTGCCAGGAGGAAGAGCTTTCCTCACCAGCATATTTTGTTTCAGAAAAGCAGCAAACTGTGCTGGAATGAATCAGAAAGAATTACAGAATCACAGCCAACCAGAGAAGGGAGAAAAAGAGAGGGAATAAGAAAAAAGGTTGTAGAAAATGGCCAATAGGGGCTCCTTCTGAAATTACTGCATGGCAACCTGACTCTGCCATGGAGTCGGTCTGTAGAAGCATCTAAACTGACTAGTACTACCTGCCTCATGGGGCTATGCCAAAACTCAACAAACTACAGCAATGTGAGTGCCATGAAGAAGGACTCCATGTATGTTCGCTATTAGTATTCCCTGTTTGCCCATCAGCTCTGCTAAGCCAGGGTTCTAAAGCTGCTACTCTCCCCCATGAAACCCTAGGTCCCCATTTCAAACCCAGCTTGCCAATCAGCCTTCCAAAGTCCTTAGATTCTCAACTAATCACCCTCTCCAGAAGCACAGCACATCACCAGCTCTGTCTTCATCAGAAGTGTAAAGACACACTGTCCACAAGGGACTTGGCTCTGGCCACCACTCATGAAGATCCATGGCACAGCATCCGCGCAGACCCTCAGGGCCTGGCCTCATTTCTCAACTCCTCCCATCCACTCATACTTTTCTACTCCTTGTTAGTACTACTCTTACAAGCAAACTCACAAGAGGTCTGAGTTTCGGTTCTGATCCTTTGGCTCCACTAAAAGAAACACAGGGAAAGTAAACAGATGAGCCTCCTATCCCCTCCACGTCTGTCTGCCAGACAGCCAGCTCTGGCTGCTGCCTCTTCCCAGGCACCCCTATTCCTGAGAAGCTCAGGTGACACATGCTCCTGGACACATCGTTAAACACCAATGCCCAAGAAGCCTTACATCAAGGCCACCCAACTGGATCAATGTGGGGGAAGGGGGACAGAGCACTGTTTCTTCTTTCCCCACCCAGTGAACTCTCCCTTTTCTATAGCTCCTTTCAGAGCACTTACAGCTCATCAAACTCTTACTTTTGACTATATGAATACTTTCCAGCCTCATCTGAAACCTGTCTGCAGAGAACCCTGACAAACTTCACTGAAAGTCTCAGTGTGAGAATCTTAACGCTTCAAGGGTCAAACAAAGAAAGGGCATGATGCCAGGTGAGTTGCCCTAGAATCTGATTAATAAAATCAATCACCCAATACTTATGATCAGAGAGCCCTGACCGGAGGAGTGGCTGGCAAGGTAGAAAAAAGTTTAGGCCAATATACGTGTTCATAAAGCCTGGCCTCCCCAGAACAGCAAGACAAAGCTGTAACTAGTGATCACAAAGCCCCACCCACTCAGAGGCCTTGCCATTCATTTCAATAATTAATTTTGAACTTTGCCTGCACAGAAATGTGAGAAAGGGTGCCTCCCATCCGCCTGGAAAAAGCCGTAGATATCAATACTGTGCAGCCGCCACGTGGCATGAACACTAGCAGACAGCCCCAGGAGGAGCCCCCGGCCGGGTGTCTATACCTTGAGCTTGTTTGTGGGTCAGCACAGCTTCTGTCCGCTGCACATGTCTCTTCAGCAGCTGAGAGCTTCCAATCTGACTGGACTTCTGGGCAGAGGTCACCGCAGTCACTTTGGTCTTGGGACTGGAGGTGGGGCTGCTGGACACACTGGAGAGATCCTGAGTAAGGTGAGAAGGCCAAGAGATGAGCCAATGTTATTAGGATCTGACCATGAGTCAGCACGTCCCTCTGGAATTCCCCTTGTAGGAACTCACAGGCCCATGGCACTAACAAGACAGAGGCATCCCCAGGAAGTTAAGGAACCAACTCTGTGGTGCTGATTCCCCAGCAAAAGTGCTCCCACTCTGCTCATACTACCTCTGAGCCTGAGGGTGAGGCGGGCAGCTTGGCAGCTGGGGAGGCAGGTCGACTGCCCCGCTCAGGGACTTCAAAGGCCAAGTCTCTGCGGGCCACATCGCGGGGCTTCTTCTTCTTCTCAGCATCCTGATCCCGAGGTTCAGAGCCCATGTGACCCTCAGCACGAGTGAGCACTCCGGTCAGAAAGTCCACAATCTCATCCTAGTGTAGAGAGGAGCCAACCAAGGCCTTTTAGTCTTCATCTGGAGAATGGGAACCTCTCAGATACTTACCAACTAAAAGAAATTCTCCCTCAGCTCTGGCATCTGGATGTGCCAGTCCTTCCCCACTCAAACAAGGCCTGGTGCAAATCCCAGGCTTCTGAGCAACTGTGGTTCGAGAAGACCAGCAAGTGCCTCTGTCAGGGGGAGCTCCGGGGTGGTCACACTCCACCACTTTTCCAACACTCTCCCTCCTGATACTTTGCTTACATTAATTCACCACTCTCATTTTTCTTTGCTTTGCTTATGACTGAGACCTACCAGAGGCCCCAGTGGAGGCCTTCAGAGCCAAAGAGGCCACTACTAATAAGACCAAACCTACAAGGCTACAGAAAGGCAAGCCTAGCTGAGAAAAGCACACAAAACAACTGTTTACCTGAATACATCTGTCCACCATGCTCTGAGTCAACCCTTCTGATTTCTTCTTTGCTTTGCTTATTCTAAGAAACAAAATGGATGACATGTTTACTTCTTAATTCCATGGCGTCCTATGAAAATAAGAAAGTATTTCTTTTCTGGGCTATTTTCTAGCCCCAGGAGGACCATGTTAGCCTTAAGTAATGCAACCTCTCCAAACCTGTTCCTATGTCTGCAAAATGGGGAATCATAACATCTCATTCATGAAGTTGTGGGGATTAAACAAAATAACATATGTAAAGAAACCAAGCACAGTGCCCAGGACAGTCCGCTCCAGAATTCCTGTACCTACAGCTTAATAGGTCAACTCTATCCAGAACCCGGGAGGCAGAGGTTGCAGTGAGCTGAGATTGCACCACTGCACTCCAGCCTAGGCGACAGAGCCAGGCGCCACCTCAAAAAACAAAAAACAAACAAACAAACAAAAAAGCTCAAGGTCGTGAAAGACAAAGATGGAGGAACTCTACCAAATTAAAGGAGACCGAGGAGACATGGCAACTAAATCCAAGTGTGATCCTGGGCTGGATGCTGGACCAGAAAAATGACATTAGGGAAACAACTGATGAAACGTGAGTCTGTAGATTATAGTGTCATGTCGATGTTAATTTCTTGATTTGGGCTATGTAAGATGTTTAACATTTAGAAATCAGGTGAAGGGTATATGGGAATTTTTTTGTACTAGTGTTATAACTTTTTATAAATCTGAAATTTCAAATATTAAAAAATATTTTTTTAATGCTGTCTTTTTTTTTTTTTTTTTTTTAGACAGAGTCTTGCACTGTTGCCCAGGCTGGCTGGAGCGCAGTGGTGTAATCTTGGCTCACTGCAAGCTCCTCCTCCCAGGTTCACGCCATTCTCCTGCCTCAGCCTCCCGAGAAGCTGGGACTACAGGCGACCACCACCATGCCTGGCTAATTTTTTGTATTTTTAGTAGAGACAGGGTTTCACCATGTTAGCCAGGATGGTCGTGATCTCCTTTCCGCCCACCTTGGCCTCCCAAAGTGCTGGGGTTACAGGCATGAGCCACCACGCCTGGCTAATGCTGTCTTTTAACTGAACCAGACTGGTCTGTAGTTACACTGCCAGCTTAGAGGCGTATCTCTAACACTGTAACACAGCTCTCTTGCAGCTCTAGGAGAATCTACCCACCTGAGATTGTCATCAGCTCCCCCAACCACCACCAAGCTGTTCTCAGCTCGAATCTTCTCCCGGAAGTCCTCCATGGCTTCAGGGTGACATTGAAGGGAATTTTGACCAATGACAAAGAGGACCGGAGTCTTCATATCCAAGAGGGGATCATCTACATCCTAAAACAGGTATAGGTTTTAGAATCGGCTTCTTCACATTCACAAAGCACCGACCCGGAAACTCCACTAAGGAGGATCAGCTGTGCAACTGCAGTCGGCCTCAGCATCAGCTTGGACAAGGTACGCATACTCACACTCCCGCTGCCAATGACCCAGCACTCAGCTTTATCACACTCTTACCCCTCTGGGGCCATCCACGGTAAGCAGAGGAAACCCAAGGCAGACAACTGCGGTGACATACTCCATCACTGACACCTGTAAATAACGGAACAGTTTGTCTAAAGGTCAATTGAGTTCATGGCACCTCAGCCGATCCAGAATCCAGGAGTGGTCCAGACCCACCAGAGAGTCTCACCTCTTCCTCCCCTGTCCTAATATCCGGGTGCATCTTCTGCCACAACGGCAGCAGTAAGAGCACAAGACACAAGGTATGTCATTCCATAAGCAGCCACTACCTAGAGAACTGGGGCCCCAAGAGGACCCCAGCAGGTGGCTGAACCATAGAATAGAAGGTTCAATATTCCTACCCTGTCAACTCCCTCAACTAGAGCCCTCCTGCTCCATTTTTCTCCACAAATAGTAAATATAGTCAAGAGAACACAATGTTGCCACTCACCCTTAAGTGAAAAAAAATTCTCTCTATTGAACTTAATGGATAGTTACCAGACAGCCTAGATTTCTTGGAGCAACTGCTAAGGCCCACCACCCTGGGAGCAGGACTATGGGGACCTTCCTCCTCTCATAGCTATCACTTGACTGGACTGCATGAAGCAAAATTAAGGCTTTGGACACCTGAGGGACACTTACACAAACTGACAGACATACAAATGTATGTAAAATATGAAAAGATTCCTTGATGTCTTGGAAAGGGACTGAAATGAACACAGCATCAAATTCCAGAGCTACTAATATTTGCCAGCTACAATTATTGTTGTTTTTTAGGTGGGAGAACAGTATGGTACTTATGTTTAGAGAAAAAAAGGGATCCTTTTATTTTTTCCACAGTTATATGCCAGTGTGTGTGTGTGCGTGTGTAAATGCTATGATATTTGGGATTTTTCTTCAAAACAATCTGGGGGAGAAAGAAAGTAAGTAGGGTGAGATAAAACAAGCCCAGCCAAGAGTTGATCACTGGTAAACCTGGGTGAGGATCCTGGGGGTTTATTATACTATACCTGCTTTTGTTTCTGCTTAAAGCTTTCCTAAATAAATTAAAAATTGTTTTAATAAAATTTGTCCTCTACAGTTTAAAATGTAATTACATAGGTAAAGTATCTAGCACAGAGCCTGAAACATAGTAAAGGACTCAATGGTAGCTATCATTAGTGGTATTCCATCCCAGAACAACCTCCAAATAAGATAGAAATTACTTACATGACAGGCCACCAAAGCTCCTGTGTTCCAGCCAATCAAGATAATGGGTTTGTGTGGGAAATGGCTGTGAATCTTCATGGGAAGAGAAAGAAGATAGTAAGACAGGAGGCCAAAGATGGGTGCAGAACAACCCCAGAATTCTGGGTATGCCACAGTGCACTGAAACAGGGGCGTTCTCACCTCCAGCACTTTGCTTCTCACTGCCCCAATCATATGCTCAAGACACTGTAGAACTCCTACCCCACTGCCATTGTTCAGCAGATGGGTGGCTACAGGGATGACCTGAAGGAAAGAAGTAGCCCCCACACCAGCAGAGATAAGTTTCAAATCTTTCAATTCTGTTTGACCTACCCCAAACTCTTTCAACCTTGGAATTCCACAAGAAAGAAGGGTTAGAGGAGGCTCCACATTCAAGTTATCCATTTTGACCTCCCTCCCACATATTCTTCTCCTCAATTCTCCAAGACTATATTCCCTGCCAGGAGGGAGTTCCTCCTGCCCCCACACATACCTTGCCTAAGCAGGAGAGCTGAGACTGCCAGAAGCGGTGGCGGCGTGAAGTGGGAAACACAGAGCTGGAGGGACCAGAGGAGGCGATGAGAATCAGTGGAGAGCCAGGGAGTTTGCTCTAAAGAGGAAGGATCCCACCCAAAAACCAGTGAGTGAGAAGTTTTCTTCCACGAAATTCCAAGTATCCCAATACCTTTCTCATCCCAACCAATGCTCCTTTGCTTGTGAAATATGTTAAGCACTATACAAAATAAATTACTAGTAATAGTTAAAGAAGCCGGTCAGTCGCACCGGCTCACACCTGCAATCCCAGCACTCTGGGAGGCCGAGGCAGGCGGATCACCTGAGGTTAGGAGTTTGAGACCAGCCTGGCCAACATGGTGAAATCCTGTCATTACTGAAAACACAAAAATTAGCCAGGCATGGTGGTGCAGGCCTGTAATCTCAGCTACTCAGGAAGCTGATGCAGGAGAATTGCCTGAACCTGGGAGGCAGAGGTTGCAATAAGCCAAGATCATGCCACTGCACTCTAGCCTGGGCAATAGAGCAAGATTCTGTCGCAAAAAATAATAACAACAAAAAATAGTTAAAGAAGCCATTTATCCTCCTGCCAAGGTTCTAAGGCTTGAGTCTAAAATTTGTATATGCCATTGTTAAGTCCTGAGCCATCCAACTTACTGGTTTGTTATGAGAAAGCACGCCCACAGCAGGGTCCCAAGGCCTCTTCAGTAGGAGAGACAAGGCCTCAGCTCCTGCAGCCCCAGTCTTCGTGTTGGATGACACAAGCATCCGGTCAATCAAGGTTGGGATCTACAAAGAAGGAAGAGCAAAGCTGATTCCAGTGTAAAGCAGGAGACCTGCCACCATCAGCAATCAAGCAGAAGAGCAGGGCCCCACTAGAAGCCAGACAGACTTCAACGAAGCCTCTAAAAACCTCCTCAGGAGCAGCAGTATATATAAATAAACGGGCGAAAAGTATGCTCCCACCATGAAAAGTGAATGGGTACAATCCTTTGGAAAGCAGTCTGGATATGTGGCAAGGGACTTAAATGTACTCCCATCCCTTTTCCAAATGTTTCTACTTCTGAGAACCTTTTCAAAGAAAACATATCAGAAACAAAAACACACACAAAAGGATAAGGAGAGTTATGCACAGAGACAAATCAACTACGAACAATAATAAAGTAAAAACAATTTAATATATGTATGTATACGTAAGGGAGTAGTTTAGTCAACTATCTACCTAATTGGATATTAACAATTATTTTCAAATATTTACAAGACTTTATTTATTTATTTATTGAGACAAAGTCTCGCTCTGTCACCCAGGCTAGAGTGCAGTGGCCTGATCTTGGCTCACTGCCACCTCTGCCTCCTGGGTTTAAGCGATTTCTTGTTTCTCAGCCTCCCAAGTAGCTGAGATTACAGGCGTGCACCACCATACCCAGTTAATTTTTTGTATTTCTAGTAGAGATGGAGTTTCACCTTATTGGTCAGGCTGGTCTTGAACTCCTGACCTCAAATGATCCACCCGCCTCAGCCTCCTAAAGTGCTAGAATTACAGGCGTCAGCCACTGAGCCCAGCTTTCAAATATTTACAAGAATACATAATAACATATAGCAATAATTTTGCCAAAATGTTGCAGGTAAAATAGAAAATATAAAAATTATCTCTACTCAAAGCTGGGCTCAGTGGCTCATGCCTGTAATCCCAGCACTTTTAGGAGCCAAGGTGGGCAGATCACTTGAGGTCAGGAGTTCGAGATAAGCCTGGCCAACATTGTGAAACCCTGTCTCCACTAAAAATACAAAAATTAGCCAGGCGTGGTGGCACACCAGTAATCCCAGCTACTCGGGAAGCTGAGGTACGAGAATCACTTGAACCCAGGAGGTGGAGGTTGTGGTGAGCTGAGGTCATGACACAGCACTCCGGCCTGGGCTGCAGAGTGAGACACTATCTCAAAAAAAAAAAAAAAGAAAAAAGAAAAAAATTCTCTCTACTCAGAAAAAAGACTATAAGAAAACATGCTGCACACCTGTAGTCCCAGCTGCTCAGGAGGCTGAGACAGAAGAATCACTTAAACCCAGGAGGCAGAGGTTGCAGTGAGCCAAGAGCGCGCCACTGCACTCCAGCCTGGGCAACAGAGGGAGACTGTCTCAAAAAAAAAAAAAGAAGCCAAAATGTTAATAATGATCTCTATAGAGTTTATGGGTGACTTTTTCCTTTACAGATTTCTATGTTCCCTAAATTTCCTCAATGAGTGTCAGTTGATTTTATAATTTTGTTTAATCTCCATTTTCTTCTAGAGTATTGCTTTCAAGCTGTGGTGTACTAAATAAACCTGTTATTATGTACAAAAATATATACCCTGCTATACTATGTACAGTGTACTTTATCTCATGTCTGTTTTTTACCATCTACCAGAAATGTAACATTACAGATGTGCAAATGTAAGTTTCAGACATGTTGATGCTTACACTGAGAAGAAATATCTGCGAATTCCATGCTACCCACAAAAGGTCAAAATGACCTAGGGGAAAGGAAAAATGTTTAAATATTAGAGGCAGTTTTCAGAAAAACAAAAAGGTTTTGAAAAATTGGAGAATAAAAAGTACTACGGTTTTGATGCAAGTTGTAAAACTCCAAAAATAGCAGAAGATAAGTTGCTCTTAATTTAAAAACAGAGAAACTAAATGGATTTCTATATGAGAAATTGGAGAATTATAACCATTAGACTCTCTCAGTTTAACTCAGGAAACAAATATTCGTGCAACTGCTTTTACAAGGCACGAGGCTAGTACTACAGAGGAATTTATTCTACAAGAGGTAATGAAGACAAACACCCAAATGGGAACAGGGAAAGACCGATAACTGCCATGAAAGAAACAGAAGCCCAAACTGCTATGATTCAAACCACCCAACAGAGAAGGAGAAGTTGAGGCAATTTTCATCTAAGATGCAGCATGTGAAATGAGACAGGCTCTTTGGAACAGGCAGGATTCCAACACAAGATGAGAGAAAAGCCTTCCAATCAGAGACACCAGCAAGAGGCAAGAACATGCAGAGCTTATTCCAGGCACATATGCACTAAAGTCAAGGATTCAAGCAAGGAAGGAGGAGGATGTAAAAAGCCAGTAGGAAGGATAAGACCAAACCGCAAAGGATCTTTCCGTTCTTTGTAACTCACTCTAGAACTGTGAGCCACTCAACACTTTGAGGCAAAGGATCTGACCCTGGGTTAAGCTTTTGTCTAGCAGCACTGTATAGCTATGACACCAAAGAGGCTTGAAACTTGCTTCCTGTCAACAAGGGATAATCAATAACTGAATTTTCCACTTGGAGCTGGGAAGACCAAGCTTCCCTGGTCTTTCCAGCACTGCATTCACTCTCAACAGCTGACTAAAAGGCTAAGGTCTGTGCCTTCTCTTTATCATAACGGATCTAATGGTGAAAGTAGCTGGGTGAAGAGCATGATTCCATCCACCCGCGCTTTCACATCCAGCAGGCACTTTACAAGTAAAACAATCTTATAATCATTTATATCCTTTGGGAAACCACCAAAGTATTTATTGTGAATCTAAATATAGTCATGGGAAAATAAGAGTCCGATGGCAGAGGAACCACTGTGGAGAGCACAGCCCAGAGAGGATGTTGCCTCAAGTCTGAGGCCCTTGCTCACTGGTGTACCAGCGAGCCTTCCACCATTCCAGCCAACCCACACCATGGCCCAGCAGCGTGGGAGGAAAGCACCCAACTATGCATGATGTGGAGTCCCCCCAGTGGTCTGCCAAGGTCATAGCAACTGACATTCACACAGGATATGTCCAGTCAGTAACTTAAATAGGGCAGCAGTACAAATTCCTCCTTAAAGGGAAATTATGCTAGCCATGGTGAGTGAGGCAGGGTCACCAGAGAACTGAGACCCTGGGCACTACCAACACTCATCTCCTACAGTGTATTCACCAATGTTACACTTTTACCATAGGTAGAATGCTGAGGAGAACATATGTGAAGAGGCCTACAATACTTCTGGGCCACCACTGTCTGGGCCCCATACTCTACCTGCCCACCACTCACCTCCCGGGTCCAGGGTTTCTACTATAGGGGAGCAGTATGGAGGAAAGTCTGGGACTCCCTTTTCATTTGTCTCTTTCTTCACTAGAAAATATACTCCACGGCCAGGTGCAGTGGTTCACGCCTGTAATCCCAGCACTTTGGGAGGTCGAGATGGGCGGATCACGAGGTCAGGAGATCGAGACCATCCTGGCTAACCTGGGGAATCCCTGTCTCTACTAAAAAATACAAAAAACTAGCCGGGCGAGGTGGCGGGCGCCTGTAGTCCCAGCTACTCGGGAGGCTGAGGCAGGAGAATGGCGTAA
>NW_012109807.1:9237124-9252221 GCF_000951045.1 Mandrillus leucophaeus | reverse complement strand
AAAAAAAAAAAAAAGAAAATACACTCCACCAGAGAAGGGACCAGTTTTGTTTTGCTCACCCCAGTACCTGACACACATAGGGCTCAAAATAAGTAACTAATGTCAAATTTCCTACCATGAATATTATTAATGTATCTAGTCCTGAGTTTTATTTCAGCACTAAACCAGTCTTCTAACAAACTTGGCACCCTTTAACTTAAAAACAGATAAGAAACAATGAGTCTGCAAGTTTTGGGGATGGCTGAGGGAACATGTTGGTCAAGCAACTTACAGCAGCAAGATGAGCCAGCTTCCTGCGAAGCATAAAGTAAAACTATTAAAAAAAAAAAAAAAGTCAAAAACTGAATCAGGCTCATGCCTGTATCCCAGCAATTTGGGAGGACAAGGTAGGAGGATTGCTTGAGGCCAGGAATTCAAGACGCGCCTATAGCAAAACCGTCTCTATAAAAAATTAAAAATTTAGCTGGGTGTGGCAGGGTGTGGCGGCTCACGCCTGTAATCCCAGCACTTTGGGAGGCTGAGGTGGGCAGATCATGAGGTCAGGAGATCGAGAGACGATGAAATCCTTGTCTCTACTAAAAGTACAAACAAATTGGCCGGGCAGGGTGACACACGCCTGTAGTCCCAGCTACTCAGGAGGCTGAGGCAGAATTGCTTGAACCCAGGAGGCGGAAGTTGCAGTGAGCCAAGATCATGCCACTGCATTCCAGCCTGGGCAACAGAGCGAGACTCTGTCTCAAAAAAAAAAGAACATTTTAGCTGGGTGTTGTGGTGGCACACACCTCTAGTCCCAGCTACTTGAGAGACTGAGGCAGGCGGATTGCTTGAGCTCAGGAGTTCGAAGTTATAGCGAGCTATGATAGTGCCACTGCACTCCAGCCTGAGTGAGACAGGAAGACCCTGTCTCCAAAGAAAAAAAAAGGCCTCAGACGACTTTGATTGAATCAGTTCTTTCTCTTCCCTATTTTTCTTAGAGACAGGGTCTCCCTCTGTCACCCAGGCTGGAGTGCAGTGATGGGATCAAACTCACTACAGCCTCCTCCCACCAGCCTCCTAAGTAGCTGGGACTACAGGCACGTGCCACCATGCCTGGCTAATTTTTTTATTTTTAGTAGAGACAAGGTCTTGCTATGCTGCTCAGGCTGGTCTCAAACTCCTGAGCTAAAGCGATCCTCCTGCCTCAGCCTCCTGAAGTGCTAGGATAACAGGCATGAGCTACTACACCCATTGGAGAAAAACACCCCAAATATTTCAAGAACCTATGAGGGTACTACTTAAATAACTGTTAATAGTTACTGTGGCTCACTGCTTACTATGTGCCCAATTTTGTGTTAAGCACGCTACCTGAATTAACTAATTTAATTTTCACAAAACTCTTAGATAGGTATTATTATCAGCCACATTTTAGAAATGAGACACTAGTCCAAGCTTACACAGCTAATCAGTGACAACGCTGAGATCAGCCGGGCAATCTGCCTCCAGCATCCACATTCTACCACATTGAGGACAGCCTGATGCAATCGCTGGAATCACCAAGAAAAACAGTTTAACTCTGTGCAATACTAAGTAAGAAAGCAGGGAACTATAATGATATGTTTGCACTGAATTATAAAAATGTTGCTACTAAAGGCTCATGCCCTGGGGAGCAGAGTTGAAGGCATCACGGCACACTCCCGCTCTGCAATCTCCCAGTGCTCTGAGCACCAAGGGTCTGCTTCTGTCACCTTTCTCAACAAACTCTTCCCTGGTAAACCCTTCATCAACTTCATGATAATTCAATTCAGCCATGACTTCAACCACAGGCTGCAAGGCTAGAAAGGCTAAACATATACTCTGGTTTTCAGGCCCCGTACCTCATCCTGGAGCTAGGAGGGCTGAAAACGTTTACACCAGACACAAATGTGAAATGATACCCTGTCTCCCAATTTTAATACCAAACCCATTAGTTTTGGCCATGCACCCCAGACCGACCAGATAATTATCTTGCCCAACCCCACATCCTGAACCCACAGGAGAGGCTGGCTATCCCTAGGACAGGGCAGACACCAATCACAGCCTTACCTTCCCCTTCAGCGTCTGCAAAGCATCCAGGTAGGCTGCCAGCATGGGCAGACTCAAGGTCTCCACGAGGGTGGTGTGCAGCCACTGGATCAGCTTGGTGTCCCAGCTCACACTTGCCAGAGCTTGCCGCACTCTCCTTGCACACTTGTCCACAGCAACACGGCGCAGCACTGGCTCATTACAAGCCTGAAGGATGTAAGTGGAAGTGATAAAACATGAGGACTACCTGGTTAACAAGTGGGGGGACAAGTCAGTCAGCCAGTGAGGCCTGAACTACGAAGAGCCCACTGTGGGCGGATTTCTGGTGTCTTACCCCTTCGTTGGCCAAGCGGGCAAGCCGGTCAGACTGCAGGGCTTTGAGGATCTTGTTGAATAGCTTGTTCTGGGCCATTGTCCAGCCAGTCCTATAAGGGAAACTCTGAGGAATTATAGTCAAACCCTGGGGACGCTCCCCATGTATGTATAAAGAATATTATGCTATAGTTTTATGTCTCCACCATGGAATAGTAAAACGAAGTAGCTTAGTCTAAGACCATTGAGCTAAAACACAAGACCTAGATTCTGGTCCCAATCCTACCAAATGAAATTGTCACAGCACACATTTGTATTAATAACACACATACATTTCCACACACACACAGTAATATACACAGTACAAGTCAAGACTAGTCATGAATAAAGTCTTTCAGGCTAGCAAAGCTAATTATTTGCTTAGTAGCTAAAATAATCCCAATCATAAATAAAAGCACAGCACCATTGAACAGACATATTTGAATTTCATAAGTTATATATTTCACACAAAAAGGCAGACAGGATCAGCAAGCATTTTAATGTACTAAAATCTCAGACTAAGGTAACAATTCTTTTTAAACTAGACTTAAGAACAAAAATATAGCGGAAATATAACCAATAAAGAGGCTATTCTTCCACTCTTCAATAATCTACCCCACACTAATCTCCCTTTTCCATATATATTTTTTCTATATGTCACACAATTAGCAAATTTATTTTCGAGAGGCCTGTTCCATATAGGCTAATATGTTATCATCCCAGTATACGGCACTGGCATTCACACATCTACCTTATTGCTTATTGCTTACCTATTACTTACTGAGGCTTTGTGAGTCGCACACATCTATCCTACTGTTCTCATCTCTACTTCATCACACCCAGTATAGTGATATGGAGCTTATTATTGTCCCCCTTGACCCCACTTCCAGCAATCCTAATTACTCAGATGCTCTAACTCTGGCTAGTGACCTTCCTAAAGATACCAAAAGAAAGGCAATTGAAGATGCTCTATAATATTTACCTATTCTCCCTGCCTTAAAAAAAAGCTGATGATGGCCAGGCGCAGTGCCTCACACCTATAATCCCAGCACTTTGGGAGGCCAAGTGGGGTGGATCGCTTGAGTTCAGGAGTTCAAGACCAATCTGTGCAAATGCCAAAACTCCATCTCCACAAAAAATACAAAAATTAGCTGGGCATGGGTAGTGCATGCCTGTAGCCCCAGCTACTCGGGAGCATGAGGTGGGAGGATCACTTGACCCCAGGAGGTTGAGGCTGCAGTGAGCCGTGATCATGCCATTGCACTCAAAGCTTCAGTGACAGTGAGGCCTTGTCTCAAAAAAAAAAAAAAAAAAATTACATGGGTGCTGCACCCAAATGAGACCCTGGAATGGGATCAAGGTAGCATTTCAAATCAGTCTGGATAAAGTCCCTAAATGTAGAGCTGAGACAACCACTGGCCAACTGGAAAAAGAAAATCTGATCCCTACATATCATTCTACATCAAAATAAATTTCAGATGGAAGAAAATGAAGACATAAAAGGAAGAAAGAGAAATGTAACTACATAAAAATTTCAAACTTTGGCCAGGCATCTGGAATCCCAGCACTTTGGGAAGCCAAGGTGGGTGGATCACGAGATCAGGAGTTCAAGACCAGCCTGGCCAATATGGTGAAACCCCATCTCTACTAAAAATACAAAAATTAGCTGGGCGTGGTTGCGTGCGCCTGTAGTCCCAGCTACTCGGCAGGCTGAGGCAGAAGTGCTTGAATCCGGGAGGCAGAGGTTGCAGTGAGCCAAGATTGCGCCACTGCACTCTAGCCTGGGTGACAGAGTGAGACTCCGTCTTGGAAAAAAAAAAAAACATATTCAAACTTTAAGCTGGGCATGGTAGCATGTGCCTGTAGTTCCACATACTTGGGAGGCTGAGGCAGGAGGAGCCCAGAAGTTCAAGTCTGGCCTGGGCAACATGTCTCTTAAAAAAAAAATTTAAAAAATCAAAAAGGTATAAACAAGATCAAAACACAACGAGAAAATGACTGCCATTTCATTAAAATAGAAAGAGGCTCTAGAAAATAAGAAAAAGATGAAATACTCAAGGGCAAAGAACACAAAAGAAGGTAGGTCACAAAAGAAGTAAAGTCAACTCTACTTCAAAATTAAACAGGCTGGGCGTGGTGGCTCATGCCTGTAATCCCCGCACTTCAGGAGGCCAAGGCAGGCGGATCAAAAGGTCAGGAGTTCAGGACCAGCCTGGCCAACATAGTGAAACCCTGTCTCTACTAAAAATACAAAACTTAGCCGGGTGTGGTGGCGTGCGCCTGCGGTCCCAGCTACTTGGGAGGCTGAGGCAGGAGAATCATCTGAACCTGGGAGGCGGAGGTTGCAGTGAGCTGAGACAGTGTCGTTGCACCCCAGCCTGGGCGAGAGAGAGAGACTCCATCTCAAAAAAAAAAAAAAAAAAAATTAAATGCAGCCAGGCAAGGTCTGAGGCAGGAGGAAAGCTTGGACTCAGGAGTTGGAGACCAGCTTGGGCAACAAAGTGAGACCTTGTGGCAGGTGCCCAAAGTTCCAGCTATTCAGGAGGCTAAAGCTGGAGGATGGCTTGAGTCTAGGATATCAAGGCTGTAGTAATGTATGATCATGCCACAGGGCGACAGAGCAAGACCTTGTCTTAAAAAAAAAAAAAAAAAAAGAACCAACAAGTGCAAATTAATAAAGTATTATTTTTTCACCTATCAAACTGGTAAAAATTAAGTTTAATAATTCTCTGTTGTTGAGAGGGTACAAAAGAACTCCGTATTCTGTTGATGGAAATATAAATTAGTACAACCTTCTGGAAAAGCCAATTTGGAAGAATTAATTGAAAAAACTAAGTCAGATCATGTCACTCCTTTGCTCAAAGTCCTTCAGCGGTCCCAGTTCAATCAGTTAAAAGCCAAAGTCCTTGCAATGGGCTGCATGGACTCCATGTCTTTCAGATCTTACCATCCATGACTGATCCTCACTTACTTCACTCACACTGCCTTTCCTCACAGCCCCCTCCACTCCCCTGCCCTCACACACACAACAGGCACACTCCTGCATCACAGACCAGGGCTCTGCCCTTCATTACGCCAACCTGAAACAATGGCTCCCTCTCTCATCTCCTTCAGGTTGTTGCTCAAATGTCACCTGCTGAGGCTTGCTCTGACCTATCTCTATTTAACACTGTAACCCTCCAGTGTTACCCTGGGATTCACTAACCTGCTTTCCAGAGGTATCACTACCTCATAGTCTATCCATGCTATTTATTTGTTTAGTTTGTTTCTCTCTGCCAAGGTGTAAAAGGCCAAGATGGCCAGGACTTTTGTTGGTTTTGTTTAAGTGCTATATCCGCAGCACATAAAACAGAGTCACACACATACTGGGGAGTTAAACATCTGCTGAATAAATAAACGGATGGATTGTGTGCACATTGCATTCTAAGTTCTGTAAACAGCCAGGTCCCTATCCAAAACCTCAGACTCTATACCATGTTAATGCTGAGGAGCAAAGAGGAACACAGGCACATGATCTATGTCCTTCACCAAGACAGTCAGACCGCAGGAACAACAACATCAACAATCTCAGTTTCTCTGGCTTCATAAGAGACCAGCATCCTTTCCATCATATCCCACCCCACAAGATACTCTCATTTCTACAGGTCATTGTTCTAGGAACACCAACAATATGGCCCAGTGAGTATGCAGATGGAGGACAATTACCCTTTGTTATTCACTTTGTACAACTACCTAAAAGTTCCTGGATAGAGCAAATACCCTCTAGAAAGGAGGAAAACAATAGTCAAACTCCTTTTCCTTCTGTAAAATAAAATCTCCACCTACCACACCTCCAGTTTTACAACTTAACCACATTACAGGATCCAGGAGAACCCTACCTAGGGACAAGGGTTCTATCCCACTCTCTAATAAAGAGCTATGTGCTCTGAGTCTTCTTGTCCATAAAATACATACAGCTACATTACCTCTAAGTTCCTTCTAACAATAAAACAATTCAGGTTAACTACGATTACTGATAGCAGCAAAAGTTGAGAGCAGTGGAAATCCAAGATTAGAGAAACAAAATGGGATGACTGTCTTCTTCAGAAGCACCCTCTACCTTCAGAAGCTTTCCTTGCTAGAGCTAAATCCTCTCTTAACTGCCAAAACCTCCCATCCTTTTGTAACCCCCTTTTGGGGGTACTAGAATCAGTCTGAGGTTTCTTGGAATTGTCCTTTTTCTTATTCTTCCCTAGTTATCTTGGCTTAATCTCTGCTACTTCATCAGGATCCAGTTTTTGTGGTTTGACATTCAGAGATTCTGGACTTCAAAGGTGAGGGGATGAAAGTTTCAACTCAATGTTGGGACTCAGGATGCCTTGGAACTGGGAAGGTTTGTTGAGACCAGAAGCTCCAGCCCCATTGGTTCATCTTGTTTTCTGTCACATTATTTAAATGCACAGCAGACCCACAAGAGTAGCAGCTCTCTTATGTACAGTGAGTCTCAGATGGGCTTGAGAATTTGATGGTGGCAGGAGGATAGGAGGAGACAGAGCAGACGCTTACAAGTCATTTGAAAAAGCTCTCTACAAACATGGATATATCTCCATGTTAATACACTTGTTTTTAAAGGCTAGGTAAGTTGTACCTTATTTGTGGACATTTAGGTTGTGCATTTTTTATTGCAATTTATAAGCCACTGCAGTGACCACCCCTCTCTTCCTCAAATATATACATACACAACTATCTATATTTTATTATTAATTCTTGTTTTTGTTTAGACAAGAGTCTTGCTCTGTTGCCCAGGCTGGAGCGCAATGGTACAATCTTGGCTCACTGTAACCTCTGCCTCCCAGGTTCAAGTGATTCTCCTGCCTCAGCCTCCAGCGTAGCTAGGACTACAGGGGCACGCCGCCACGCCCAGCTAATTTTTATATTTTTAGTAGAGGCGAGGTTTCACCATGTTGGCCAGGCTGGTCTCGAACTCCTGACCTCAAGCGATCCACCCGTGTCAGCCTCCCAAAGGGCTGGGATTACAGGTGTGAGTCACCACGCCCAGCCCTATCTATCTATATTTTATACACTCACACAAGTATCTCTGTAGGATAAATTTCTTCAAATGGAAATGACCAAAGGCTATCCGTGTTAAAATCTCTGGATAAGGCCGGGCATGGTGGCTCATGCCTGTAATCCCAGCACTTTGGGAGACTGAGGAGGGCAGATCACCTGAGGTCTGAAAGGAGGTGGAGACCAGCGTGGCCAACATGGTGAAACCCCATCTCTACTAAAAACAGAAAAACTAGCTGGCATGGTGGTACGAGCCTGTAATCCCAGCTACTCGGGAGACTGAGACAGCAGAATCGCTTGAACCCAGGAGGCGGAGGTTGCAGTTAGCTGGGATCACCCCACTATACTCCAGCCTGGATGACAGAATGAGACTGTCTCAAAAACAAACAAACAAACCAAAAATCTCTGGATTTCCAGTTCCTTGAAAATAATAGGTATAAAGGACCTGTAGCATCTTGAAAGTAGTATTATATTGCAGCCTTACCTCCAGCAATCATGCTAATTTATAATCAACCAGGTTAAGCAATGAATATAGTTTTTTCACGTTCAACAATCTCTGGAGCTTTCTCAAAGCCTATTGATCACACTGCAAACTTTAATTCCAACAACAGAGAATGAGGTATAATTTATTTATGAAACATCAACAGCATTTCCAAAATTATCCTGTTTTTATTATATAATGATGTTTTCCCGATTTGTTTTTCTTACTCTGTATTAATTCTGCAACCCAAAATTATGGGAGTAAGGAAAATGATGTGAATGCAAGGTGCAGAGGGTTAGAAAGCTATTTAGAAATTATCATCATACACCAATGACAGCTGAAATTAAATTTTAAAACCACAATGTTGAGAGTCCAAAATCCCAGAAAAAGTTCTTAGGATTGCTGCTGGATATACAACAAAGTGACTTCAAGAATTGAAACCTGATCTCTATATTTTGTCAGCTTCGTGGGAGGCTGGAAAATTAAGTGGGCAGAAAAAAAATGATCTAAACCAAGATTAAGATAAAGAGCATGCAAGAGATATAATTAGGGAAAATTTTAAAAACAGGAGACAGAATTTTAAATACAAGCCTAAACAGTCAAATAGCTGATGGGAACTGTGGTGAGTCAACTGGCACACCCCACCCCCTGCCCTACCCGCCTATTCAATTTTCATGAGAGCAAAAATGCCTTTTCTTCCTTTCCTAGATGAGATCAGAGAATCTTTTGTTCTCTCTGATCTGACTGAACCTGAATGATATGCTGACCTCTGGCTCATTCTATTCAAAGCAGCTAAAATATAACATTGGTCCTGAAAATATCTGATATTTTCAAATTTTGGATACTGTTTCAAAGGAGACTAATTAATTCAACATTAAAATATCTAAAGGACTTTTTTTTTTAAACCAGAAGTCAAACAAGGAGACACAAAGGACACCAGATAAACTCAACAGTCATACTTTCCTTTTTCAGATTATAAAATTCTTTGTCTAAACACTAGGAGAAGGGAAGGAATGAAGGAAGGGGAAAGAAAGAGGGTGGGGGAGGGGAAGGAGGGAGGATAACTCAAAGACCTTGGACTTAAAATTTCAAACATCCAACCTAAGATTTATACAGATACATACAATATTGAATATATAATTAAAGAAAGTTCAGAAAAGGAAAATGGGGTGTTTTTGGCTGGAATTCAGAAGTTCTGATTTCTAAGATAAGAAAGTCTGCTTTTGGATACTACATTCTTTCGCTGAAATGTTGGAAATGTCCTAAAACCCATTTGAGCAATGCTGAGAAGTATCATGTGTTAGGAGAATTTTATTAAATATCTTTCAAAAGCTATGCAACTAATGAAACGGCATTTGACAAACATCTGGAGGAAAAAAAAAAAAGCTGGCCCAACATCTTCAGGACTACATCACTATGCCAGCAAATAGAAATTATTTTCAAAGGTCCTCTAAGTCACATGCCATGGCACGCAGACACAAGAACATGACCCAGGCAGCTCATTTTTTCTATAAGAGGCTGGACAGAAATGTTCTAGGGTTTGCAGGCCATATGGTTTCTGCCACTATTCAACTTTGTGGTTTTAGTGCAAAAGTGGCCATGGATAATACCTAATGAATATGACTGTATCCCAATAAAAGTTTGCGCACACTGAAATTTTAATTTCACGTGTCATGAAACAGTATTAAGTTTTTTTGCAACCATTTAAAAATGTAAAAACCATTCCACACAAAAACAAGCAATGGGTCAAATTTAAATCAGCCCACGGTCACAGACAACCCCTAATACAGACAATTAAATAAGGTAGCAATATTTAAACCATTTCACAAAATATCAATCATTAATAAAGAAAGCCAGAGTCGGGGGCAGGGAAGGGAGGAGCATGCTTCTTTTTTTTTTTTGAGATGGGAGTCTCGCTCTGTTGCCCAGGCTGGAGTGCAGTGGCACGATCTAGGCTCACTGCAACCTCTGCCTTCCAGGTTCAAGAGATTCTCCTGCCTCAGCCTCCCAAGTGGCTGAGATTACAGGTATTCGCCACCACGCCCAGCTAATTTTTATTATTTTTAGTAGAGACAGGGTTTCACTATGTTGGTCAGGCTGGTCTCAAACTCCTGACCTCAAATGATCCTCCCGCATCAGCCTCCCAAAGTGCTGGGATTACAGGTGAGAGCTACTGTGCCTGGCCTATATACATAAAGTTATTTGAAGACAGTATCTACTGAAATCATTAAAGAGGGAGGAAAAAAGCTCTTAACAAGGAAATTAAGTTTCTGCCTCTACAGACAAAGAGCGATTAGTAAACTCTCCGGGAAAGAAACTCCAGAGTTCCAGGGAGCCGACCTACACCGTTCATGGAGCTCTTGATGTGGGAAACTAATTTTACATGACTTTATACAAGAAGAAAGGAAGCAGCAATTTAACAATCAAGTCAGGGAAAGAATGGCAACACAATGATTATAATCAGAGCAGAAGGAACTGCAAGCTCCAAACAGGCTACAGACTCAGGGACAGGGTCATAAAATGGTGATCTCTGAAACTGAAGCTAATAAGTGATCATTAAATAATAAAATCGGCTATATACAAAAGTTACAACCAAAAGAGACGGTTTGTAAGACTGCGGCCAATGAGAGAAGGCCTCCAAAATCTCATCAGACACTATGAAAACAAATAATCTAGGATCAACTGAGCTTTAATGAATTACATCAATCTGTGGCAATGTTGTAACAGAAGGATGGTGGTCCACAAGGAAACTGGGGAAAGAAAAGCCAAAGATAAGAATCCGTCAGTGCTTCTCTAAAGGACAGGCAGGAGAAAGTGCACCCTGGCCTACTCTGTGGACCCACCTTGCCTAGAGGAAAGATGTATACTTCCAGCTATTCTGCTGTGCCTCCTGTGTAGACTCTCCACTCATCTATTCACTTCTGAAATAAAATAGTTTTCCAGACTTTCCAGCTGAGAACAGACACTCTGGCCAGACCACCCCAGTGTCTCTTATGCTTTGCAGTTGTATCTCTCCTTATAAATTAAGAAACTCGGCCAAGTGCAGTGGCTCACACCTATAATCTCAGCACTTTGGGAGGCCAAGGTGGGCAGATCACTTGAGCCAGGAGCTTGAGACCAGCCTAGGCAGCATGGCGAAACCCAATCTCTACAAAAACTACAAAAATTAGCCAGAAATGGTGACGTACTCCTGTAGTCCCAGCTACTTGGGAGGCTAAGGTTCCCACCTGGGAGAATCATCTGAGTCCTGGAGGTTGAGGCTTGCAGTGAGCTGAGATCGTGCCACTGCACTGCAGTCTGGGTGACAGAGTGAGACCCTGCCTCAAAAAAAAAAAAAACAAAACTGGTACTTATAGTATTATTAAGTCTCTAATGACTTTGGTAAGTATGAATTGTCCACAAAAACCTCTTAATCATAACCATGGATGAACTGACGACCAAAAAAAAAAAAAAAAAAAATCACACAGTTCTCCTATGTACTTTGCAAAATTGCAAAGGAAAAGGTAGTGGAAAATACCACAAAGGGATACATAACCATACGAGGCCACCTTGTTCAGCCACCACTAACTGGTCTTAATCTCTTCTTACTGCCCTTAATTAAGGCAGAGGGTATGGTGGTTGAGAACACTGGGTTCTGGAGTCAGACTGCTTGGTTTGAACAAACTCCTTCTCCATCACTTCCTAATTAAGGTTTCTTAAACACTCTGAGCTCAGTTTCTTCATCCTGTTAAGCAGAGATGAAGGGGGTTATACCTCCAAGAGTCACTGGGAGGACTAAGAGACAATGCATTTGAAGAGCCTGATACAATGTCTGGCACCTAGAAAGCACTCAACAAATGCTGGCTCCTTTTTGTTATTACCATCGTTGTTATTTCTATTTTTAACTGTAAAAACTGATAAATCCTTTTGCTGAATATACTGACTCTAGCAATATTCCAGTAGTTGATCTTCATTCATAGCAGTTTAGTTTTCTTCTTTATCTGACGCTCAAAAGAGTTTCTTTTTTTTTTTGAGACGGTGTTTCACTCTTGTTGCCCAGGCTGGAATGCAATGGCGTGATCGCAGCTCACCACAACCTCCGCCTCCCAGGTTCAAGCGATTCTCCTGCCTCAGCCTCCCAAGTAGCTGGAATTACAGGCATGATGCGCCACCACACTCGGCTACTTTTGTATTTTTAGCAGAGACAGAGTTCGTCCATGTTGGTCAGGCTGGTTTTGAACTCCCGACCTCAGGTGATCCACCCACCTCACCCACCCAAAGTGCTAGGATTACAGGTGTGAGAAAAGAGCTTCTTAAGGCACTAAATTAATTCCAATGCAAGACCCCAACCATGTTCTTCACAAGCTTTTTTCAACCAAGGTGCAGAACTGCTCCTCCCTCAACAGCTGCTGTTTTGATCACACAAGCACACCTGTTCAATCTCATTTCCAACTTCCAACCAGCTTCAGTAATCATGTCAATCACCTCAAACTTTCTACCCCTCTTTCTCTCTCTACATTAGAAAATAAGGGTTCTCTGAAATTGTGGAAAGTTACCACCTACCAACTTCTGATATAAGAAGTAACATTTCCTTATATATAGTAGATATATGGATACACAGACAAAAAGCCATCAACAAAATGTAAGTTGAAACCACAATGAGATGCCACTTTATACCCAGTAGAACGGTTATAATTTTTTTAAAAAAGAAGAAAATTAGTAAGTGTTGTCAAGGATGTGGAGAAACTAGAACCCTCATACACTGCTGGTAGGAATGTAAAATGGTACAGCCAATTTGGAAAACAGTCTGGCAATTCCTCAAAGGTTAAATACAGAGGTATCATATGACCCAACAAGTCCACTCCCAGGTATATAGCTAAGAGAATTAAAAACTTAGATCCACACAAAAACTTGTATGCAAATGTTCGTAACAGCATTATTCACAATTGCCAAAAAATGAAAATAACCTAAATATCCATCAACTGATTAATAAATAAAATGTGGGCTATCCAAACAATGTAATATCATTTGGCAATAAACAGAATGAAGTGCTGATACACACAACCACATGGATGAACCTTGAAAATATTATGCGGGGTGAAAGAAGCCAGTAGGAAAAGACCACATATTGCATGATTCCGTTTACATGAAATGTTCAGAATAGGCAAATCTATAGAGACAAAGGTCAATTAGTGCTTCCTAGAGACCAGAGAAGCTAGGAGGAAATGGGGAGTGACTGTTTATGGGTATGAGGTTTCTTTCTGGGATGATGAAAATGTTTATCAAATTGATAGTGGTGATGAATATAAAACTCTGACTATACTAAAAACCAATGACTGTACACATTAAATAGTTGACTTGTATGGCATATAAATATTCCCAAAAAGATATTATGTGATTAGGTAAATGTTTACCAAATGAACAGGGACAAATGACCAGGAGAGGAGTACTGAGTCCCCTGGGGCAGTAGAAAGCTTGGGAACAAAACTAGCCAATATACTCATGAAAACAGGCTTCAGTGTGCCCTCCACAGCCTGCAAATCTATTTTTAAAAGCCACTCAAACATCTGTTAGCTTTTCATGTGACTTCACAACTTTCATCATCCTAGTTATAAACCATTTAAACACAATACCTTACAAATGTACATTTCATTTTTTTGTAGTTTGGGTAACCCCTATATCATAACTTAAACAACAGAAGCTACTACAGAGCTAATCATATCTATCAAATTTAATTCACTTATTTATCCAACAAACATTATATACCTACTGTGTGCCAGACAACGTCCTAGTGTGAAGTATGCAAAGATGGCTGAGATGTAAGCCCTGCTCTCAAGAAGCTCACACACAGCATGGTGAACTGAGAGTTATAATGTGAGACTTTGGAGAACACTCTGACTTGTGTTGCTGCAAATGAAATAAGGTCCTAATAAGTGTTATTTCAATGAAGATGATACGAAATAATTACAGGGCAGTGACCAT
This sequence comes from Mandrillus leucophaeus, assembly GCF_000951045.1. Classification (NCBI taxonomy): domain Eukaryota; kingdom Metazoa; phylum Chordata; class Mammalia; order Primates; family Cercopithecidae; genus Mandrillus; species Mandrillus leucophaeus. The sequence continues at coordinate 9,238,342 of NW_012109807.1, read as the reverse complement.
CCTCCTGATGAGCAGCCTACCTGTTGACATGTTCCTCCCAGTCCTCTGGTGGAGGAGGGGCATCTGCATCAGTCCTGGCAAAGATGACATGCCGTTCACACTCATTCATCACGCTGCGTGCCTTCTGATTGTCATAGAGTGGCATAGGCGTTGACATGACCGTCTCCACATCTATTGGGACATCTGATTCACTGTAAACAGGTGAGGAAATAGGACCGGGCCACACATACTTCACAGGTATTTAACAATCATCTGGTTGACAAAAAATGTATCTTTAATACAGTCAGCTTTAAATTATGTATAAGCACATTATATCCACAAGAAAATTTTGATCCAAAGTCATCTTTCCCACACTTGTCTAGATCTCTGCCTTCTCAGACACGATGGTATGTACTGGAAGAACACAAAGTCATTTTTTCAATGAGTCTATATAAAAAATGATAAACATCTTTTTTTTTTTTTAAAGATAAATATGGGCCAGGTGCAGTTGCTCACACCTGTAATACCACCACTTTGGGAAGCCGAGGCAGGTGGATCGCTTGAACTCAGAAGTTCAAGACCAGCCTGGGCCACATGAGGAAACCCTGACTCTACCAAAAATACAAAAATTAGCTGGGCATGTGGCACATGCCTGTGATCCCAGCACTAAGGAGGCTAAGGTGGGAGGACTGTTGGCACCTGGGAAGTCATGGCTGCAGTGAGCCATGATTGCATCACTGCACTCCAGCCTGGGTGACAGAGCAAGACCTGGTCTCAAAAATAAATAAATAAATAAATAAATAAATAAATAATACGGCCAGGCACAGCAATTCACACCTGTAATCCCAGCACTTTGGGAGGCTGCAGCAGGAGGATCACTTAAGCCCAGGAGTGAGCTGGTCTCAAAAAATAAATAAATAAATGACAAATATAGCTAGGCACAGTGATTCATACTTGTAATCCCAGCACTTTGGGAGGCTGAGGCAGGACTGCTTAAGCCCAAGAGTTCAAGACCAGTTTGGCAACATGGCAAAACCCCGTCTCTACAACAAACACAAAAATTAGACAGGCATGGCGGTGTGTGCCTGCAGTCCCAGCCACTCAGGAAGCTGAGGTGGGAGGATGGCTTGCTTGAGCCCAGGAGGTTGAGGCTACAGTCAGCTGTGATCATGTCACTGCACTCCAGTCTGGGTGACAGAGCAAGACTCAGTCTCAAAAAAAAAAAAAAAAAAAAAAAAA
>NW_012109807.1:9233040-9235494 GCF_000951045.1 Mandrillus leucophaeus | reverse complement strand
AGGCTGGGTGACAGAGCAAAACTCCGTCTCAAAAATATGAAAAAATAAAAAATTCAGTTTCGCAGCGACATTAGCCACATTTCAAGTGTTCAATAGATACATGTGGTGGCAGTTACCATACTGGATATCCCAGGTATAGAAGATTCCTATTATTACAGAGAGTTCTGTTAAACAGTGCTGGTCTAGGGTTTTAAATTCATACAAACTTTCCCTTTCAATAGCAAGTCAACTGGTAGTTATTAATATATGCTGTAAAGTCTATGATTTCCTTCTGTATGATTACCTAAGACAGATGACCTGGAATGCACATACCTTAGCTATTTAGCTCATTTTGTACAGAGCCTAGAACAGAAACAAATATAAATGAACATCTAAAGGTCTTTCATATTTTAAAATGAAATCCAGCCAGGCATGGTGGCTCATGCCTGTAATTCCAGCACTTTGGGAGGCCAAGGCAGGTGGATTGCTTAAAGTCAGGAGTTCAAGACAAGCCTGACCAACATGGGGAAACTCTGTCTCTAACAAAAATACAAAAATTAGCCAGGCGTGGTGGCGGGTGCCTATAATCCCAGCTACCTGGGAGGCTGAGGCAGGAGAACTGCTTGAACTTGGGAGGCAGAGGTTGCAGTGAGCCAAGATTGTGCCATTGCACTCCAGCCTGGGTAACAGAGTGAGACTCTGACTCACAAAAAAAAAAAAAAAAAAAGAAAGAAAGAAAAAAAGAAATACTAGTGCCCCAAGCGTCCTTCCCACTTTATGATATATTGCAGCAACTTTGTCACCCCAAATACTATGCCAAACAAACTGGTCTAGTGGCTATCTGCCAAACTTTATGTTAACTTTTTGACCTCAGTGACCTTACTGCATCCATTTCCAATGACTGAAATAATTACATCATTATGAAACGAAATGAAATCACATGCAGCTAGATTTGGTGGTGGGCAAAAGAGCTGATAATCTTCTCTAGGCCAGACATTGAGCTAGGTACTTGGATACGTGTACCTAAAAGAGAACTCTTGATTTCACCATCACAAACCTATCCTCCCCCAGTTTTCCCTAACTCATTGCACCACCCAATTGCTCAAGCCAGAAATCTGTCATCCTAATTTTACCTTTTCCTTTAACCCTGGTTCTTGCTCTTCTTTCCAATTCACTATTGCAGATCCTATTAACCTATTCACTCTACCTATGAAATACATCTCAAAGTCATCTGTACTTCTCCATTTGTACTGTTCCTGCCCGATACAAGATATCATGATTTCTGGCCCATCTCAGTCCATTGCAATGGCAGCCTGCAGCTGATCCTATAAGTTCTACTCCTGCACTACAACATACTCAACAAAAAATCCAAAATGATCTTTTTAAAGTATAAATTGAATCTCTAGCTTAAGATCCTTCAATGGCTTCTCACCACTCTTAGTATCAAATTCCTTCACGAGGTAACCTCTGCCAACTTCTCCCTACCTCCCACTTATACCCCTACTGCTATTATATTCTGGCCACGCTGGCCTAAGAGTTCTTAAAGCATGCCGAATTCTCATTTTCAGGGTCTATATTTGGAGACAGAGATTATAAAAGGAAACAATTTTCTAAGTACCAAAAGAACCTAGTCCACAGAATCTCACTTTAAGAAAATGTCGCCTGGCACAGTGGCTCAAGCCTGTAATCCCAGCACTTTGGGAGGCCGAGACGGGCGGATCACGAGGTCAGAAAATCGAGACCATCCTGGCTAACCCAGTGAAACCCCGTCTCTACTAAAAAAAAAAAAATACAGAACACTAGCCGGGCAAGGTGGCGGGCGCCTGTAGTCCCAGCTACTCGGGAGGCTGAGGCAGGAGAATGGCGTGAACCCGGAAGGCAGAGCTTGCAGTGAGCTGAGATCCGGCCACGGCACTCCAGCCTGGGCGACAGAGCTAGACTCCGTCTCAAAAAAAAAAAAAAAAGAAAAAGAAAACGTCATGAGATGTGGCCACAGGAGTTTTAATGTCAGCAAGAAGCTAATATGCAGCCAAAAAGGAAAAGACTTCAACTACTATTTAAAGGAGCTTTTCAGTTACGCCCTAGGCCAGAGGCATCAGGATTATGCTAAATTATTGCCTAAAGTTACAGATTTTATCTCATGTACAACCAAAAAAAGGCAACAAAATTAAAAAGTCATTGGGAAATGAAATAAAAAACACTATTCTGCACATGTTTAAAACACACGTAGTGGGTCAGGCGCAGTGGCTCATGCCTGTAATCCCAGCACTTTGGGAGGCCGAGGTGGGTGGACTGCCTGAGGTCAGGAGTTCGAGACCAGCCTGGCTAACATGGTAGGTTAAACCCTGTCTCTACCAAAAATACAAAAATTAGCCAGGCATGGTGGCACATGCCTGTAGTCCCAGCTACTCAGGAGGCTGAGGCAGGAGAATCGCTTGAACCCAGGAGGTGGAGGTTGCAGTGAGCCGAGATCAC
>NW_012109807.1:9230651-9232990 GCF_000951045.1 Mandrillus leucophaeus | reverse complement strand
AAAAAAAAAAAAAAAAACACACACACACATGGTGATATCTCTAACTCCTCAGGTCATTAAGGCTCAATTCCAGGAGGGGGGACTCTAAAGAAGCCTCTACAAGGGCTCTAACCCCCCACAAAATTGAAACCAGTGCTTAAAGAAAGATTAAACATTAGGTCAGATCAAAAACAAACAGAAGGCCGGGCACGGTGGCTCATGCCTGTAATCCCAGCACTTTGGGAGGCTGAGACGGGCGGATCACGAGGTCAGGAGATAGAGACTATCCTGGCTAATACGATGAAACCCCATCTCTACTAAAAAATACAAAAAACTAGCCGGGCGAGGAGACGGGCGCCTGTAGTCCCAGCTACTCGGGAGGCTGAGGCAGGAGAATGGCGTAAACCCGGGAGGCGGAGCTTCCAGTGAGCTGAGATCCGGCCACTGCACTCCAGCCTGGACAACAGAGCCAGACTCCGTCTCAAAAAAAAAAAAAAAACAGAAAAAACTCTTCTCCAAAAGTCCTCCTTTGATCACCATAACAGAATATATCAACACATCTTGAAACATAATTAGAGTGCCTTAAAGTGCAAAAGAATTGGCAAACAGGTTTATTTAGACCAAATGTAACTGTATCACACATCAGGTAGTCAATTTATGAAACTTCCTTACCCTATAACATAGGCTGGGTGAAAATACCATTAGACATAAGAAGGGTTTAGATTAACCCATGGATAGCAGCTCTGTAACAAGGGAAGAGAAAAAGCAGTGTCTTGGAACTGGCTTCTAACCTTCCTGTGTGAAGCCAAGAAAAGCAAAATGCATTACTATAAAAAGGCTATTGTTGCCACTGTCAAGCAACCCAGAGCACTGGACTAATGTGATAAGGAGTCGTATCCTGTGTGGTAATCTTTTAAAATCAACTTTTCAGTCTTTTTCTTCACCAGTTAAATAACCCTCTGCGATTTTCCCCTTTCCACATATCCTATTATCTAAGTGGAATAGGTCATCTGCTTTTCATTTCCATGTCTTGCTTTCCTAATTCTTGTTAGCTGTCTCATACAGATATCCACATTCAAGCCTGCTATCCTTATGCTGCTTAAGAGATGCCTGAATTTAACATCCAAACGCCTCATACAATCTCCCCCAGTCAATCCTGAGAAAATCCTCTCTAAATTCCCATCTGATCACTGCCCAGTGATGGCAGCAGCAGCCCTCAGAAGCCCAAACTCACATGGTACTTTCGTGCTGCCGCCGGGGAGTGACAAAGAGCATGCGGGTGGGGCGGGCACTACTGGCATCTGGGTGGGCACTCCAAGGCTTGGCATAGCTATGATCCAGAAAAACCAGGTCCAGCTCCCGTTCGTGCACTGAAAGCTGGAAGAGCAGCGAGGTGCCCATGCGTCGAGCTGAAGTCTGGAAGTCCCTCTCCCCACCCCGGTGGGCCATGTCAGTGGAGGGGCAGAAAGTCAGAGCAAGGGTATCTGCATGCTAGTCACCTGCAGTGAGAAGTTTCAGTTTAGGTCAATTCCAATATTCTGAATTTCTCCCAAACTACACCATCTAACACGCTTACTTTTGTAACCTACTATCATTCCTGTTGAGTATCCATTTCACAGCAGACCTCTGGTGGGGAGGGTTCGTGGAATCCCACACCAACACCAAAAAAAAAGGGAAAAAAAAAAAAAAAAGAAAAAAAGAAAAACGAGGTGCCATGAGTTGTCCCATACTCAACCTCTAGCGAACTGAAATTCGCTAACGGGAGAGCTCACCGACCCCGAGGTTCAGAAAGACCTGGCGTGGGCAGACACTACACCTGCTCGGCCAGCACAACCTCCTAGGTGCGCAGGAAGCGTTCCGGCAAACGGGAAATCACAAACGTGAGTTCGTCGAAAGCTAAGGTTCCCTGTCGCTTCACATCATCCTCTACCGACGATGCCGACAGAGCCGGGGCCGCAGCAGGAGCGTGGGCACCGCTAAAGGACAGGGCAACGCGGGCCTCAAAAAAGCGAATCCCAGCTAGGGCTCCCTGTCCTTCGAGTCCCTCGTACCGCGTGAAACAAAAGTTCTGTCGGTACTTCGCAATATTCCAGAGTTTATATGAAAAGGAGAGCTCCCCCCACAAAGCCTGTGACAAAATGGTCCCCGTGGAAGCCCTTTCGCCCGCACCCCCGGCGAGGCGTCCCCAGCAAACCGCCCCGGACCCCGGCGGCCCCGCAGGCGTTCCCGCCACTGAGCCTCCATCGAGGAGACAAGGCCATGACTCGCATTTTACAGACGAGGTCGCCAGCTCGGGGAACTGAAGCGACTTGGCCAAGGTCATGCAGAGTTCGCGACGAGGAGGAGCCTCCTGGCCCCCG
>NW_012109807.1:9227794-9230201 GCF_000951045.1 Mandrillus leucophaeus | reverse complement strand
CGTCAACGCCTCCACGCCCCGGCGCTGCGGGCACCGAGTAAAACGCGGAAGCGGCTCACGGCCTGGGAAGGGAGAGGCGGTGAGCGGCAAAGCCCGGAACGGATGAAGCCCCGGCGCCTCAGTCCGGAAGGGGAGCGCCGAGAGCGCGAGAGCGTGTCCGAAGCAGAAAGTCAGCACCTGCGCTGGAGTGTCCCCCTCGCGCATTTTCAGTAGGGAAAGCGAGGGCGGAGGACGAGGCTGGCTTCTACGGCCCCAGTTCTCGCCGCCCCCATCGTGTTGGTCCTTTGTGCCCTCTGGGCGGTCGAGCACCCAACTGTCCACCTCCACCAGGGCAGTCCCCTGAATTTCCTCATTAAGAATGTACCTGTGTGGCTCACGCCTGTAATCCCAGCGCTTTGGGAGGCCTAGGCGGGAGCATCTCTTGAGCTCAGGAGTTTGAGATGAGCCTGGCCAATATGATGAGACCTCTGTATCTACAAAAAATTTTAGAAGTTAGGCATGTGTGATAGTGATGTATGCCTGTAGTCCCAGCTACTCGGGAGGCTGAGGTGGGAGGATCACTTGAGTCTGGGCGGTCCAGGCTGCCATGAGCCATGGTCGCGCCACGGAACTCCAGCCTGGACGACAGAGTGAGACTATGTCTCAAAAAAAAAAATAGAATTTTGTTACTGACCCTAGATCGCTTTGTGTGGTTAACTTTCCTATGTGTTTTTGTGTAGAGACAGTAGATCCTCAAAGTTAGGGAAATTAACCTTTGTATCCTCCAGAGAACATAGAGCCCAGGACACAGGTAATTGTTCAAATGATGATTGATCAATAATTGGTTATTTGGTTGACTGACTGAGAGAGCAAGAGTCATGGTTCAAGATGGTAAATCTCACCCGGGAGCCGTGGCTCATGCCTATCATCCCAGCACGTTGGGAGGCCGAGGTGGGAGGATCGCTTGAGACCAAGAGTTCAAGACCAGCCTGCACAGAACAGTCAGACTTCATTTCTATTTTTTAAAAAAAATTAATTAATTAATTAAATTTTTAAAAATGGCCAGGTGTGGTGGCTCACACCTGTAATCCCAGCACTTTGGGAGGCTGAGGCGGATGGATCACAAGTTCAGGAGTTCAAGACCAGCCTGGCCAACTTGGCAAAACTCTGTCTCTACTAAAAATACAAAAATTAGCCACGTGTGGTGGCCCATGCCTGTAATCCCAGCTACTCGGGAGGCTAAGGTAGGAGAATCACTTAAACCCGGGAGGCAGAGATCGGTGAGCCGAGATCGCACCATTGCACTCCAGCCTGGGAGACACAGCAAGACGCTGTCTCTAAAAAAAAGAAAAAGATATGTACAGACATGCAAACACTCGAAACATTCAGAAAGCTACTCAAAGCTGTGTTCCACAAAGATGAGAGGGTAAATTGAGAAAACGGAAGGCATAGGATCGGGGAAGCAGGGTCTAACACAAGAAGCCGACGAGGAATTCTGAAGGTGATGGCAAAGAGTATCCCAGGACAATAGCTGTGCTGCATGACTGGGGACCACCAGTCTCGGCTGGGGGAGAAGAGAAGACCAGGAGGTAGAGCCCCAGGGAAAACAATAAAACTGGGAAAATGCCTCACAGATTTGAAAAAAATCAAGGAATGCTATTTAAATGTGCTGTTTAGAAATATGAAGCTTAATGCCACAGAAATTATCACAAATAGAGCAGCCCCTGCCCCACCTCTCCCTACCCTTAACTTTGTCTCCTGGCGCTTGTTTGGGGCCAGGGTTCTGCTGTTTCTCTACTTATATTTCCATTCCCACTATAAACAAATTTGTGTCTTTTCTCTGCCCCTTTCCTCAGCGCACCGTGTTTATCATTTTGTTTCATTCTTTGCCAATTTAAGAGGTGATAAATGGTATCTTATCCCGTTTCTTGGCTTATTAATGAGTTTGATTTTTTGTTTTGTTTTGTTTTGTTGTTGTTGTTGTTGAGACGGGGTCTCTCTCTGACGGCCAGGCTGGAGTGCAGTGGCGCGATCTCGGCTCACTGCAACCTCTGCCTCCAGGGTTCAAGCGATTCTCCTGCCTCAGACTCCCGAGTGGCTGAGACCACAGGCATGTACCACCACGCCCCGATACTTTTTTTGTATTTTTAGGAGAGACGGGGTTTCACCGTGTTAGCCAGGATGGTCTCCATCTCCTGACCTCGTGATCCACCCACCTCGGCCTCCTAAAGTGCTGGGATTACAGGCGTGAGCCACTGCTCCCAGCGTTTAGATATTCATTAGTTTTCCTTCTAACTATTGAATAAGATGTAATTTATACAACGTTCAACCCTAAAACCTAAAAAACCTTGCTGTGGAGAATAAGAGTAAATGCCCCAGCTCCACCTTAATGCTCAGAGGCTCTGACAGCCATAAAGACAGCCACTTC
>NW_012109807.1:9223038-9226780 GCF_000951045.1 Mandrillus leucophaeus | reverse complement strand
AAAAAAAAAAAAAAAAAAAAGCAGAATAGGAGAAAAGAGAAAAGAGGAGGTGAAAGCAGCCAGATGATTTTGTTTCTACAGGCCCAGTCACCTATACTGGGTGACACACATACTGTTCCTCTTCCCCCCTCTCTTTCCCATTAATTCCTCACCAGAACCGAGAACCGCCCACCTTTGTGACATCCTCTCTGTTGCCAAGCAACAGACAGGAAGTGGGGCTCCACTCACCCCGGGATCCCTGGGAAGAGCCTCGGACTGAGGAGCTCCAAAAAGGAAGCTGTGGCACTGCGGAGGGAAGGAGGGAAGAGAGTAGGTCTCCGAGATGCTGCGGCTTGTTGTGCAGTCGGCCAAGATTGACCCACCACTAGCTCCACTACCCAGGCCCTGCATGTCTATCGACTTCAGAGGTGAGAGCCTCCCTGGGTCCACATGGGAGAGAGAAGCCCCCAGAGGCAACATGCATTCAGTGAAAAAAGAGGTGTAGGGCACCGTACTACGTAAAAGATGCCCTGTATAACACAAAGTGAAGTAGACATTGCCCAGCTCTCTCAAAACTTATTGCTATCGTTTGATTATGACTTCTCTGCCTCCTACTTTTGCTAGGGAATGGGTATGGAAAAAAGAGAGGACGAGTGCTTCTGGACCTTCTTCCATGACCTAGAGCTGCGCCGTAAACTAAGGTTTAAAGAGAAAGCCCCTGCTTCCTCAGATTGATGTGGGGGTTTAAAAAGATAATATGTGTATAGCCCTTAGTATAACTTCTAGTAATAACTGCTTGATCATGTTAGTTCCGTTTGCATGAGCTTTACAACTGACAAAGCGTTTTTTTTTTTTTTTTGAGACAGACTGTCACTCTGTTACCCAGGCTAGAGTGCAGTGGTGTGATCTTGGCTCACTGCAACCTCTGCCTCCCAGGTTCAAGCAATTCCCCTGCCTCAGCCTCCGAAGTAGCTGGGACTACAAGCGCACGCCACCACACCCGGCTAATTTTTGTCATTTTAGTGGACACGGGGTTTCACCATATTGGTCAGGCTGGTCTCGAACTCCTGACCTCAGGGATCCACCCACCTGGGCCTCCCAAAGTGCTGAGATTACAGGTGCGAGCCATGGCACCCAGCTGACAAAGCCTTTTCATATGTACAACGATGTCTGCTGCTCACAGCAATTCCAGAGGTAGATGAAGCAAATTTTATCATCTCCATTTTTTTTTGTAGATGAAGCAAGTTTTACTATCTCCATTTTTTTTTTTTTTTTTAGTTAAGAGAACAGAACCCCAAGAAGGAAGGGAAAGAAAAGGATGAAAGAATTTGTGAGAGAAAATGAGAGAGATGTTAGGTATATTTAGATATCAAAGATCTGGCAGCTAAAAGGAAAGAAAAGAATAAAGGGTGAAAGGGTGGGGCATGGTGGCTCACGGTTGTAATCCCAGCACTTTGGGAGGCTGAGGTGGGCAGATCACTGGAGGTCAGGAGTTCGAGACAAGCCTGGTCAACACAGTGAAACCCTGTCTCTATTAAAATATAAAAACTAGCTGGGCGTGGTGGCAGGTGCCTGTAATCCCAGCTACTTGAGAGACTGAGGCGGAAGAATCGCTTGAACCTGGGAGGCGGAGGTTGCAGTGAGCCAAGATCACACCACTGCACTCCAGCCTGGCCAACAGATCAAGAAGTGCCATCTCGAAAGAAAGAAAGAAAAACAAAAAAAGGGTGAAAGTATGTAGGTGGAGATACAGGACGGTGGATACAGGCAAATAGGTTTTACAGGGACGGTTGGTAGGGAGAAAACCCAGACCAAAAGAAAAGAGGACACAGTAGTTCCTACAGGAGATGTGAGTGAAGAATGGAATTTCTTTATTTTATGTTATGCTGTTGTTCTGTGAAACTAGGCTTGTTGAACACAACAGTATTCAGAGATTGAACATTTGGGACTCCGGGCTCACAGGGTCATACATGCTGATGTCCTCAGTCTGCAGGTTTCAAGAGGGGCGGTGCGAGTTCAGGATGAATTTGCCCTTCTTGACTAATTCTCCAGTTAGCCAGGCGAGGGGTTGCCAGTTCTCCTCTGATTCTGAGCCATCTTCCCCACCAACTCATGGGCACCATCTTTCTCATTCCAGAAATATCTCTCACAAAGATGCCTAAAACTCAGAACCCTGGGTTCACCCACAGATTCTTCTGATTGTATGTTTATGTTTGACACTTTGTACTCCTTTTGTCCTTCTCAGCCTCTTCCTTCATATGCCGTCCACTAACCTGCTCCCCTTCCCACTGCTTGGAGGGCCTTTTACCCATTATGGATGTTTCAGATGTCTTCGTTAGGGTACACTGGGATTTGCTCCGGCAATAAATAAAACGTTAATTTTCAGTGGGTTCACAATGAAAGTTTACCTCTTGCTTACACCAAGTCCTGCATGGATGGTGCTGGTCAGACAGCTCTCCTGGGTAGCTCCTACAAATGGTAGTTTAGGGACTAGCCACGTGCTCCTTGTGGCTGCAAAGTTAGCAGGTCACGAGGGTGGCTATAGGGAGAGGAGAGAGGAGAATGAAGAATCTCATGGAAATTGAGAACCAGACCTGGCAGTGGCAAATATCATATCCATACCCCATTGGCCAGAGTGAGTCACACGGCCCCGCTTAGCTGCAAGACACTGAAAACTCCAGAAGAAAATGAAATGGGCCGGGCACGGCGGCTTTCACCTGTAATCCCAACAATTTGGGAGGCTGAGGCAGGCAGATCGCTTGAGTCCGGGAGTTTGAGACCAGCCTGGGTGACACAGTAAAACCCTGTCTCTACAAAAAATACAAAAATTAGCCAGGTATGGTGGCGTGTAGTCCAGGCTACTTGGGAGGTGGGAGGATGGCTTGAGCCTGGGAGACAGAGGTTGCATTGAGCCCAGATCATGCCACTGTACTCCAGCCTGGGTGACAGAGTAAGACCTCATGTCACACACACACACACACAAAAGTAAAGAAAAAAGAAAAAGAGAAACGAAGAAAGAAAATGAAATGAACATATAGCATTATCTGTCACAGTGATAAAATCAAGAAATGTTGAACCCCCACAAGAAAGAAAGAGGTGATGCCATTTCACACCCGCCAGTGTTGACTTGAAGTTTTCTTAGAGTGTCCTAGTTCTCTTTACTCCACTCCAACCCAGACATTGAAATATTTCCTACCATCAATGCCAGCCCCTTGGTTTCTTTGCAGATGTCAAGAAAAGAACTCGTGTGGTGGAAGGGAATGATCCCGTGTGGAATGAGGTAGACACCAGGGCAAGCCCAGAAGAGTAAATAACAATCCCAACAGCAAGGAGGCAAGGGTGGGGTCCAGGCAGGTGCTCGGAGGTCTAGGGAGAGGACCTGCAGCCTCACAAGTGTTCCTCAAGGCTGGGCATCTTGGCCTGGGAGTAGTAGCCTCTGACCCGACAAGGCTGTGAAGGCCACACCTGCCCACGACTGTTCGTGGACTTCTCCCCCACTCTGAGGATGGACCATGTTATGGCCTATCAACTTGTCCAGCTGGGCCATCTTGACGTTCCTAGAAGCCTGAAGCCGAGTGAAGGCTCCCTTTGCATGACTCCCTCTCATCTGCCATCACTCCATGTTGCCCCTCGCCCCATTCCTAGTCCCCAAACCCTTAATTCTCAGCATGCCCGCGATACTGCAGTTCAAGTCACAGAAGCCCAGTGGGATGTGCACAGCTTGGTGAAAGGTAGCAAGCGCCATCTCCTGAGGAAGTTAGAC
>NW_012109807.1:9214003-9222423 GCF_000951045.1 Mandrillus leucophaeus | reverse complement strand
GTTCCCCACATCTTTCCTCATTTCCTAGAAACATGCGATGGGAAGGGAAGGGCAGAGGAAGGATGCTGACCTCTCTATGCCCCCCACAGACCCTAATCTGGCACCTCTGGAACCGCCCCCTGGAAAATGACTCCTTCCTGCAAGTCACCCTTCAGGACACGGGCTCACAAAAGGAAGAAAGGTGAGGCAGAGAGAGGCAGGAGGAGCCTAACTACTGACCAACGCAGCAGCAGGTTATGGGACCCTTGTCTCTAATCCACAACTCATTCACATGAAGGACCGGAACCCACTCCAGCCAGCTAAAGAGAAAAAAGAGGGATGGGTACTGAAAGGGTAGCCAGGGCAAGATTGAAAATCAGCTGGAACAGGAACTTGGGAACCCAGCAGCAGCTCTGTCCATCTGAAGCCACGTAGCTCAAATTTCTGCTTCTCTCTGCCCAACCCCGGCTTCTTATCACAGCCTCATCTAGAGCCCAGCTGAGACTCACATGCCCTGAAACTGAAGCTATGACATCCCAGGTCAAAATTCCTAGGACAGAGAATCCTGTTGTTCCAGCTCTAGCCAGGTGTCCATCCCTGGTCCAATCAACTGTTACTTGCCTAGGAGCCCCAAGACAGTTCCCAGAGCCAGGAGCCCTGTGCCCTGTCGTGGATCCCCAGCCCCACTGCATTCTTCTCCAGCCTCTCTCTGAGGACAGCACAGCCCTGGGAGGAAACCGTCTCTAGCTAAAGCCCTGCCCGGGAGAGAGGAAGACGCCTTTCCCCTGGCTCGGGATCTCACACCTGCTCCTTGTCTCCCCAGCTTCATTGGCCTGGCCACAGTCCTGCTCAAGCCATTGTGGAAACAACCAAGCAAGGTCCTTTTTGTGAAGGATCTGACCCTGCTCAACCATTCCATGAAGCCCACAGATGTGAGTCAGGCCCAGGCAGGCCCAGGCAGGGTGACTGGAGGAATGGGGGCAGCTGGGGAAGCGGCCCACACCACAGGAGTGCTTCCTGCCTGGGGGGCCCCATCACACCGCCTTCCTCTCCTGACCACCCCCCTTGCCATCATCTGCCCCCACCACAACCCACCTATTTAGATGAATTGACCACCTTCCGTGGGGAGTCAACCACTGTGCTAGGCCCTGTGGTACAAAATTGCCTGAAGCCCATGGTCTGTTGGAGTATGCTGCATTCACAGTGACAGGCACTCCAGCGCCCATGAGACAAGCTTCAGTAAAGCAAGGCCACTGGCTGAGGTCAGGAAGGAGTGAACGATTTGTCTCAGGAGGTCATGGACAGCTTTGCAGAGGGGTGATGTTTAAGACATACGGAAATGTAGGAAGACCACCCAAATGAGAACAAGCAAAGGCTGTTTATTCAGAGCTTGTGCTAGCAAGGGACTCATTCATCATCATTTGTGTTTTGGTAGAGACTCAGAGGCAGCCAGGGGAGCGGGAGAGCTTCACAGTGGACAGAAGGGAAGGCTGCAGATGTGCCCTGATTGGAGGCTACGGGGGAGCCCAAGGCGGGCTAGCTAGAAACAGGGCCTCCCATGTGATTGGTTAGAGGGGCATGTTTGGCTCTCTCTGGTTGGTCCTAAGTTGGAAGTGGGGACAAAAATTAAGGCAGCTGCCAGTTATTAATCAAGGCCTGGCCGTTTGGAGCTGATCATTATTGCTTGGCTTCCTGGATTATTGCTAGAGACAGTAGTCTGACCTCCTACAAGTCTGACTTGGAGCAGGCTGGCTTCCTGGGCTGGTCACTGTAGATAACAGGTTGGTTTACCGGGCTGGTTGCTGCAGATGTGGATCTGAGTCTTATTTTATGTGTGGTTTGACCACTGTCCATTTGTATGCAGACAGTCTGTGACTTACAATGGATGGACACACGATATTGTTGACTTACAATGAGTTTATCAGGATGTGATCCCATCATAAGCCAAGGCGCATTCAGTCTGTCAGTTGAGTTGTAAGCAGAGGCATGAGTTTCCCCAAGGGACAAGAGTGGAAGACCAGCCCAGGCAGGGGCATAAAGTGGGTGGAGCAGGAGGCAGGATGAGGGAAGGTGTGCTGCACTGTTGGCACCGGGGGGGGGGGCACGTGGAGGTGGGAGAACTGAGGTTGTGTGGGCGACCAAGAGCTAGAGGTGAAGGGCCTTGTGGTCCATGCTGGTGAATTGCGATTTAACTTTGATCATTTAGACACTTGGGGTGTTCAGGGGCCATCCTGGTGACAGTCTGGAGGCTGGGTGGGTCATGGGAACACATGAAGAAAGGAGCTCAATTAAAAGGCAGGAGTGTGCAGGGGCCCCACATGAGCTCATGAGATGTTGGGCTTAGGGAAGAACTGCTAGCATCTGTGTTCTGGGCTCAAGTCACCTCTCCCTCTCCTCCCCACTCTCCTGCATCCTTTTCTGCCACCATCACCACCATGTGGCTGCTTTAATCTACAAACATCCTCTCCACTGTAACCCATTGCTCTCTCCTCACCCATTTATAACCTCCCTCCACCCAGACTGTGCAGATGCCTGTGGTGTGGCCCCATCCCATGGCTAGCATCACGGCCCCCACCGGGAGGACCAGGCGTGAACCCAGCCAGACTGTGCAGGGCTTGGGTGCTGTGTCCTAGGATGGCGGGGTCTGGCTTACAGCTCCCCGGCCTTTGTCTTGCAGTGTACTGTCACCCTACAGGTGGCCCACATGAGCCACCGGGATATTGAGAAGACAGGTATGTCCTTCCCTGGAGCTTACCCTTAAGGGCTTACCCTGCCTTTCTCCATGCACAGCTGGATGGCTTCTTGGGGACCTTCAAAACCCAGCCCTTGAGGCCTACAGAAGGAATGTGACCAGGCTAGGGTCCCTGGAAGCTACAGGGTCTAGATGCCAGATCTCCAGACATCTGGCTGAGGCCATCCCAATATGCCTATTTGTCATCTCTAGACATAAGACCCATAAGATACAAGACAGAAGTCTCCAAGGGGCTGCAGAGAGATGAGGATGGTCATCTCCAACAGCCCCAGTGTGTGGAGCGAGGTCCAGGAATCCACAGTTCCTGAGGGTGGAGAGGCCCATGGTAATGTTCTGCAGAGGACATGCGTCCCTGTTGGGGCCTCTCGGCCATGCTTTTAGTCAGGAGACGGTCACTGGGGACAGAATGGTGGAATGGGGAAAATGCCTCAAACCTCCTGGGCCCCAGGCCTCTCAGCCCACCCTGGACTGTGTCTCTCTAGGAGCTGAAGACCTCCTGGGCATAACGGCAAGAGAGGCGGCCAGGCAGAAACTGCTGGTCCCTGGCTCCACCGCGCACAGGGCTCTGTCCTCAAAGCCTCAGCACTTTCAGGTGAGGACCCTCCAGGTTGCAAGTTCATGTGACCCACCTGACACCCTTACTTGCTGTGTTCCCAGGCCGTCCTCACCCCTCCCCAAGGTCATGGTAGAAAGGCAGAGCTTCAGACCCAGCTTCAGGCCCTCAGATCCTTGCCACATCCCCTGCTCCTCCCGTGGCCATTCTGGAAACTTCTGCCTGTAGCTGAAGCCACAGGGCTCCAGTGAGGCAGTAGGAGGGCTGGCTGTGCA
Source organism: Mandrillus leucophaeus (assembly GCF_000951045.1). NCBI lineage: Eukaryota > Metazoa > Chordata > Mammalia > Primates > Cercopithecidae > Mandrillus > Mandrillus leucophaeus. Next base: position 9,218,864 of record NW_012109807.1, on the reverse strand, counting down.
TTGGCAGGCCCTGGTACCTGCTGGGGAAGCAGCGCAGATGACAGGGATCCTGCCCTCTCAGAGTCCTTGGTTGTTGGCAAAACGCAGTAGGGCACAGGGAAAGTTAAATTAACTGTACAGGAGAGGCTGGGGAGTGAGGGGACCTGTGGGAAGGCCCACATTTCCGTGTGGATTCAGGAACCCTCATCCCATCACTTATCAACTTCCCTCTACCTTCTAGCCTGTGGCCTAACATTCCTGCCATGGTTTTACCTGCTCCCCAGCCTGCTCCTTGCCCAGGAGGCAGGGAGGCTCCTGGACCGCTCCTCTTCCTGCACCCAGCCAAGTCCTAGCTCTTAACGTCACCCAGCTGCTCCCATTTCCCCCCAACCACTTCCATTCCCTGGCCTGAGCCACCACCATCTCTTCCCTGGACCACATCACAAGCCTTCTCCTGAACCCCCAGCCTCCAGCTCTCTCCTGTCCGTTCTTCAACCAAAATGGCCTTTCAAAGATGTCACTCTTATCACGCCAAGCACTTTCTTCAAAAGCCCCAGTGTCCTCCTCACAAGATCCAATTCCTTTTACAATGGCTTCCCGGGCCTTGATAACCCAAGCCTGTCTCTCCAAGCCTTTCCAAGTCCATTGCCTCTTAGCCTTCTCCCAGTGGGTTTTCTCTCTCCACTGTGGTATGGAGAGAATATTTTTTCTTTCTTTTTCTTTTTTTTTCTTTTTTTCTTCTCTTTTCTTTTCTTTCTTTCTTCCTTCCTTCCTTCCTTTTTTTCTTTCTTCCTTCTTTCCTTTCTCTTTTTCTTTCCCTTCTTCCTTTCTTTTCCTTCCTTCCTTCCTTCCTTCTTTCCTTCCTTCCTTCCTTTCCCTCTCTCTCTTCTTTCTCTTCCTTCCTTCCTTCCTTTCTTTTCTTTCTTTCTTTTTATTTGAGACGGAGTCTTGCTCAGTTGCCCAAGCTGGAGTGCAGTGGCACAATCACAGCTCACTGCAGTCTAGACCTCTGGGCTCAGGTATCCTCCCACCTCAGCCTCCCAAGTAGCTGGGATTACAGACAGGCATGCACCACCAGGCCCAGCTAATTTTTTGTAGAGACGGGGTTTTGCCATGTTGCCAACTCAATCTGGTCTCAAACTCCTGGGCTCAAGCGATTCTCCCACCTTGGCCTCCCAAAGTGCTGGAATTACAGACATGAGCCACTCACTGCACCTGGCCTAGAATGTTTTCTTATCAGAACAATTGTGTCCCAGCTGGGGAAGGCGGGGCCGAGGTCCTCAACATCAGCTCCCCATGTGTTCTCCCCTTAGGTGCGAGTGAAGGTGTTTGAAGCCCGACAGCTCATGGGCAACAACATCAAACCAGTGGTGAAGGTGTCCATCGCAGGCCAGCAGCACCAGACACGCATCAAGATGGGGAACAACCCTTTCTTTAACGAGGTGGGCTGAACGGGGCACCTCAGGCAAGGAGCCAGCCAAGGGCTGGGCATCCCGGGCGGGCAGCCTGCAAGCTTGCTCCTTGACTAGGGTGTCATCATGTGTTTGTTCCACAAGCATTTACTGAGTGTCTCCTGAGGGCCAAGCACTGAAAATACAGAACAGGATAACTCAGAGCCCTGCATCTGAGCAGCTGGTGGGCTGGTGGGGGCACAGCTCATGAATCCATAAACAATTACAGTGGAGCAGATCGTGGTTTGCAGAGGTCTGGGAGCATTGTTATTGGAGGTCTGGAGCAGAGACCCAGACCATGTATGTCCCATTGCTGCTGGAGCCCCAAATGGTAGCACTGTGCCTGATATACAGTAGGTGCTCCATAAATGCCTGTTGAATTAATTAGTAAATAAACAAATAAAAGATAAAAGCACAGTGGAAGCTGGGAGGAGTAAGTGAGTAATGAGGCTGGGGGTGACGGAGAGGACTCAGAGGGGCTCCAGCAACCCTGCAGGAAGATTTTACCAGGGAAAGACAGATGGGATGGGAAAAGATAATTCAGGAAAAAGGGATGGTGTTTTCAAAGGCCTAGAACCAAGCAAGCCGCAGACTTGACAGCAGAACTATAGCTATGGGTGTGGCTGGAGGAGACTGGCTGGAGGGGAGCCTACAGTGTGGGCTGGGGTCGCATCCTGGACACTACTCAGGAGCCATGGAGGACTTCGGCAACGGAGTGACAGGCCTAGGTTTGCATTTGGGAAAGGAGTTTCTAGCTGCCACGGGGAGCAGGGACAGAGTGGACTGGCAGGGCAATCTAGAAGGAGGTGTGGGCTCAAATCTCCATCCTAGGCAGCTAGCTGGGTCCTGAGTTCTCCAGGGATCTCCTACCATTCCCCATTCTGGGCAGAAAACCCTCCAGGAGACTGGGCGTGGTGGCTCATGCCTGTAATTCCAGAACTTTGGGAGGCCGTGGTGAGTGGATCACCTGAGGTCCGGAGTTCGAGACCAGCCTGACCAATATGGTGAAACCCTGTCTCTTTTGTAAAAAGACAAAAAATAGCCACACGCAGTGGCAGGTGCCTGTAATCCCATCTACTCAGGAGGCTGAGGTAGGAGAATCGTTTGAACCCAGGAGGTGGAGCTTGCAGTGAGTTCAGACTGCACCCCCACACTCCCACCTGGGCGACAGAGCAAGACTCCCCCTAAAAAAACAAACAAACAAACAAAAAACCTGGGAAATCCCTCTAGCAGCCCGGGAGACCTCTGCTTCTGGGGGAGCATGAGAGAAGTGGCACAAGTTGAGTATCCCTTACCCAAAATGCATGGTATCAGAAGTGTTTTGGATTTCAGATTTTTTTGGGAATCTGGAATATTTGCATTGTACCGGTTCAGCATTCGTAATATAAAAATCCAAAACCCAGAGCGCTCCAGTCAGCATTTCCTTTCAGGGTCATGTTGGCACTCAGAAAGTTTCAGATTTTGGAGCATTTTTGATTTCAGATTTTTGGATTAAGAATACTCAACCTGTTCTCGTAAACCCATTGAAATGGGTAAAGTTGTGGGAAGAAGCACATTATTCTGAGCTTTCGGGTTTACCGGGTGCTTGGGTGAAGTGGTGGAAGAAATCGTCCACTCTACCCCAATTCTCTCTGCCTCAGATCTTCTTCCAGAATTTTCACGAGGTTCCTGCAAAGTTCTTTGATGAGACCATCTTAATTCAGGTGAGGAGCCAAACTGGTCCCCAGCAAGGTGTGTTTCTTGTCCCACTTCAATACCGGGAAGCGCTGCAGCTCCAGCCCCCGCCCTTAGAGCCAGGGGCACTTCAGATTGTCTTCCTCACCACCCCCCAACTTTCTTCACCCCCTGGCACCCAGATTATTCATTCATTTACTCATTCACTCAACAAACGTTGTGGACTGCCAACTGCCCGGCCCTGAACTGGGCGCCAAGGTGAACAGGGCAGCCCCTTCCCATGTGCCAGGATTCTCAAGCCACCAAAGGCCCTTTTGAGTAGAATACTCCATTCCCTAACCAAAGGGAGCCCAGTAACAACGGTGAACATGCGGTTATCAGGTGCCTGCCATGTGCCCAGCACAGGGCTAAAGAGAACAAAGAGGCCTCTTCCTTTGAAGAATTTACATGTTCTTGGGAACAAAGGCACAGAAGAAGCAACCAGGAGAGCATGTGATGGATAACGCTGAGTCCAACACCTTGCTTTATGTTGACTTGGGGCCAGGAAATTGACCTCTCTGATCAATTTCCTCATCAGTAAAATGGAATTAAAAATGTGAACCTCACAGGGTTCCTCTGGGAGTGAAGTGAGAGCACCCATGTGCAAGTGTCAGCCCCATTAAGAAGCATTCAACACGTCAGGAGGATCCCGGATGTGCCTTTGCTATTCCTCTTACAGGGGCTGAGGGAAATTGGGATCGTGAATAATTAAAATATTTCTGGGAACTCCCTTGCAGGTGGTGAACTCCTCAGTAATGAGATACAAAGCAGAGATCGGGAGATTTCAAGTGAGTACTGTACATGGGAGGAGGTTCGGTGAAACAGTTATAGCAGAGACCCACGCTGGGCTCCATGCCCAAGTCTAGGAAAAAGGACTGGGATTTTCATCGGCTGGGTGCGGTGGCTCACGCCTGTAATCCCAGCACTTTGGGATGCCGAGGCAGGCAGATCACGAGGTCAGGAGATCGAGACCATCCTGGCTAACTCGGTGAAACCCCGTCTCTACTAAAAATACAAAAAAATTAGCCAGGCATGGTGGCGGGCGCCTGTAGTCCTAGCTACTTGGGAGGCTGAGGCAGGAGAATGGCATGAACCTAGGAGGCGGAGCTTGCAGTGAGCCGAGATCACAGCCACTGCACTCCAGCCTGGGCCACAGAGTGAGACTCCGTCTCAAAAAAAAAAACGAAAAGAAAAAAGAAAGATCCACACTTGTATCCACCTACCAACTGGGTGACTTAACAGAAGTTATTCTGAGCCTCTACTTCCTCATCTGTAAAAGGGGGATAATAATATACTCAATCTGGAGGGTGATTGTGAGGATTAAAGTATATATAACATTTATAAAGCTCGGGGTGTCATGTTGATTTCCACACAGCCATGATACTTGGACACAGTTCAAATCTCTGCCTCCAGTAAGTAGAAGCAGAGGATCCAAAAGGTCAGCTTATATGTTAGGGAAACTCAGAGAAAGATTGCTGCCTTTGAGGACAGAGTGAAAAGATGTGATTTGGAAAGACAGGCTGAGAGATTAGGAGAGTTTGCAGTCATGATGGACTAAACTAACATTCTCCAAATCCAAAAAGATCAGGAAAAGCACCAGGCGCGGTGGCTCAAGCCTGTAATCCCAGCACTTTGGGAGGCCGAGACGGGCGGATCATGAGGTCAGGAGATCCAGACCATCCTGGCTAACACGGTGAAACCCCGTTTCTAATAAAAAA
>NW_012109807.1:9212062-9213848 GCF_000951045.1 Mandrillus leucophaeus | reverse complement strand
TCTGTCTCAAAAAAAAAAAAAAAAAATCAGGAAAAGGTAGGTTGCTACGTTAAATACAGGATGCCCGGTTACATTTAATCTCAGATAAACAAAAAAATACATTTTAAATATAAGTATATCCCAAATATTACATGGCTTCTCACCAAATATTGCAGGGACATATGTGTATTAACCAAGTCATCATTGTTTATGTGAAATTTTAATTTAAGTGGGTCTCTTCTATTTTTATTTACTAAATCTACAATGTTAGTAAAGGGGGACCACCCTTGGAAAAAACATAGAGAGGGATTCTAGAAATGTTAGATGGTAGGAGGTGAAAAATGTTGTGCTCTTGACAAAGGCCACCGCATGATTTCTAGACAGTGACCAGTGACATAAACTGACTAAGTTATAGAGGTCAGAGAAAACCTGAGTTTAACCGAGCTTCTTTTTTTCCTTTGAGATGTGATCTTCCTTTGTCACCCAGGCTGGAGTGCAGTGATGCGATCACGGCTCACTGCAGCCTCGAACTCCCAGGCTCAAGCAGTCCTCCCACCTCAGTCTCCCAAGTAGCTAGGGCTACAGGTGTGCACCACCATACCTGGCTAATTTTTAAATTTTTTTTGTAGCGAGTGGGTCTCACTATGTTACCCAGCCTAGTCTAGAACTCCTAGACTCAAGCCGTCCTCCCACCTCAGCCTCCCAACGTGCTGGGATTACAGGCATGTGCCCACCACACCCAGCCGAGCTTATTTTTTATTTCTTTTTATTTTGGTATCATGAACTCCCATATCCTCATCACTCATCTTCATCAATTCACAGTCAATTGTGTTTTACCTACACCTAGCCCCCTTCCCCTTCACCGCTGAATTATTTTGAATCAAATCTCAAGCATCATATCATTTTATCTTTCTACATTTCAGTATGTATTGCGAAAACATAAGGATTTTATTAAGCATAACCACATACAATTATCACATCTAAAAACCTTCATAATTCCTAGGTAGCATTAAATACCTAGTCAGTGTTCAAATTCCCCTAATTGTTTTACATATTCCTTTTACACTTTGTTCAAATCAAGATTCCAGGCTGGGCACAGTGGCTTACACCTGTAATCCCAGAACTTTGGGAGGCCAATGCAGGCGGATCACCTGAGGTCAGGAGTTCAAGACCAGCCTGGCCAACATGGCCATCTCTACTAAAAATACAGAAATTAGCTGGGCATGGTGGCACATGCTTGTAATCCCAGCTACTCATGAGGCCGAAGCAGGTGAATCATTTGAAACCAGGAGGTACAGGTTGCAGTGAGCCAAGATTTTGCCACTGCACTCCACTCTGAGCGACAGAGACTCCGTCTCATAAAAACAAAAACAAAAAACAAATCAGGATTCCAAACCAGATCCATTCATTGCAAGTGGTTAATATGCATTTTAGTTTCCTTTTACTCTGTTGGTCCTCTCTGTTCCCCCCACTTCCTCTTCTTTTTTTTAATTTGCAACTTATTTGTTAAAGAAACTGGGTAGTTGGACCTGTAGCATTTTCTCTGGTCTGGGTTTTGCTGATTTCATCTTCAGGGGATCATTTTGCATTCCCCCCACCCCGCTTCCCTATCTAGAGTTTAGATCAGTCTCAACCAATTAGTTGGCAAAGGGACTTTAACAGAAGGCACAGAATGTCTGCTGGTCTCTCATTTTATGTTGTTAACGACTAATGATGATCACCGCCTGGATCTGTTGCTTCACTAGAAGTGACTGAGTTTTTATTCTGTTTTTTTATTTTTTAATTTATATATATATATATATATATA
>NW_012109807.1:9210002-9210542 GCF_000951045.1 Mandrillus leucophaeus | reverse complement strand
AGGTTCAAGCGATTCTCCTGCCTCAACCTCCCGAGTAGCTGGGATTACAGGTGCCTGCCGCCATGCCTGGCTAATTTTTGTATTAGTCTGCCTCGGCCTCCCAAAGTGCTGAGATTACAGGTATGAGCCACTGCACCCAGAGGTGTATGTTTAACTTTTTAAGGAAATTTTCTAAAAGTTTTTTTCCAAAATTCCAAATAGGTTGTGCCACTGTACATGCCCACCAGTAGTGTATTAGAGTTCCAGTTGCCCCACATTCTCCACAATACTTGATCTAGTCCATCTTTTCTATTTTAGCCATTCTAACGGTGTGTAGTAGTATTTCATTGTGATTTTAATTTAAACCTTCCTGATGACTAATGATGTTGAACATCTTTTCATGTGCTCGTCATCTGTATATCTTCTTTGGTGAAGTGTCTGTTCAAACCTTTAGCTTGTTTTCCTTGGATTGTTTGTTTTCTAACTATTGATATATGATTTGCTAATATTTTCTTTCAGAGTATGACAGCCCATTCATTTTCTTTCTTTCTTTTTTTTTTT
>NW_012109807.1:9203101-9209342 GCF_000951045.1 Mandrillus leucophaeus | reverse complement strand
TTTTTTAGTAGAGACGGGGTTTCACCGTGTTAGCCAGGATGACTCGATCTCCTGACCTCGTGATCCGCCCGTCTCGGCCTCCCAAAGTGCTGGGATTACAGGCTTGAGCCACCGTGCCCGGCCAGCCTGTTCATTTTCTTAACGGTGTCTTTCAAAAGCAAAAATTTTCCTTTTGATGAAGTCCAATTTATCAAGCTTTTCTTTGATGGACTGTGCTGTGTTGCTGTATCTAAGAACACAGTATGGGTGGCCCTAATGTTCCGTAGCAGCTTGCCCCACATATGTCACCTTCCATCCTGAACCATATTCCTCAAACCTCTGTGTCAGAAACTGTCTCCAAGGGGAAAGAGAAAACCTGTAGTTTCTTTATCAACTCCTACCTCTTACCTTAACCATCCTTTTCCCCAGGAGCAGTGAGCCCTTCCCGGACCCAGGAGTAGGGTAGAGTCGGGCTGCGTTGGCCGAGGGGGTGGCACAGCACAGCGTTGAGGACATTTTCCATGCAGGCTTTCTCACTGGCTGGTTGTAAGACTTTGGGCACCTCTCTCAAACTCCGTATCTTCCTCTGCAGAGTAGAGGTGATAATGGGCCTACCTCCCAGGCTGCTGTAAAGATGAAAGGAGTTAGGGCAGAGAACATACTGAAGCCCCAACAGCTAGTAGTTGGGTCAGGTTAGTTGATATTACAAATCTTGGCTGCAGGCCCTAACTAATTCTCACCCCACTCTTGTCTTTCCAGACAGATATTGGGTTTATCTACCATTCTCCGGGTAGGTAACACTTATGGCAAATATGTATGTCTTCTGAGAAAAATCAGGCCAGGGGTCAGAATACCTTAAAATCCCCATACGTCCAACACATGGGTGGAGGGAAGTATTAGAGGTTGTAAATGATTTTCTGTATTTGATAATATTTTACTGTACATTGTGGTATTTTATTTTACCTTATGTTTTAATTTAATTTTATTTTTTGAGATGGAGTCTCGCTCTGTCACCCAGGCTGGAGTGCAGTGGCTCGATCTCGGCTCACTGCAACCTCTGCCTACTGGGTTCAAGCGATTCTCCTGCTTCAGCCTCCCAGGTAGCTGGGATTACAGGCATGCGCCACCACACCCAGCTAATTTTTTATTTTTAGTAGAGATGGGGTTTCACCACGTTGGCCAGGCTGATCTCGAACTCCTGACCTCAGGTGATCCACCCACTTCAGCCTCCCAAAGTGCTGGGATTACAGGCGTGAGTCACCACTCCTGGCCTGTTTTACTTTATAATAGTAGCATCTTTCTCCGAAAAACTCAGGGCATCCCTTTCGGTCAAGTGCTGACCTTTTATTACCATCCTGGGTTAGATTTCTATTTTTTTGAGGCTGGTATTGGGAGATTAAAGTTTGAGTGGAAGTTCCCACCCTACCTGGCTATAACATACACACCAGGTTGAGGAAAATGGTTGCCTCTACAGTGCCTGGTTCCAGACCAGGCCACAGTGAGAACAGTAGGTTCCCAAGGCATAAACAGGGGTCCCTGTTTCCTAGAGGCAACAGCTGGCAGCCTTGTGAGCACGCTATCATTGCTTCATGGTGCACGTGACTCCCCTTTTCCTCTGCCACTGGGTAGAACACAGGATGTCTGAGACGTATTTCCGCCTTCCCCTCCTCCTAAAACAAAGGCTGGTTTCAGGGGAGAGGGAAGGAGGCTGGAGGCAGATCTCCCATGGCCCCTCTGCCTCTCCAGGTCACACACTCCTAAGGAAATGGCTAGGCCTCTGCCAACCAAATAACCCCGGCAGTGGTGTGACAGGCTACCTGAAAGTCACCATCTGTGCCCTCGGTGTGGGAGACCAGGCCCTGGTGAGCTGCCCCTAATGCCCCAGGAACCTATCCTATCCTGGCTGCCTCCTGGGGGCACCCCTGAGCCTCACCCTGGGCGTTGACCATTAGATCGCTCCTTTGTCCACTGAGCCACTGTGGGGTCTCTCCTTTGTCTGCTGAGCCACTGTGGGGTCTCTCCTTTGTCCGCTGAGCCACTGTGGGGTCTCTCCTTTGTCCGCTGAGCCACTGTAGGGTTGTCCCATCCCCCTGCACCAAGTGGGAGGTTGGGGAAGCAAAGTCTGGAGTCCTTACCTGTGACCTCCACATGACCTTGACTATATCAGCTCTCTGGTCCCTCCAGATAGATCAAAAGCAGCTGTATGGGGCCGATGACACCGATATTCAGATCTTCAAGTCAGCGGTAGTCCCGATCAACATGGCTTACTTACAGTTCTTCATCTACTGCGCAGAGGACCTTCACCTCAGTGAGAGTCCGGGTGCAGGGGAGGGAGCAGCCCTGAGGTTCCCTACACGGTGGTACCCTGGATCCTCATGGAATTTCCTCATTCCTTTTGATACTAAACTACGGTTTGGGGTAGGGGGACAGGGTGAGACTGGAATGTCCTGAGACTTGTCCTGTGGAAGTGCCATGGACACCCTTTCAAATGGGCCTCACACCCCCGGCCTATGACGGCCAGATGCAGACTCAAGGGTCCCTATGTCCCCCCACCCCATGCCATTGTGTGGAAGAAGAAGGGGCGCGGTGGTAACTGGAGACAGGTCTGCCCGGGGGGCACCCCTCTAAATTATAGGGGAGGGTTTTCAGTTGTTCTGTCTCCACTCTATTCCCTCCCCCTGAAAAAATATGCTGCTGGCTCAGATGTCTTTTAACTTGTTGTTCATAGAGAACCAGCAGTCAGTGAATCCTCAGTTGGAGGTGGAACTAATTGGGGAAAAGGTAAGTGTAGAAATGTTCTGAGACCTAGAGAGACTGGCGCCTAGAGAAAGTAGTGTGGAGAGGAGGGTGGCCCGGTGGGCAAGACCACAGGAGTCATCTCCCAGTCACCCACTGAGAGAAGCATGCACCCCTGCACCTGGACCTCTGTGCAGGTGGAGGCCATGTCTTATTCTCTGCATGCCAGATGCCCCTCCAAAACCAAATACATGTAGAAGAATGAGTGCATGAGTGAAACATGCCAATGAGTGAACAACATTGAAAGTGTCACCATTCCTCAGTTTCTTCATGTGTAAACGAAGGTTCTGGGCGAGAGAGTTGCTGACATTCCGTGAACCTCTATGAATACAGAACAGCATTTTCCAAAGGGTGCTGTTGGGTGTCATGGGTGAAAAAGGGTCCTATGTTCAGATTCAGAGAATGCTAGGTTAAAGGTAAATAGATTTGTTTCCGTATTTGCCAAGCAAAATTTCTACCACATTCTATTTTTTGCAAGCAAGTCATTAAATCCAGCCCACACATAAGCAGAGAGAAAATAATGTCTATCTTTTGAAGGGAGGAGTACCAAAGAAATTGTGGACATATTTAAAACCACCATACTGAGTATGTCCCAGTGAGTGGTTGGGCACCTCCAAGGCTAGGTGAAACGTTCTCAGGTGGTAAGTGACACACAGTTTTCAAAAATTTTGATACTTCTGTGTTCATCTTGTGTACCTTAAAAGGTTTAATAAGGCCAAGTAACACTTGGTTTCACAGATACCACTGCTTAAAAATGAAGTCAACTGATGGTTTTGAAAGAGGCATGCTGCTGCCATTAGCTGTGTTTTTACCCATTTTTCTTTTGGAATCTTAGAATTTATCTAGCAAAATCTATGTGTATACACTCATATAGTAAGGTTAGTAGCCCTACAGCTGTTTAAAAATGAGGTCTATTGAAAGCTGACTTAAGGAAAAATATGAGGAATCTGAATCTGGCAAACACTTCGGATAAGTACACAAAGGACTGGTGCTGTTGCTACTGAGAAGTTGTGCAGGTGTCTTGAGAGCAGGGATGAGCCCGAGCACGTCTGTGTGCAGACAGTGGCCACCGGGGGCTGGACAGGAAGAGCTGGAAGGTGAGGCCAGTGGAGGGAGGAGGGGCAGGCTGGCACCAACACTGCTTTGGCACATTCCAGCTCAGGACGCACATGCAGACGCAAACCGACAACCCGATATGGAACCAGATCCTGACCTTCCAGATTCAGGTATGGCTCCTCCATCATGCCCGCTCTTCTCCTACATCCCCTAACATAGAAGGGAAGTTTGGATGGTTGTGTGCAGGTGAAGACAAGAGGGTGGGGGCCAAGAAGCATGGCAAGGGGGACTCTGCCTGATAGGGAGCATGAGGAAGCCCAGGACATACCATGGAAAACTTTACCTTTTACAGCTTTACTGAGTTATCACTGACATACCTATGTCAATGGTATGTATGACTTGTAGATATTTAAAAGTTACAATTTGGCCGGGCACGGTGGCTTACACCTGTAATCCTAGCACTTTGGGAGGCTGAGGTGGGCAGCTTACTTGAGCTCCAGAGTTTGAGACCAGCCTGGCCAACAGTGGCGAAACCCAACTCTACTAAAAAGATAAAAAGTAGTCAGGCGTGGTGACATGCGCCTGTAGTTCCAGCTACTCGGGAGGGTGACGCAGGAGAATTGCTAGAACCTGGGAGGTGGAAGTTGCAGTGAGCTGAGCCGAGGTGGTATCACCTACTTATCTGAGCAAACACCAGCTCAGTAGGTGATAACAGCCTGTTCCCCAAGCCGAGCCACTGCATTCCAGCCTGCACAACGGGGAGAGTCAGTCTCAGAAAAATATAAAAGAAGAAAGAAGGAAGGAAGTAGAAAGAAAGAAAGAATGAGTAGCTGGGACTATAGGTGCCTACCACCAAGCCCGGCTAATTTTCATACTTCTAGAAGAAAGAAAGAGAGAGAGAGAGAGAAAGAGAGAAAGAGAAGGAAGGAAGGAAGGAAGGAGAAAGGGAAGGAAAGGGAAGGGAGGGAAGGAAGGAAAAGAGAAAGAGAAAGAAAGGGAGGGAGGGAAGGAAGGAAGGAAGGAAGGAAGGAAGGAAGGAAATGTACAATTTGATACATTTTAAAATATGTACACATCCAGGAAACCCCCACCATTACAATCAACATGATGAATATATCTATAACCTCCAAAAGTTGCCTCATGCCCCTTGGGAATCCCTCCCTGTGATTCCCGTTCCACCCCCTCCCATCCCCAGGCAACCACCAATCTGCTTTCTGTTACTACGGATTAGCTTGCATTTCCTAGTGTTTCATAGAAATGGAATCGTTCAGTAAGTACGCTTATTTGTTTGACTTCTTTCACTCAGCATAATTATTCTGAAATTAATTCATGCTGTTGCTGTGTATCCGTGGTTCATTCTTTTTGTTGCTGAGTAATATTCTATTGTATGGATGTACCACAGTTTGCTTATCCCTTTCCTTGTTTATGATCGTTTCCAGTTTGCAGCTGTTACAGTGAATCTGTAAACACTTGTGTGCAACCCTTAGCATAGACATATGCTTTCATTTCTCTTAGGTAAATATGTAAATTCATAATCACTAGATTCAGAATGACTAGATTCTGGTAGATATATTAAGCAATGAGTGGGTCATACAACTGAACTTTCCAGAGAACTTAAATGTGCCCTTTCACCCACATATAAAAACAAAACAAATCCCTTTAAAGACCCATTTTAAATGATAATACACATTTTCTTATCTTCTCAGCAACTTGCCCTGAATATAATTAGAGCTTTTCATTGATGGCCTGGAGCCATTACAGGAACATAGTTATTATCCTGGGCTATCTGCAGTACTGGGCTACTTGTTCCTACACTAAATGGCTCCCAGACGCTTTCTTTGTGGGATTCTGTAGTCTGATTTTGATCACCTTTCAATCTGTCTCGTCACCTATCAGCTGTTGTGGATGACAGTTCTCTTGAAGGTGGAGCCTTACTGGCCTTTTGACTCTAAGTCAGGCTTCTAAGAGCTGTGTGTAAAATCAGAACACAGTTCTGAGAGAGAACTTGAGCTCTCTCATAGGTGCAGGCACATAGAAATTTGTGTGACACGGATTTGGCAACCCAGAGAGTGTTTTGCTTCCTCATATGTTGTGAAATACAAAATTAGCTAATGAGCTCTCCTTCTCCCTCCTGTGAACTCCCCTCCTTGATGCTTCTAGTAGTTACCCAGTCTGCCTTCTTGTGAGTCATCATTTTCAACCATTCCTCATAATCCCTGCCTCCTTGGATGATTTTATGGACTCTGAAAGTAGGAAGACATTTCAGAGGAGGCCTCGTCCGTCCGCCATCCTTGCCAAGCTCCCTCCCACCTTTTCCGGCCTGTGGTGAGGGCACAGGGCTGAGATCCTCAGATGCTCTGTGGCTGTTCAGAGCCTTGGGAAATCCTCTTTTTTCATCTTCTGTGTTCAT
>NW_012109807.1:9198385-9202669 GCF_000951045.1 Mandrillus leucophaeus | reverse complement strand
AGGATGGTCTCGATCTCCTGACCTCGTGATCCGCCCGTCTCGGCCTCCCAAAGTGCTGGGATTACAGGCTTGAGCCACCGTGCCCGGCCGCCCGGCTAATTTTCATACTTTTAGTAGAGACGGGGTTTCACCATGTTGGCCAGGCTGGTCTCGAACACCTGACCTCAGGTGATCCGCCCGCCTTGGCCTCCCACAGTGCTGGGATTACAGGTGTGAGCCACCGTGCCCGGCCATTGTCATCTTCTTACAGGCTCAGAACCAATGGCACAGGCCAGGCCCTCCCTCATCCTTGAGAGAGGCCGAGGCCTTTCAACATCTGAAGACATCCAAACACCCCCTGGAACCTCATCCATTTTCCCCAGAACACAGTCTCCAGGGTGGGGCCCTTTGGATATTGTCCTTTGGAAATGCAGCAGGCGGGTGTGAACCGCATCTGAAGAGGCAGAACAGCCAACCACACAGATGGTAGCATCTGAGGCCAGGTGGTCAGAGAGGGAGCAGAGCCCAGGGCACTGCAGAAAACTGGCCTGTGCCAATGGTCAGTCTGAGGGCCCCAGGGCAGAAGGGGAGGCAGCACACTAGATGAGGAACTGAGAAGCAGGAGGAGAATTATTAGCAGGATGGATGGAAAGGTGGTTCGGCCATAAATCTGAACTTGGACGATTCTTAACTTTGGAAGACCTGGATGCCTTCTGGTGCCCACCTCTCCCCTTCCAATGTCCTCCCTTAGCCTGGAAATTTCCTCCTTTCTTACTAACTAGCTGCTCACCTGGAAAGCCCTTTCCTCTTCTCCTTGGCCCCTTAGCTGTCAGGACCTGGGGAGAATTGGATGAAGAAAATGGAAAGCTGGGAGGTTCCCAGCCGTACCCCAAGAACTGCTGTAAGGAGAAGAGGCCCCAGCGGAGAGGACTGAGGATTTGGGGTCACGCTCTGGCCTCAACCCCACAGCTCTATTTTACACATGGACACATGGATTTTTTTTCTTCTATTTATTTTTCTTTTTTTCTTTCTTTTTTTTGAGACAGAGTCTCGCTCTGTTGCCCAGGCAGGACTACAGCGACGCAATCTCAGGTCACTGCAACCTCTGCCTCCCAGGTTCAAGCAATTCTTGTGCCTCAGCCTCTCCCGAGTAGCTGGGACTACATGCACGAGCCACCATGCCCAGCTAATTTTTTGTGTTTTTGATAGAGATGGGGTCTCACTATGTTGCCCAGGCTGGTCTTGAACTCCTGGCCTCAAGCAATCCTCCCACTTCAGCCCCCGAAGTGCTGGGATGACAGGCGTGAACCACCGCATATGGCCTCTTTCCTTTCTTTCTTTTTAAAAATAATTAAGGAAATCATATTGTAGAGTGAAGATAGGACACAGAAGCTTGGGTTGGAATCCTGACTCCACCCCTTACTATGTGACCTTGAGCAAGTCCCTCTGCCTCTCTAGGCCTCATTCCCCATCTCTTTATAGGGACAATCACGGCCCCCACAGGGTTACAGCAGAGAGGTTAGGGGCTCTGAGGCTTTGGCAACTGAATGTAGCATGAGAACTTCAGGAGCTCAACCTCTCTGATCTCAGCTTTCCCATGTGAAAATGGGAATAATCATAGCACCTGGTTCAAGAGGTTTTTAGGAGAGCCCACTCAGCTGGTCTACAGAATTTGTTTAGCACAAGCCAGGGGCAACAGAAACCTCCTAAAGAGGCAGCTATTATTATTTATTCTTTTTTTTTTTTCTTTTGACAAGGAGTTTCGCTCTTGCCGCCCAGGCTGGAGTGCAATGGCGTGATCTCGGCTCACTGCAACCTCCGCCTCCTGGGTTCAAGCGATTCTTCTGCCTCAGCCTCCCGACTAGCTGAGATTACAGGCATGCATCACCATGCCCAGCTAATTTTGTATTTTTAGTAGAGATGGGATTTCTCCATGTTGACCAGGCTGGTCTCGAACTCCTGACCTCACGTGATCTGCCCACCTTGGCCTCCCAAAGTGTTGGGATTACAGGCTTGCGCCACCGTGCCTGGCTTATTTATTCTTTGAGGAGACAGATATACCACTGTTTAAAAAGTTGATGGCTAGACATGATGAAGACATTCCGGGCCCACGGCCTCTCCATGAGATGGTTTGGTGAATGTGCATTCATACTGAAAGGGGCTGTGTGAGGACAGTAATATCTACCAGCCCACAGTCAGGGCAGACTCAGGTGTCGCAGGGCCTGAAGCTTATGCAATTAGGGGAACTTTTTTTTTTTCTTTTTTGAAACAAAGTCTCATTCGGTCACCCAGGTTGGAGTACAGTGGCACAATCATGGTTCACTGTAGCCCCAACCTCATGGGCTCAAGCAATCCTCCCACCTCAGCCTCCTGAGTAGCTGGGACTCTAGGTGAGTGCCACCACACCCAGCTAATTTTTGTATTTTTTGTAGGGAGAGGATTTCATCATGTTGCCCAGGCTGCTCAAGTGATCCGCCCACTTCAGCCCCCTAAAGTGCTGGAATTACAGGTGTGAGCCACCATGCCTGGCCAGAGGGCCATTTTAAAAACATAAATACAAAACGATCATATGACAAGTTCCAGGCCCCTCCCAGGACCCTGCAAGGGGCCCATTCAAATGGGAGGCCCAGCTGGGCGAGGTGGCTCACATCTATAATCCCAACATTTTGAGAGCCTGACACAGGAGGATTGCTTTTGCCCAGGAGTTCGAGACCAGCCTGGGCAACATAGTAAGGCACCTGTCTCTACAAGAAAAAAAAAAAAGTTTTTAATTACCCAAGTTTGGCGGCAGGTGCCTGTAGTTCCAGCTACTCAGGAGGCTGAGGCGGGAGGATCGCTTGAGCCTGAGAGGTGTAGGCTGCAGTGAGCTATGATCATGCCACTGCACTCCAGTCTGGGTGACAGAGGAGGACCCTGTCTCAAAACAAAACAAACCCCCAGAAAACAAATAAGAGGCCCTAAAGCCAAAGCTCCATCAGCCTGGTTGGAAATCCAGCTTTTCTATGATTAAGTGGCTCGCTGGTACCTGAGCCAGGAGTTGGTCCCAGACCCGCGAGTCCTTACCTGTTCTTAAAATCTCCACGAGGACCAGACCATCCGAATGTGTACCCACCACTCCTCTGTCCTTCCCCCGACAGCTACCCTGCCTCTCCAGCTACATCAAGTTCAGAGTCTTGGACTGGTGAGCAACCTGGTGGAGGGTGAAGCACACAGGGAAGGAGGAAATGAGAGCTGGGCCAGGGGCTCAGCCTGAGGAATGTTTCTCTCCAGCCACAGGAAGGACTGCTCGGATGAGATTGGGACCGCCAGCCTGTCCCTCAACCAGATCTCGTCCACCGGAGAGGAGATCGAAGGCAAGCAAAGTCTCGAGCCCACGTCCCACACCCCTCGTCCTGCGCCCGACCCTTCTCACTCTCTCTCCTTCCAGGCGCGTACTCTGGCTTCCTGCCCTGCTTTGGCCCCAGCTTCCTGACTCTGCACGGGGGTAAAAAGGCCCCTTTCAGGATCCAGGAAGAAGGCGCTGTAAGCTTGTCACATCAGCTCTAGGGGACAGCGGAGGTGGAGCTGCCCTAGTAAAGCACTAGGGCCTGGGACGTGCCCTGGTTTCTGTCCCTCGGGGTCTTGGGGAGGACGTGAAGCCTGTCCATGAGCAGCCACGTGCATGTGGGACAGGCGTGGGGGCACCAGAAAGGAGCAGGCGGAAGTTCTGGGCTTTCCCTGAGGAAGGGGCTTTCAGAGGAAAAAAAGGTAGGATTTTCAGCAGGCGGGAAGGGCGCGCAGGACAGAGGACACAGCACAGGCAAGTGTGAGGAAGCACGAGGTTATTCAGGAACGGCGGTAAATGCCAGAAACCCAACTCACACTGTCTTAAACCCAGGGAAAAACAAGACTCCTGTCTGCCCGGAGCTACTGTGGATCCCAGTTTCTGACAGTGCAAAGAGGCACTGGGAAGGAACGAGGCAGGGAAGGATGCTGAGGAAGAACCATAGGCACTGGCCCTCAAGGCCACTGGGAGGCCCTCCCTCTCCTTTCCCCACCCCACCCCGCCTCATTCCCTCCTCCCGCAGTCAGGCCTCCGGGCTGGGAACCTCACCACACCGCCTCCAGCGGGGAAGGCCGGGGAGGCGTTCTAATTGGCCTCCTTAGGGCCTGTGTGCTCCCCTCGGATCCCTGTGGCCAAGGAGGCGGGGCGGGCTCTGATTGGCCCGGCGGGGAGCGCAGACTCAGTGATGGCAGTTCCCACCCAGCCGGAAGCATTGTGGGAACACAGTTCCCACCCAGCCGGAAGCATTGTGGGAACACAGT
>NW_012109807.1:9195547-9196586 GCF_000951045.1 Mandrillus leucophaeus | reverse complement strand
GATCCCTGATATGGTTAAGGAGAAATGGTGTTAATTTATGACCTAGTTTCTCAGGGCTTTGTAAAACAATCTAAGGGATTTGAGTTTCTTCCTGAAGCCAGTGGAGGGCTACTTACTGAGGCAGGAGGGGGCAGGAGGAGCAGTAACAATAGACTGGAGGAGAGTAAGTTGGGGTCACCCAGTCAAGAGAAGCAGGAATACAGCCTCATTGGCAGAGAGCTGGAGAGGAGGTGGGTAGGTTTCACAGACCCTTTGGAAACAGAATGTCCAGAGCCAGTGACCAACAGAACACAATAAGTGAGGCTGACTCCCCTTGCTGAGGCCCATTTTCTGCCATGGGTGATGAGGTGGTCAGGGGTGCGATGCACCAAGGTGGGCTCTCTAAAGAAGGAGAAGATATGAGGGAAATGGTGAGCCCCATCTCTGACATGTAGTGTGAGACATCAACAGAGACCAGCTCTGGAGCCTGCTAGACACAGGGATGTGACATCAACACACCAAGGTTTGAACCTGTGGTCGTGGAAGAAACTGCCTGAGGAGAGTAGGTGGAATGAAAGGAGAAGGAAGTTTTGAGGATGCCACAGTCTTTAGAGGCAGGTGAAAGAAGAGAAGGGGTTTGTAGAAGAGGTTGGAGAGGAACCTGCAGAGGTGGACTCAGGAGTGGAGATTTGCAGAAAGGAGTGACAAGCAATCTTGAATGTGGCAGAGAGAAAGGGCGAGGACTGAGAGACATATGCTGGTTATTAGGAAGAGGTCAGTAGCCTTGGAGATTGGCTAGGAGAGAAGCTGGGCTGCCGTAGGTGGGAGGGAGAGGTAGGAGCCAGTGCACAGAGACAAACCTTCTAAGAAACCTGATTAAAAGCCAAGTGTGGGAGTCTGAGATAGGAGGATCACTTGAGCCCCAGGAGTTTGAGACCAGCCTGGGCAACATAGTGAAACCACATCTCTAAAAAATAAAAGTTTTTTTTTTTTTTGAGACAGAGTTTCACTCTTGTTGCCCAGGCTGGAGTGCAATGGCACGATCTCAGCTCACCGCAAC
>NW_012109807.1:9194914-9195497 GCF_000951045.1 Mandrillus leucophaeus | reverse complement strand
ACTCTGTTAGGGATGGTTTAGCTTATCGAGGCCGAGTCTTCCTGGAGTTAATCACCCAAATCAAGTCCTGTCAAGACTCCACGATAAAAGATCTCTCCCATGAAGTGACCAGGATAGAGGTAACTGCGGGAAACAGGTAACCCAGGGAAAAACACGAGCCCTGTCTGCCCCAGATCTACTGTGGATCCCAGTTTCTGACTGTGCAAAGAGGCCCTGGCCTCTGGCTGTTGAGTGTGTAAGGATGCTTGACCAATCAGCCTGATTATTTACTAAACCCCTGCTAGTGGCTTCATGCTGCAGCAAATCCCGGTGGTTGGGGACCCTGATGGAAAAGATAAGGTTTCAGTTTAAGAAATGCCTAATCTGGGCCAGGCGCTGTGGCTCACACCTGTAATCCCAGCACTTTGGGAGACCGAGGAGGGAGGATCACTTGAGCCCAGGAGTTTGAGACTAGACTGGGCAACATGGTGAAACCCTGTCTTTACTAAAAATACAAAAAAAAAAAAATTAGCTGGGCATGGTGGTGCGCGCCTGTAGTCCCAGCTACTAGGGAGGCTGAGGCAGGAGAATCACTTGAACCTGG
>NW_012109807.1:9187112-9192309 GCF_000951045.1 Mandrillus leucophaeus | reverse complement strand
CCCTGATTTCAGGAAGGGAGGGAGCCAGGGCTGGCTGGGTGGAGGGGCCAGGTGATGGAAGTCCTGGAGGAACTGCCCTGGATCAGCTGGGTGCGAGGGAGCCTCTGAAGGCCTTTGAGAGGGAGAGAAGGGAAGATGGCTTTGAAAGAGAGAGAGTACCTCATCCTTGCTTCCCTGCCCATCAATCTAACCCCTGGCTTATGTACTGGGGATGGGGGGTGGGGCGGTTATTGTTTTAGAAGCACCAGAACCGCCAAAAGTATGGGCTGTGCGTCATCTTCCTCTCCTGCACCATGATGCCCAACTTTGAAGACCTGATCCATTTCGAGGTCAGCATCGGTCACTATGGGAACAAGATGGACCTGAATTACAAGCCTCTAGTCTCAAGCACACAGTACAGCCCAGTGATATATGATGGTAATTGTCAGATTCTGGCAAAGAGTAGAGATTCATTCATGCCACTGCATGCCAGACCCTGTGCTGGGCTCTCTCAGGGGTATTAGCTCATGGAAGATTCATAGGCATTATTTACCTATATTTCACACATGAAAAAACGAGGTTCAGGGAGGTGAAGTCATTTGCCTAACTGTATAGCTAGCAGGTGGTGAACCCAAGAGTCGAAACTAGGTCTTGACATGAAGTCCTTCTCTACACTGCTTTCCACACTACAACTTCTCCAGCCTCATCTTTTCCCCTACTACTCTGAACCAGCTCCCATCCATCCATCCTCCACCCACCAGTTCATGCATCCATCTATTTTTTATTCATCCATTCAGCCACTCAACTCTCACCTACCCACTTACCCCAACATCCAACCAACTACCCCTCCAGCCTTGAACCACCTCCCATCCATCCATCCTCCACCCACCAGTTCATGCATCCGTCTATTTTTTTATCCATCCATTCAACCACTCAACTCTCATCTACCCACTTACCCCAACATCCAACCAACTACCCCTCCAGCCGTTCATTCACTCCTCCAGTACATACTTATTGCACACCTATAGTGGGCACTACAGAGCAGCGGTTCTCAGAGAGCAAACCCTAGGCCAGCAGCATCAACATCACCTGGGAGCTTGTTAGAAATGCAGGTTCTCGACCCCACGCTAGACCTAGAGAATCCAGTAACCTGGGGAAGGACCCCAGCCTGTGTTTTATCAAGCCCTCCAGGTGACTGGGGTGCATGCTCCAGTTTGAGAACCACTGCTGCAGAGCACTCCTGTCTCACTTTCATCTTTTTCAGCTTTACCGTCTCATCACCCAGTCTGAGCCTTTCTGGGCATCCCACTTCCCTAGCTCTCTTTTTAAAAAAGTTTTATTGAGATATAATACACAAGCCATACAATTCGCCCGTTTAAGTTTGTACAATAGTTTTTTAGTATATTCGCAGAGTCGTACAACCATCACCACAATCAATTTTAGAACATTTCCTTATCCGGAAAAGGAACCCTATGGCCGTTGGCAGTCACCCCCCATTTATCTCCCACCTCCCTAGTCCTAGGCAACCACTAATCCACTTTCTTTTTCTTTTCTTTTCTTTTTTTTTTTTTTGAGACAGAGTCTCTCTCTGTTGCCCAGGCTGGAGTGCAGTGGCGCAATCTTGGCTCACCGCAACCTCCGCCTCCCAGGCACGTGCCACCACGCCTGGCTAATCTTTTGTATTTTTAGTAGAGATGGGATTTCACTGTGTTAGCCAGGATGGTCTCGATCTCCTGACCTCAAGTATCCACCTGCCTCAGCCTCCCAAAGTGCTGGGATTACAGGCATGAGCCACTGCACCCAGCCATCTACTTTCTGTGGATGTTCCTATCCTAGACATGTCATATATGGAACATGTAATATATGGTTTTTTGTGAATGGCTTCTTTCACTTAGCATGATCTACTTGGTTTTTGTTTTATGAAATATATATACAAAAAGCAAATGAAATGTGTATGTGTAGTTTAAAGAAGAATAATAAAATGAGGGAGGGTGAGGTGAGAGGATCACCTGCGCCTGGGAGGCAGAGGTTGCAGTGAGCGGAGATCGCACCACTGCACTCCAGCCTGGGTGACAGAGTGAGACCCTGTTTAACCAAAAAATAAAAAATAATGATAATAAAATGAGTACCCATGAACTCTCCACTCTGCTTAAAATATAGAAAACTATCAGCATCTTAGGAAGGGTCCGTTTGCTCTTCCCAGATCCCTTCACCCAAGAAGTAACCATGACCCTGACTCTTGTATTAATCACCTTCTTGCTTTTCTTTTTAATTCTTCACCTATGAATGAAATCCTGAACATGATACAGTTTTTATATTTTACATAAATGGACTGGGCGTGGTGGTGCTTTTTCGGTCCGTATTCATCTGTCTTGCATCTTCTGCTCAACGTTAAACTTTGTATGTGTGTATGTGTACTGCAGTTCATTTTCACTTCTGCATAAATTCCACTGTGTATGTGGTATATTCCACAAAGTATGTGGTATATGTAGGCATTTAGGTTGTATCTTTTTTGCTATTATAATAATTTTGTTGTAAACATTCTTGTGCATGTCTCCTGGTGACAAGTGCAAGACTTCCTCTAAATTATATACCTAGGAGTGGAGCAAAAGTGATTATACCAAATTTACACTCTCCTCAGCTTGGTATGAGTATTCCTATTACTCTACGTTCTCACCAGTACTTGATATATTGCCTAGCCTTTTTTAAAAAATTAATTAATTTTTTTTGAGATGGAGTCTTGTTCTGTTACCCAGGCGGGAGTGCAATGGTGCAATCTCAGCTCACTGCAACCTCCACCTCCCAGGTTCAAGCGATTCTCCTGCCTCAGCCTCCCAAGTAGCTGGGACTATAGGCGCCCACCACCACGCCCGGCTAATTTTTGTATTTTTGGTAGAAATGGGGTTTTGCCATGTTGGCCAGGCTGGCCTTGAACTCCTGACCTCAAGTGATCTGTCTATCTTGGCCTCCCAAAGTGCTAGGATTACACTAGCGTGAGACACTGTGCCCGGCCTATTTTTAAAATTGTTTATGGAGACAGGGTCTCACCATGTGGCCCAGGCTAGCACCACCACACCCAGCTAATTTTTCGCAGAGATGGAATTTCACCACGTTGCCCAGGCTGGTCTCAAACTCCCGAGCTCAAGTAGTCCACCCGCCTGGGCCTCCCAAAGTGCTGGTATTACAGGTGTGAGCCACCGCGCCCAGCCCTGTTGATTATCTTTAATTTTGTAGTTAGTACATTATGTGGTCTAAGAAATATCTATCTCAAGATCATGAAAATTGTCTCCTCTGTTTCATTCTACAAGCTTTATCGTTTTATCTTTTTTGTTTGGGTTTATGATTCAATTTGACTTAATTTTTGCGTATGGTATGAGGGAGGAATTGAGATTATTTTTCTCTATACAGATATACACGTTCTTTTTCTCTACACAGATAACCAGTTCAGCACCATTTGCCTGAAAGACTATTCAGTCCCACATTGAATTACTTTGCCACCTTTGTTGAAAATCAGTTAACCATATTGATCTATCTGCCTATCCTTATCCACCACAACCTCCGTCTCCTGGGTTCAAGCGATTCTCCTGCCTTAGCCTCCCAAGTAGCTGGGATTACAGGCATGCGCCACCACACCTGACTAATTTTGCATTTTTAGTAGAGATAGGGTTTCTCCATGTTGGTCAGGCTGGTCTCAAACTCCCGAACTAAGGTGATCCGCCCACCTCAGCCTCCCAAAGTGCTGAGATTACAGGCGTGAGCCACTGGACCCGGCCTAGTTGTTCCTTTACAAAATAATTTTGGCTATTGTACAAGTCTTTGGGTTAGACTTTGGTTGAAAATGAGTTCCTTCCCATTTTCCTATTTTAGCATAAGCTCGACAATTTCTCCAAAAAAGGCCACTGGAATTTCCTGTGTTCTTTTGTTTTCATCAGGTATTTTTTGTCTGGTTTTTAGTATTATATTCTATCTATTGACAATATGTATCTTTGGATTATTTTTAGTGGTTGCTTAGGGAATTACAATATTGACCCTTGACTCCTTATAGTCTACTTTGAGTTAATAATATGCCACCTCCCAGAAATAATTGTTTTATTATATGTAATATACCATGCAATTAATTACAGTATAATTGCATTGACGGCTTACATTACCTTTGTTATACCTTTTTAAAAATATTTTTGGGACTGGCCGGGCGCAGTGGCTCAAGCCTGTAATCCCAGCACTTTGGGAGGCTGAGACGGGCGGATCACGAGGTCAGGAGATTGAGACCATCCTGCCTAACACGGTGAAACCCCGTCTCTACTAAAAAATACAAAAAAACTAGCCGGGCGAGGTGGCGGGCGCCTGTAGTCCCAACTACTCGGGAGGCTGAGGCAGGAAAATGGTGTAAACCAGGGAGGCGGAGCTTGCAGTGAGCTGAGATCCGGCCACTGCACTCCAGCCTGGGCGACAGATATTTTTGGGACGGAGCCTCACTCTGTCGCCCAGGTTGGAGTGCAGTGGTCTGCCTCCTGGATTCCCGGGTTCAAGTGATTCTCCTGCCTCAGCCTCCCGAGTAGCTGGGATTACAGGAGTGCGCCACCATGCCTGGCTAATTTTTGTATTTTTAGTAGAGATGGGGTTTTGCCGTGTTGGCCAGGCTGGTCTCGAACTCCTGACCTCAGGTAATCCACTCCCCTCAGCTTCCTAAACTGCTGGGATTATAGGCGTGAGCCACCATGCCCGTCCTATCTTTGTTATGCATTCTGGAATTAGTTTGCTAATATTTTGTTGAGGATTTTGCATCTATGCGTATGAGTAAAATCTGATTTTGTTAGTAATTTATTTAGTGATGTAATTTACAAACCACAGAATTCTCTTGTTTTGTAGCCACTCTCCTGTTCCCACCCCCAGGTCAACACAACTACTAATGTACTTTTGTCTCTGCATATTTACTTTTCCTGGATATTTCATATAAATGAAATTATACAATATGTCATCTTTTGCATCTGGCTTCCTTCACTTGGCTTAATGTTTTCCAGGTTTATCCATGACGTAGCATGTATCAGTACTCCATTCCCTTTTCATTGCCAAATAGTATTCCATCATATGGGTGTCCCGTCCATCATTTGTTAATCCATTCATCAGTTGATGGACATTGCTCCCCCTTCTTAGCTATTAAGAATAAAGCTGGCCGAGCCTGGTGGCTCACTCCTGTAATCCCAGCACTTTGGGAGGC
>NW_012109807.1:9181806-9183547 GCF_000951045.1 Mandrillus leucophaeus | reverse complement strand
CCCTGATTCTTTTTTGACCTATTCTTTCCATTTCATTTCGGTCACTTGTCTCATTTCTATCCTTGTTTCCATGCCTCTCACTGAAGTGTCTGCAGCGTCTAATCTCCCGTGGACTACTTATGCTACCTTCCCGTCTGTTTTTGTTTTCTCTGCTACTTGTTTTCTGAGGTTCGCGGGCTCACGTTGCCTCACGTGTGTCCTGAGCTCCTTCAGGCAGTGTGTTTTTGCTGGCACTTTCTGCAATCTGCCCCTACTCAGAGCGCTTCCCGCTGTCTGTCCTGCTAGTCGTGTCCCCCAGGCGGCTGCTGCTGCTGCACTTCACGCCTTGGCTTCGGTGGCGGTCACAGTTGCTTTTGGCAGTCCTTACGTGTATTTTGAGTCTGCAGATTATATCTGTCTCCTTGTTTTGCTGAAAATTGAGTTATTTTCCTTCTCCTTGTTGCTTTTGTAAGTTCTCCAAGAGTCGGAGAGGAAAACTGCTGTTGTGTATCCTCACACCGAGAGCCCCAGGCACGCGTCCCTGCTTATTTATCATTCTTGTCTTTCACACAAAGGCCAGGGTCTGAAACTGATGTCTTCCAAAAATCCTGGAAAATTATATTTTTCCTTTGAAAATTACCTCTTCCCCACTATATCTCCTTCCGGAACTCACTCTGTCCTCTGTGGACCTTCTCCTTCTGTCCTTCATATTTTTAAATCTCTTCCATATTTTTCTTTTTTTTTTTTTTTTGAGATGGAGTCTCGCTCTGCCGCCCAGGCTGGGGTGCAGTGGCCGGATCTCAGCTCACTGCAAGCTCCGCCTCCCGGGTTTACGCCATTCTCCTGCCTCAGCCTCCCGAGTAGCTGGGACTACAGACGCCCGCCTCCTCCACCGGCTAGTTTTTTGTATTTTTTAGTAGAGACGGGGTTTCACCGTGTAGGCCAGGATGGTCTCGATCTCCTAACCTCGTGATCCGCCCGTCTCGGCCTCCCAAAGTGCTGGGATTACAGGCTTGAGCCACTGCGCCCGGCCTCTTCCATATTTTTCATCTTGTCCTCTCTCTGGGCTGCATTCTAGCTGATTTCTTCTAGATGTTCGCAGAAAGTCCTTAGGTGACCATTCTATTTAAATTACTCAGCATCTCCCTTCTTCCCTTCCCTGCTTTTCTCCTTAGCATTTTCCGTCTTGGACACACTGTATTTTACGTACTGATTTTGGGTGTTTTGTCCCACTATTTTTTAATTTAAGTAAACTTTCAATTCAAGTAGAACATACTTATGGAAAAGTACACAAATCGAAGTGTCAAGCTCAGTGAATTATCACAAAGCAAACATGCCCTTGTAATAGCACTCAGATCATGGAGCGGGAGCACTTCAGAGGCCCGTGTGCCCACCCCACCCCTCCAAGGCCCTCTAGATCATTTGGATCGAAAGGAGCAAGTATCAAGCACGCATACATGCAGCTCAAAACACTTTGCTCAGCCACAGCCACTCCTCACCTCCATGGCATGACCATAGTTCACTGCAGTCTTGAACTCCTGGCCTCAGCTTCCCAAAGCATTGGGATTGCAGGCACAAGCAGGCATGAGCTGCCGTGCCCTGCCTCTTTAAAAAATAATAATTGTTGTTATTATATAAAAAATATCATGTGTATTATTTTGTATCTGGTTTCTTTTGCTCACTGTTCTGTTTGTGCAGTGTGTTCACAGATCCAGATGACATAGGGTAGTCATAGCTCATTCACTGACTGCTGTGTATTATT
>NW_012109807.1:9178460-9181031 GCF_000951045.1 Mandrillus leucophaeus | reverse complement strand
TAGCTGGGATTACAGCTGCCCACCACCACACTAGGCTAATTCTTTTTGTCATATTTTTAGTAGAGACAGAGTTTCGCCATGTTGGGCAGGGTGGTCTCAAACTCCAGACCTCAGGTGATCCTCCCGCCTCGGCCTCCCAAAGTGCTGGGATTACAGGCATGAGCCACTGCGCCTGGCCAAGAGATTTTTTGAGAGCTATTTTGGCTGTTTCCAACTTTTGGCTGTTGTGATGAGAGCTGCCATGAACATTATTCTCCGTGTGTCTCAATGATGCTGTACAGCCCTTCTCTTGGGTGTATACCTAGCAGTGGAGTTGCTGGGTTAGGAGCGTGTACACTGGTTCTCAGCTGCTCACTTTCTTGGAACTTTGTGGGCGTTCTCTGAGGTCTGGCTAACGTTGCTTCTTCCAGCTACCTGGGGCACTGCCAAGCAGGGACCACTGTATTTTTATTTACTTATGACCACTTTATTTTATCAATTGGTTGAGACACAGTCTCACTCAGTCACCCAGGCTGCAGTGCCGCGGCATGATCACGGTTCATCATAGCCTCAAACTCCTGGGCTAAAGCCCACCCCAGCCTCCTGAGTAGCTAGGACTACATGTGTGAGCCACCCTGGTTGGCTAATTAGAGACAGGGTCTCGCTATGTTACCCAGGCTGGTAACAATCTACTTGAGACCACTTTAAATTAAATTTTTTGTTGGACACTCTTCAGGCTACAGAGATAACATGAGCACTGAATGCCAATGTCCGTGAGGCCCCACTTGCTACAAATTTTGGGGAAGATTTTCTTCCCCTCCACCCAAAGAGCCACACTGGAGACAGGCAAGCTTCCCCACTGTCCCCTCCCGCGTGATGGGTCAGTTCTCATTCCCCCGGCCCCAACGGCTTAGGGTTTGGAGCTCGTGCTCTGCATGGTGTATTACTGCCATAACAAAGCCCTACAAACCAGGTGGTTTTAGACAACAGAAACTCATTCTTTCACGGGTCTGGAGGTCAGAAGTTCAAAGTCAGGGTGTCAGTGTTGATCCCTGCCAACGGCTCTGAGGGAGAATCTGGCCATGGCTCCCTCCTGGCTTGTGGCGGCTGCTGTGGTCCTTGGTGTTCCCGGGCTGGCAGCTGCGTCCTGCCAGTCCCTGCCTCCGCCCTCATACGGTGTCTCCCTGTGTCTGTCCTCACTGAACTGCCGTCTCTCTGTCTCCCTTCTTATAAAGACACCAGTCATTAAGGGCCCACCTGCTCATCCTAACTCATTACATCTGCAAAGACACCCCTTCTCCAAATAAGGCCACATTCTGAGGTCCTGGGGTTTAGGACTTGAGTACGCCTTTCCGTGGGGGGCACAGCCAGTCTGTAGCACGTCGGTCCCTGTTAGACTGCCCGCCCCGGTCAGCCCTAGGCTTTCTCTTCTGCCCCCCGTTCCTCCTGCAGTTGCCAAAGAAAAGCACAAGTTCTCCAAGAAGTTTCCAGAAATTTGGAGAACAAAAGTCAGCTTTGGCTTTCGCTGGCCTCACAGATTTTCTGCAGGTTACATGTTCGTTTCTGTGGATTTCTGCCTCTGAGGCCGACTCGGCAGCAGTGTGGTTCAGAATCCTTTACGTTTGGTCTTGCTTCCCCCTCATTTCAACAAGGAACATGGCGAGGGAACCCAGTTTGTGGCACCCATCAGTGGTGTTTATCTATACGTGTCCCCCTGCCCCCGTCCCACCCGGAGTCGTGCCCCGTGCCCTTACTCCTGGCGTCTCGCTTGAGGTTCAAAACCCAGGGCTCTGGAGCTAGGCGCCTGCACTTTGACCACCTGGCTATGCCACCTCAGGGAAACTGCTTCCCATTGCTAGCATGGATTTCCCCACTGTAAACTGGGGACTCCGGAAGATCATGTGACAATGAAAGGTCAAAGTGCACACATTCTCACATTCTGTTAGGCCCCAGCCCAGCCTCCCAGCTGGAGGGCTCCAGTTAGCATTGTTAGCAAATCGCATCTTTGAGGGTGAAGTGGTCCAGAGAGGTCCTCGAGAGAACACAGTGAGAAGAGACCTCCCAGAATCCCCCAGACACCCCATCCCTCCATGTGTCTCTGTGTCTCAGGGAACATCTACCATTATGTGCCCTGGTACAACATCAAGCCTGTCGTGGCCGTGACCTCCAACTGGGAGGACGTCAGCTTCCGCATGAACTGCCTCAACCTCCTCCACTTCACTCGGGACCGCCTGGTGAGTGGTGCGGGAGCCGATGCTGGGAAGGGTTCAGAGTGTGGCTGGGAGACTTGGGAAACTGCATCACAGTGGCAGGAAACTGGTCACACAGCTCATTCATGCATTCATTCCACACTGTTGAGAAGAACGTGCCAGAAGCAGGGCTATGCACTGAAGACACAAGGATGATTA
Source organism: Mandrillus leucophaeus (assembly GCF_000951045.1). Lineage (NCBI taxonomy): Eukaryota > Metazoa > Chordata > Mammalia > Primates > Cercopithecidae > Mandrillus > Mandrillus leucophaeus. The sequence goes on along the minus strand of NW_012109807.1, from coordinate 9,178,644 downwards.
AACACAGCCCCTGTCCTCACCGGCTAGGGAAGTTGGACATGCGGGCAGTGACTGTGCAGTGCAACTAGGGCTATGATGGAGATGCAGGTACCAGGTGCTATAGGGTCAGAGAGAGAAGGTGGGGAGAGGAGAGGAAGAGAAGATAGTCAGAGGAGGTGTGCACAAAAGAGATGACACATTAGGC
>NW_012109807.1:9151557-9177925 GCF_000951045.1 Mandrillus leucophaeus | reverse complement strand
GAGACTCCGTCTCAAAAAAAAAAAAGAGATGACACATCAGCAGGGTTTTGAAGAATGCATAGGAGTTTGTTGGGGGCTGGGTGGGGGTAGAAGGGAATAACATGCAAAGCCACAGCAATGTGCTGGTTTTTGAAGTTCGGCAGGGTTGGGGGGAGGCATGGAGGTGACATGAAGATCCGACCATGGAAGCTGGAAGGAGTGAGATCACAAAGAGTCTCAGGTGGCTGTCGGGAGTGTAGTTCTCGGGAGCCACCTGGGGCTGGGACCTCCGGCATGACTTTCTCACGCCTGTGTGGAGGTCAGTGCTCTGCACTGCTTCCCAGTCTTACCCCGTCCCAGCTTCTTGCCACCTGTTTCTTCTGTTGGGTAGCAGGAAGGATGTGGGGGGGTCCTAGCCGCGGAGTTGTGGACGACCTTGAACTGATATCACCAAGTTATCCCTCAAAGTTCCCAAGGTCGTGGCTGGAAACATCTTGGACCAATCAGCCCTGTGGCCTGTCCAGCTGGGCTCCATGCTGAGGCGGGCTCTCTTACCGTTTCTCTCCTGCTGGGCAGAAAGCCAACCTGGACACCCTGAAATCCACGCGGAATCCGAAGGACCCAGCTCTCCTCTGCCAGTGGGAGAAACTGCTGAGGGAGCTGGTGGAGGACTGCAAGTAGGAGTAGGGGCACTCTGGGGTACAGCTGGCCTGGAGCTGAGCCAGATCCAGGCCTGGGGGCTCAGAGCAGTGCCCTGAACACCTGCCCCCACCCTCCTTGGGGAGGAGCACTGCTCAGACCTCTCCCCAGCAGGAAACCCCAAGAGTCACTTCTCCCTTCCCATTCAGGCCCCCTGACCGCCCTATCAGAATGGTCCCTGCTGCCCCACACCCACGCCCGAGGCTCCTACCGAGTCAACCTGTCCCCTTCCTGCAGACAAGCCCGCACAGCCCCACCTCCCTGCAGGCCATAGTAGAGGGCTGGATGAGAACCCAGGGCTGGACGCACAGCGAGCAGGCTTCCTACGAAGCGGTGGGAAGGGCTCCCGGGCCAGGCCAGCAGCAGATGGGGGCAGGATGTTGAGGTCAGGAGGGGCACGCTGGCCTAAGGCAGGGCTCTGGTGACACTGGGAGGCAGTAGAGAGGTCCAGCCCCTGCTACCCTGTCCTGGCCACAGGCGCCCTCTGCCCTGCATGACCGACCAGCCCAAAGCCACCAACCTGGACAGGAAGAGGTGGCAGCTCCGCAGCCTCCTCCTGCAAGAACTGGCCCAAAAGGCCAAGCAAGCCATGCCCAGGGACATGGTGGCCACAGCGGAGGACTGGCTGTACCGCCTCAACGCTGTGCTCCCTGAGGTGGGTGCTGCACACACTGGCCTGGAGCAGGGCTGGGAGCCAGCCGCGCAGGGCCTGACGTTCTCCCACCTTGGCAGCCCCAGATGGGCCTTCCTGACGTGATGATTTGGCTGGTGGCCAAGGAGCAGCGAGTGGCCTACGCACAGGTGCCTGCCCACTCCGTCCTCTTCTCCCGGGCAGGGGCCCTGCACTCCGGCAGGCTCTGTGGGAAGATACAGACACTCCTCCTCCAGGTGGGAATCAAGGGGTCCTCAGGGGAGGACAGGGCCGAGAAATGCCCCCGGGGGAGCCCCTGAACTTGCAGGGCAGCCCCTATGGGGCTTCTTTCCCTGGTCCCTTAACCAGCTGGAATGGGGTTGAAGCTGTCCCCAGAGGAAGAGAGGGGTCTGTGGCTGCCAGCATGTTGGGTGATGGCAAGTCCATGTACCTCATAAATGTTCCCCAAATCCACCTCCTCGTGAGCGCAGTGGCTCACAGGTAATCCCAGCACTTTGGGAGGCTGAGGCGGGTGGATCATCTGAGGTCAGGAGTTCAAGACCCAGCCTGACCAACATGGTGAAATCCCGTCTCCACTAAAAATACCAAAAATTAGCCGGGCATGGTGGCGCTTGCCTGTAATCCCAGTTACACGGGAGGCTGAGGCAGGAGAATCGCTTGAACCTGGGAGACGGAGGTTGCAGTGAGCCGAGATCATGACGCTGCTCCAGCCTGGGTGACAGAGCGAGACTCCATCTCAAAAAAAAAAAAAAACAACGAAACAAAACCAGAAAACAAATCCACCTCCTTCATCATCCTCATGGCCGCCACTTGGTCCAGCCCCTTGTCATCTCTTCCCTGGACCATGACAGGGTGATCTCCAAAATATTGAATGTCTGTAAGATTTGGCACCAGCCCATCATATCAGATGCAAGCTATAAATAAGACTAAACACCCGGACCGCCACCCTCACTCCTGGCCGTGACAGTAGCCTCCCTGCTTCTGATCCTCCCGGGGGGACGTGGGGGCCACTCCCTCCCCCCATCAGAGACTCCCTGGCTCCCCACTGCCTCCTGGAGAAGGTGCCGCCTTGTGGCCTGGCCCCTGGCCCCTGTGCCTGTATCCATTCTCTCTAGCCCATACTCTCAACAGTGAGGACACTCTGGGCTTTCCCTGGCCCCAACTGTACCTGCCCTTTGCCCTCTCCACCAATGTGCAAAGCTCCTTCCATGCCCACCAGAGTCCTTTGCATCCTGCAAGGGCCCCTGAGACATGAATCCTGGCTCTGTGTGGCCCTAGGCCAACTCCTGACCATGCCCAGCCCTCAGTGTGCTGCTCTGTAGAATGGGCCTGGCAATCACCATACCCTCTTCGTGGTGGGCTGTGAGGATCCAGGCCTACGATGCACACGGGGCAACTGGCACAGTGCCGGCCCATAACAAACTCACAAGGCACGTCCGTCAGTCCCATTATCAACGTCCCTGCTACTCCCTCTGCGAGGCACTCCCAGCCTCTCTGCTTCATGGCTGCCACGGTGGAGCCACCCTGCTCTGGAGGGTAGAACAGAACTCCATGCCATTCACTTACGGCTCCAGCACTCAGCTCAGTGAGGGCCCCGCTCCCAGGGCTCGGGGGGAAGGGGCAGGTACAGCCCACTTGGGGGGTGGCTGGGGTGGCGTTCAGGGTGTTTAGTGCCCCTATGGGACCGATCGGCCTCTGACTCAGTACCCAGAGGGTGAAGGACAGAAGGATGTGCTCCCAGCTCACCTCCGGGTCTGCATGTGGCTTGGCAATGTCACAGACAGCAAGGACCTGCAGCTTCTCTGCCAGGGTGACATGGCAGTGTACGCCGAGACGGTGAGTGGCGAGCGGCAGCCCAAGGCCAGGGCAGGCATGCAGGGGTGGGGGTGGGGTGGCCTGGCAGGGAAGAGATGGCCTCCCTGCAGGGCATGTCGCGTGATGAGGGAGGGTGAAGCTGCAGTAGCCCTGCACTGAAGAGGGAGAAAAAATTCCTGACTGAAACTGAGGGCGAAGAGAGAGTCTGATGGAGGAGGCAGAGACTAAAGCAATCTTGGACGCTGCCAGCTATGGTCTCTTGTTGATCCTCCACACACGTGTGGAGACAAAGGGGGCAACTAAGTGGCCTCCAGGGCCTGATCCCCCTCTCCCTGATGCAGGTTTATTCCGAGCTTTCTCCTAGTTCATCAACAGCACATGAAGTGAGCAAGGCTGTGACTTGCAGGGGCCTCACCCATCACCAACAGGGCAGCCCAGGACCCCTGCAGGCCCCAGCAGGGTCCCAGGAGGTGAAGGCCTAGCACGGTAGAGGAGCAGGATCTGAGGCATCTGCCCACAGAGCGATCAACCCGGGGAGTGGGTGGGCAGCGGCCAGGGACTGCTCTGGAACCAGAGGAGGGGAGATATCCTGGGCTCCCTGAGGGAGGACATGGCTCAGGAAGCCATGTGAACAGCAGAGGGGAAATAAGGTTTGAGTGTCAGGCTTTTTAACTTACTGAATTAAAACATGTTTGCAGTGTCTAAGTTGCATGTGTAGATGGATACATTATAATATGTCTAACCAGCTCTGTAGGTCTTGGAGGTGCAGAGGCAGAAAGGGGTTCAGGGTGAGGGGTAGGGAGCAGGGCCTGTATGCTCAGCAGGCACCAGAGGACTGGGCCGGTGCCTTTGATGGCAGCTGCCTGCTCTCTTGTCACTGCAGACCCTGGGGAGCCCAGCCCTCCTGCACCATTTGACCACCGTTGCTGCCTCTGGGCCTTTTCATCCACACTCTCCCCGCTGAGCACACAGGCCCTGCTCCCTCTCCTTCAACCCAGACCTGTCTCCACGTCTGTGCCTCCAAGCACTACATAGATGTCTTATGATATCTCTGTCCAAACATGCAGCATCCACTCCACGCTGCCAGCTGAGTGGCCCAGGGCAGGCTTGACCTCTGAGCCTCAGTGCCCTCACCTGTGCAATGGGGACATGGCCCTTTCTTGCCTGGCTACCACAGTTTAAGGATGCCCCTGCAGCCCAGAGTCAGGGGGTCCGGGGAGGCCCATGTCCCTGCACTTTGTGCTGGAGGAGGTGGCCGCCCTGACAAGCTTCCCTCCCCTAGTATGAGAATCAGGCCAAGTATAAAGACCAGTGGGGGCAGCAGGGGCTGTATCGCTGCCCCAACTTCTCAGATGTCATGGGGAACAAGACCCTCCCCATGACGGATTTCCAGCCACCCCTGGGATGGCACTGGCAGGACAGCTGGACAGTGGAACCTCAGAGGAGGTAAGGAGGGGGCAGGCCCCACCGGAGGGGAGACTTTTCACCTGGGAGGGCCAGTCCACGTCAGCCCAGAAAGATGGGTACCCAGCCCCTAAGCCTGGGGCCAGAGGGCCGAGGTGCACCAGGCCAAGCGCCCTGCCCACCACCCTGTCCTGCTTGCTGGCCCTGTCCTGCCCAGAGCAGATGGGGATGCCAGGTATGGGAACGCTTGGCCAGCAGAGGACGGCCCCAGGGGCTGCTCGGGGAGGTGTGCTGGGAACTTGGGGTCTCACTACCCCCAGACTCCTCCTGGACACAGACATCAACAAGAGCCAGGTGCTGGAGGAGGTATATGAGAACCAGGGCCGCGACATCAGAGGCGCCTGGGGGCCTGCCGCCATCCCAAACACAGACGTGGTAAGTAGGGCTGAAGCTGCCTCAGGGGTTGGGGGGCAAGCAAGGCCACCAGGCGGGGCGCCTTGGAAGCTGGGGGTCGCAGTGGAAAGGGTCTGAGCCCTATGCCCTGCACTATGCGTGGGGCCCTGGGTGAGCGCACCAGCCCGCAGGCTCTCAGCACTGACGGGGTGAGGGGTTTGTAGAAATACCTTAAATAAGACTGAGAAACAACAAAAGGGGAGCAGTGGTTCCTCCTAGGCTTCTTCAAAGGTACTGCTGACCCCGAAGGAGAGAATCTGCTTGGGATGGGCTAACCCGGCACTGTCCAGTAGATCTCTCCGTGATGATGGAAATCTTCCATATCTGCACGTGTGGCCACTGAGCACTTAAAATGGGGCACTAGTGAGACGAAGGAACTAAACTTTGAATTTTAACTCATTTAAGCTAGAGTAGCCCCAGGCGGCTGGTGGCTACTGTATTGGGCAGTGTGGGTTTAACTGATCTCAAAAGCATGCTAGTCTCCCCTTTACAATGAGGAGGAGCAGTTTCCAGCACAGAGAGGCAGGTCCTTGGAGCGTATTCTGATGGCTCTGGTGGCATGAGCTGGGGCAAGCATGGTCTGGCCTGGAGCGAGAGGCCGCTGCGGCCACGGCAGGCACGCACACAGGTGTGGGAAGAGGGAGGGAGGGCGGCCTTCTCCCAGCTCATGTGCCCCTTGCTCGCCCTCTCTGTCCACCTGCAGAACGGACAGCCCACGGAGGCCCGGGAGAACGTGAAGTGCCCCCAAGGCTGGCACTTTAAGAAGGACTGGGTGGTGGAGCTGAACCACGCAGTGGACAGTAAGGGTCAGTCCTTTGGTCAGGGTTGGGATCGGGAGAGACCAGGGCCTCAAAAGCACGGCAGCCAGCAGGGTGGGATCAGAGCAGCCAAGCCCTCAGTGGGATAGGCCTCAATTCCTGTGGCCCCCTAGCCTCCAGAGCGGGATCTCCAGCGTTTCCCTACGCATGGGCCCCAGTTTTAAGACAGCACAGGCCCTCGGTGTGTCCTGAAGCCTGGCCCAGAGCAAGGCCTGGCAGATGCTGGTGACCAGGAGGCTGTCACGTGGCGGCTGAATTCACCCACAGCAGCTCCAGGGCTGCAAGTCTCAAGGCCCGGGCTCAAGATGCAAGCTTTGCTGCCTATGGGCTGTGTGGCCTTGCGCGAGTCACAGGACTTCTCTGAGCCTCGCCTGCCTCATTTGTAAGTTGGGCAGCTGGTCCCAGGCCATTCAGGTGACACAGTGTAGCCACTCTGCTCTCCACAGCTCAGGGCAAGAGGCCGGGCTGCGAGGGAAGTCATGCCCCTCTAGGGCCTGTCTCCGGGGCCTGTCCGGTCCTCCCAACCCGCGGACACCTGCGGACTCAGGGCCGTGGTCCCCCGCCGCAGGCTGGGAGTATGGCGTGGGCATCCCCCCCTCGGGCCTGCCCCAGGTCTGGAGCCCGGTGGAGAAGACCTACCACTCGTGCCGCCGGCGGCGCTGGGCGCGCGTGCGCTTCCGGAACCGCGGGGAGCTGAGCCGCGAGCAGGAGACCGTCTCCTTCCTGCATCTGGTGAGGCGTCCGCGGGGGCCCTGGCGGGGGCTGCGGGCAGAGCCCCCTTCGCGGCTGCGAGAACACAGCCCTGCGCTCCTCCCCACCGCAGGGCCCGGCCGAGGGCGAGGAGGACGGCTGGGAGTACGACGCCTTCGGCTCCAAGTTCCACCTCCACCCTCAGCCCCGGAGCCGCTTCCGCCGCCGCTGCTGGCGCCGCAGGCTGGTGCCCGACAAGGACAAGGGCGTCGCGCCCGTCTTCCTCCTGGAGGGCTCCTTGGTAAAGCCTCGCAGGCTGGGGGCGCCTGCCTGCAACCCCCTCCCAGAGAGGCCAGGGCCTGGCCCGGCTGGGGCGCCCATGGTGGAGGAAGGGCCTCTGCGCCTCAGGCTGGCGAGGGTGGCAGCGACCGGGCCTGGGCTAGAGGACACAGGAGCAGCACCTGAGGGCCTCAGGGGGGACTGTCCTGGCTACAGGCCATGGATCTGAAACACCGAGCTGGGAAGGAAGAGGAGAGCAAGCCATGGCCGTGGGGTCTGGACAGACAGTTCAGGGACCCCCAGAGGCAGGACGCCCGGCCCCCCAACATGCCCTTCATCTACTGCACCTTTAACAGTAAGTGCTGGCTCAGGAGGCTGCTTGAATGGCCCCAGAGGCCAGTGCCCAGGGCAGGGGGTGGGGAAGCGGTGGGGGCAGCCAGAGGGAGCCGCTGGAGTCCTGGGGAGGTGACAGGCATGGCTCCTCTTTCCCCAGAGCCCCACTACTACCAGCTCTTCTGCTACATCTACCAGGCCCGGAACCTGGTGTCCAATCAGATCCTGACATTCCAAGGTAGGTGGCAGGCAGCCTTGTCCCCAGCTGAGGACGAGGCCTCAGGGAGGAGAGCAGGGTCCTGTTCCTGCTTGCAGTCCCAGCCAGGGCCCCTGCCCGCTGGCCCCTCACCGGCTGCGAGCCTTGTCCCTGGGACCTGGTGTCACAGCTGCTCAGCAGTGTAAAGACAGGCATGGATGAGGGTGACGGACATGCAGACCTGTCTCCCAATCAGCTCATGGTGCTGGTTTGGGGAAAAGACACAAAACCAAGACTTCGAGGCAGGCCCGCTCTTGAGGCGCGACCCCGGTGCTGTGGAATTAGAAGCGGGAGCTGAGGGGGCTCCATCCCAGTGGTGGCCACCTAGCTGGGCATGGAAGAGGAGCTGCCTGGCAGTGCTGGTGGGGCATGAGGGCAAGAGAGAGGGCAGTATGCTTGGGAACCATGTGCCACTCTGTTTGGACAGTAGGGGCCGAGAGGGCCTGTGGGGAGGGCCTGTCCTTGGTCCTGTGAGGATGTCCCAGTGAGAGTTTCAGGAGACAAGCCACGTGCTCCAGCCTGGTCCTCAGTGCTGTTTGTAGGGAGCGGGGACAGTAGGTGGCAGGGCTCCAAGGATGTCTGCTGGGAGTTGTATCCCTTGGGCTTCACCACCCACATCGAGAGGCCCCTGTGGTGCTCCCTGATGCCAGGCCACTTGCCGCTGCCATGAAAGAGCAGCCACAGAGCCGGGCGCGGTGGCTCACACCTGTAATCCCCACGCTTTGGGAGGCCGAGGTGGGCAGATCACGAGGTCAGGAGTTCAAGACCAGCCTGGCCAACATGGTGAAACCCCGTCTCTCCTAAAAATACAAAAATTAGCCGGGCATGGTGGCGCGCGCCTGTAATCCCAGCTATTTGGGAGGCTGAGGCAGGAGAATCACTTGAACCCGGGAGGCAGAGGTTGCAGTGAGCTGAGATTGCACCACTTCACTCCAGCCTGGGCGAAAGAGCGAAACTCTGACCACAAAAAAAAAAAAAAAGAAGGGCAGCCACAAGTGACCTCCTCCCTAGAACTCCTCCAGAGGAGCCCCTGCCCTCCATCTCTGTGAGGCCCAGGCCTCAACCCTGGGAGGCACACACAACTCGTGGATGGGACCAGATGATGCCTGGCCTCTGGTGACAGACCCCGGTGCTCTGCAGCTGACTCTGACGGGGCCCTGGGAGGCCTCAGTGGCTGCCCTGCCTGACCCTCCCCGGCCCCACTGGGTCCAGCGGCTGCAGCAGCAGAAGACAGGAAAGCCCCTCTTCCCAGCTCGACACTGCTCCCTCGTCCTCCACCCCTCCAGGGCCCTTCATTCGGGTGGTCTTCCTGAACCACAGCCAGTGCACCCAAACCCTGAGGAGCTCTGCAGGCCCCACGTGGGCACAGACACTCATCTTCCAGCACCTCCTTCTGTACGAAAACCCGCAGGACACCAAAGAGAGCCCGCCGCTTGTGGTGCTAGAGCTGTGGCAGCGTGACTCCTGGGTAAGGTGGGCTGGGCAGAGCAGGAGGAAGAGGACCTACCTTGCAGAGTGGCTGAGGGGATTTATTTTAGAGGAAAATGTATGGAAATTTCTCCCATGCGGCCTGACGTGCAGAGAGCACCGTGGAAATTCGTCTGCCAGCTGTCGCCCTTGCCTTGAGAAGCCCGGGCAGAGCTGGGCCCTGCCAGCGTGGTCTCCGTGTTTTGTGAACTTCTCCCCTCCAGGGCAAGGAGAGCTTGTGGGGACGAAGCATGTGGCCCCCAGTGGTCTGGCTGGATCTCCAGGACCGGATCCTGCCCCCCATGAGGTGGCACCCCCTTATGAAGGAGCTGGGGAAGGAAGAGGGCGAGATCTTGGCATCCTGTGAGCTGATCCTCCAGACTGAGGTATTGAGAGGGCCTGGCCGGGAAGTGTGGCGCTCAGTGCCTGTCCCCGTCCCATCCCCAGCCAGCGGGGGCCAACTCCACCCTGTCAGGAAACGCCTGGGGCCCAGGATCCAGAGCTGTGGGCTTGGTGACGCTGACCTGCCCAGCCTCTCCCCTAAGTCCCCCCGCCAGCCCCTACCCATGGGACTCTGGGCTCGGTGGGGCCTCTGAGGGACCTGCTTGAGGTGGGGGTGAGGGCAGTAGGACCAGCCCAGAGGACCTCATGCTCCCTGCCCTCCCCCAGAAGCTTGGCGAGAAGCAGCTGCCTATCTTAAGCGTTCCCTGGAAGAATGGGGCATACACACTCCCCAAGAGCATCCAGCCCACGATAAAGAGGATGGCCATTGAGGTGCTGGCGACGTGGGATGGGGATGGTGGGCAGGGCAGACGGGGGTGGTCTGGAGTGCGCTGCAGCTTTCTGACTACCGGATCCAAAGCTCGCACCCCGAGAAAGACTACCTGGGAGGTGGAGGGAGACAGGAGAGAAATGAAGAGGTTCTGGTGTAACACTGGAAATCATTTTACCACAAACCTCTGCAGTGGGGAGTGGGCACAGGGCTGTAGCGTGCGTGATCACATTTCGGACTCACGCTGCCCCTGCGCAGCAGGAACTACTTTGCAGAGAAGGAAATAGAGGCTCCAAGAGACAACACATTCCATGCACAGTGACGCAGGGACTACGTGACAGCAAATGCTGTCTGACTGCAAATGCCAGGATGCTGCTCGCCTCACCTCTGAGAGTAGCATGGGGGTCCTCCTTCAGAACGCGTGTGCCCTGCCGCAGACGTGGCAAAGAGCACAAGATGGTCAGGCCTCTGGGACTGATGGCTTCCCCGAGATCAGGCAACTTGGCTGGTTCCCGCTTTGGGCCCCAAGGAGGCCTCATGAGTCAGGGTGCAGCTATGTCCTGGCAGGGTGCCAGGTCACCGAATGGCCACGGGGTCCTCAGTGAGCTAGACAGCATAGGGGCCCTGAGAAATTCAGGCACTTCCTGCTTCTTCGGGCCTCAGAGGCAGTCGGCCTCAGGAATTTACACCTGAGAACTGATGAGGCCAGACAAGGCAGCGGTGAGGAGGGGCAATGCCTGCGGGCTATGGAGGTCAGTGGAGGATGCAGCCAGTGGCCGGAGGGCACCTCCGTCATGGGTCGGGGGACAGCGTCCCAGCCCCAGGACACGCACTGATCCCTCACAGGACGGGGAAGCCTGTCCTTGTGCGCCTTCGGACACTGGCTCCTCTGCAGCCCCATTCCCTGGCCCTGCAGCTCCTGCTGCACCGCTATTGCCCCTCAGCCCCCTTCTCTGGCCAGGACCCCATGACAGAGGCGCTGCCTGCCCCTTGTCCTGCCCTCCTTCTTGGTTCTGGTAGATCCTGGCCTGGGGCCTTCGGAACATGAAGAAGGCGAGCTCCCCCCAGCTCCTGGTGGAATTCGGGGAAGAGTCCCTGAGGACAGAACCCATCAGAGACTTTCAGACCAACCCCAACTTCCCCGAGTCCGAGTCTGTCCTAGTCCTCATAGTGGTAAGAGGCCCTAGGGCAGGGGCTGGGCAGCCCTCTTCTTCTGTGGGTCTCACACTCCCCACATCTCCTCGGGGCTGCAGCTCATGCCCACGGAGGCGGCCTACGCACTGCCCCTCGTGGTGAAGGTGGTGGACAACTGGGCCTTCGGCCAGCAGACCGTGACGGGCCAAGCCAACATCGACTTCCTCCAGCCCTACTTCTGTGACCCCTGGGCTCAGGACTACGTGCACCCAAAGCTTCCGAGTACGGCCCTTCCTCCGTGCCCTTCCCCAGGCCTCACAAGCGAGCCCGCACTGGGAGTGGGGTAGGCCCTGCTCCCCGACGGGTTGGCGCTTCCTCCTCAGCCCTCTCCCCATCCTGAGACTCGTCCCTGCGCTCTCTCCGCACAGGGCTGTCTGGGAAGAAGCACCAGGACGTAAGTAAGGGCTGCAGGCCCACCTTCTCCCACACTGCTGACGGGGCGTAACCCGTGGGCCTAAGGAAGGGTGTTCATTAAACAGAGTCCAGATATCCGTGCCCAACTGTGAGGCCCACCTCGCACTGTAGGGTCCTCAGCCTGTAGGGTCTCTGTGGGTCTCTCAGCCTGACTGCACATTAGAATCACCTAAGAGTTTTGTTTTTTTTTTTTTTAACTTTTGAATCCTTTTTTGTTGTTGTTGTTGTTGTTGTTGTTTTGTTGTTTTTTTTTTTGAGAGAGTTTTGCTCTTGTTGCCCAGGCCGGAGTGCAGTGGTGTGATCTCGGCTCACTGCAACCTCCGCCTCCCGGGTTCAAGCAGTTCTCCTGTCTCAGCCTCCCGAGTAGCTGGGATTAGAGGCGCACGCCACCATGCCTGGCTAACTTTTTGTATTTTTAGTAGATACAGGATTTCATCATGTTGGCCAGGCTGGTCTTGAACTCCTGATCTCAGGTGATCTATCTGCCCTGGCCTCCCAAAGTACAGCAATTACAGGCGTGAGCCACCGCGCTTGGCCTTAAATCTTTAAAAAATTTTTTTTTGGCTGGGTGCAGTGGCTCACACCTGTAATCCCAGCACTTTGGGAGGCTGAGGCAGGCAGATTACTTAAGGTCACCGAGTTCAAGACTGGCCTGGCCAACACGGTGAAACCCCATCTCTACTAAAAAATAAAAAAAGAAATGAGCCGGGCATGCTGGTGCATACCTGTAATTCCAGCTACTCGGGAGGCTGAGGCACAAGAATCGCTTGAACCCTGGAGGTGGAGGTTGCAGTGAACCAAGATCCCACCGCTGCACTCCAGCCTGGGCAACAGAGTGAGACTTCCATCCCCCACTTAAAAAAAAAAATTTAGGCCGGGCATGGTGGCTTATGCCTGTTAATCCCAGCACTTTGGGAGGCCGAAGTGGATGGATCACGAGGTCAGGAGATCCAGACCATCCTGGCTAACACGGTGAAACCCTGTCTCTATTAAAAACACAAAAAATTAGCCAGGCATGGTGGCGGACACCTGTAGTCCCAGCTACTCAGGAAGCTGCGGCAGGAGAATGGTGTGAGGCATTCTCGGGAGGCAGAGCTTGCAGTGAGCTGAGATCGCGCCACTGCACTCCAGCCTGGGCGACAGAGCGAGACTCCGTCTCAAAAAAAAAAAATTATAGAGACAGGGATCTTGCTATGTTGCCCAGGCTGGTCTTGAACTCCTTAGCTCAAGCAATCCTCCCACCTTGGCCTCCCAAAGTGCTGGGGTTACACAGCCTTACCTGAGAGTTTTAAAACTCCTGAGGCCTAGGCCGCTGATCTATCAGAATCGCTGAGGTAGGACCCAGGCATCAAAATTTTTTCCAACCCCTTCCACACAGGTGATTCCAATGTGCTTTCAGGGTTCCCAACTATTGCTCTAAAGTGGTACTTGTCAAACTTGAATGTGCAGGAATCCTCCAGACACTGTCACCAAAAGCAGACTCTCAGTAGGTCAGGGTGGGGCTTGAGGTTCTGCATTTCTGAGCGCCTTCGAGAATCTAGTCTGCAGCTATGGGCAATGAGGACAAAGAACTATGTGTCCCCTTCTTCTTGCTCCCTAGATCCCATTTCTAAAGACCCCTGAATTAAAAGGTCTATGTGAAAGGCAAGGGCAAGGGCGCCAGGGGAACCCTGGCCTTGACACCCTCTCTCCTCCCTGAAGTCAGAGCCCGTGAGCGAGCGATGGCTTTCCCTTGCTCACCCCCTCCTTTTTCAGTTCCTAGGCTACCTCTCCAGAAAGTTCTGGTTCAAGTCCAGTAAAGCAGAGGTGATGAAGGCTCAGCCCCAGGGAACGAGGAGCAGCCCCGTTCAGTGCAGGGAGGTCAGGGGCTGCCCCCGCCCAAGGCCAGAACGATCCTCTTCTCCACCAGGATGAGTATGAGCACGAGGTGGACTGGTGGAGCAAGCTGTTCTGGGCCACAGATGAGCACAAGTCCCTGAAGTACAAGTACAAAGACTACCACACCCTCAAGGTTTGAAGGAGGGAAGAAAGGGGGATGGAATCAAATCGCCCACTGCAGGAGGCCAGCAGAGCTATAGCCTCGATTCCTCTGGGTAGCCTCCAGTCGGGGGGGTTCCCGCACTGTCTCCCAGAGACAGCTCCAGCTGCCACCGTCTGAAGCACACAGTGCTGGCCCCAGGGCCACTGCCTGCCAGAGGCTTTGGAGCGAGGCCTGGGAGCTGGTGGTCCCTCCATCTCCTGATCTCGGGAACAGTCCCTGACAGCCAGGGTTCCACACACCCCTGCAGGTGTACGACTGTGAGCTGGAGGCCGTGCCAGCCTTCCAGGGCCTGCAGGACTTCTGCCAGACCTTCAAGCTCTACCAGGAGCAGCCCAAGTTGGACAGCCCCGTGGTAGGGGAGTTCAAGGTGTGTGTCCACCCCAGCTTAGCTGCCCCCGTCTCCTTGTGCCCCTTGTGTCCCCGGAAGACAAATAAAAGCCTCGGCTCTCTATGCTCATCGTGAAGATGGAGCAGGGCTTGAGAAAGTTGTGGCAGTGGAGGAGATTCGCCCCCACAGGGACTCAGGGAGCGCTCCCCTGCCCCTCCCCGCTCTGGCCTATGCTGGCCTCCCAAGGCCGCAAAGCCACAGGGAACAAGCCCGAACGTGAAGGGATAGATGGGGTGGAGTGAGTCCACAGCGGCACAGACGGGGAACTCACCTGCTGACTGCAGGTCCTTTGCCGACACCCTGATTCAACATAGTGGGCCCTGCTGGACACCGTGCTGTACCTGCCTCCACTGTCCTCATGGCCTTCTGTTCCTGCCACCCTCAGCCCAACCCTCTCTCTCCTGAACACGGGCTGGGGCGCCTCCCGGAGGGCTTTACAGCGCCGCCCAGCACTGCCAGGCTGGGACCCCAACACCCCTCCCCCGCCAGGGCCTCTTCCGTGTCTACCCCTTTCCTGAGAATCCAGACGCCCCGAAGCCCCCGCTCCAGTTCTTGGCTTGGCCAGAGAGAGAGGACTTCCCCCAGCCATGCCTGGTGCGGGTGTACGTGGTACGAGCCATCAACCTGCAGCCCCAGGACTACAACGGCCTGGTAAAGAACAGCACCTGCCCCGCACAGGTGCCCCCCACGCTCCCCTCACCCCGTCTCTGGGAGCCCCTCCAACTACCGACACACACAACGCCAGCGCCCCGCAGGCGCCATGTGGTGCAAGGGGCTTGTTTCCACCCCCTCCCACCCTCCCTGACACACCTGGACACCCTCCCCAGTTCCGATCCCTCCCCCACTTGTATCTGACCCCAGTGTGACCCTTACGTGATCCTGAAACTGGGCAAGACAGAGCTTGGCAGCCGGGACATGTACCAGCCCAACACTCTGGATCCCATCTTCGGCACGTGAGCTGCCCCAACCCCCAAGACCCCTTCTCCACTCCCACCCCCTCCACACCGGAAGTCAGCCGGAGAAGGCACAGAACGCTGGCACTCCTGGCTGGCCTCCACGTTCCTACCACAGCGTCTTACACGCCCTGGTGCTCAACAGAGAGAAGACAAATGCATGGGTGGGCCGGTACTACCGTTTGGCACTCTGGCTGGGAGGGGAGCTGAGATCCCCACACCAGGCCTATCCAAAGTCATTTTCAACCATAACCAGGGGATGGCGATTGGCAGAAGGCAGCTTACCCCATGCTCTGCTCTCCACAATCTCCATGAAACAAGGGGCCTGCGGGGCCAAGACACCGGTCAGGGAGGGGGGCACAGAGACACTGCCCACATCCTCTGCCGCCTTCAACACCTCGCCCCTAGGATGTTTGAGCTCACCTGCAACATCCCCCTGGAGAAGGACCTAGAGATCCAGCTCTATGACTTCGACCTATTTTCACCTGATGATAAGATAGGAACCACAGTCATCGACCTTGAAAACCGACTCCTCTCTGGCTTTGGAGCTCACTGTGGGCTCTCCAAATCCTACTGCCAGTGAGCGTGGGCCTGTCCAGGGGAAGGGAGTCAGGTGGGGTGGAAGAGTGAGCCCACAGCTCCCTTGGGAGAAGCCTGCATCCTGGGCAGGAAACTGGGCCCAGACCTGCCCAGTCTCCACCCAAGCTTCCACCCATGGTCAACCTGCAGCTCACAACGGTGTTCTTCAGGACCCGAACCTCCAGACCTCTTCCTCTCACATCCCCCAGGTCAGGACCCTTTAGATGGCGGGATCAGATGCCCCCAAGCTACCTCCTAGAACGCTATGCCAAGCGCAAAGGGCTGCCTCCGCCTCTGTTCAGTCCTGAGGAAGATGCTGTTTTCTATAACGGGAAAAAATTCAAGCTGCAAAGCTTTGGTGAGCAGCGCAGAACACCAGCAGAAAGCACAGACACAGGCCTCTGGGAGCTGTGAGGCTCCCGAATGGAAGAGCTACAGACTCGGGGGAGAAAGGGGAGGACAAGGAAAGAGCTCCCTGGAGCCAGAGGCCAGCCCACCCCTCTCCCCTCACTCCTACCCAGGCTGTGGTGGGGAGGGTGATAGGAAGGCTAATGACCTCACATCCCCCTCCTTCCATCCCTCTCCAATCCAGAACCCAAAACCCCTACTGTTCACGGTTTGGGGCCCAAGAAGGAACGCCTTGCACTCCACCTCCTGCACACCCAGGGGCTGGTGCCTGAGCACGTGGAGACCCGCACACTGTACAGTGACAGCCAGCCAGGCATCGACCAGGTATGAGACTGGAGGGGCCACTCCTGCTCCTATGGGAGGAGCTAGATCAGGAGACAGAGATGCCCGTCCACCCAGGACGTAGCCCACGAGAGGGGAAGGGCAGGCCAAACATTCAGTAACGCACATGCACGGAAGACAAGCATGCTGTGCACGTTAATAAGCAAGAAGTTCTGGTGATGTCACTTAGAATGGAGAATTTCAGAGCTGGAAAGGTCATCTACAAGAAACAGAGGCCATGCACCAGCTGTGGGAGGCACTAGGGAGCCAGTCAACGTCTCCGTTGCCTTAAGTCTCTCCCGAGGGGTGGGAAGGTGGCGCTCAGGTCAGACAGTGCAGACGTGACAACGCTGGTTCTGGCTGTTAATTGCAGGCTGTGTCTTCTCCACAGCAAAGAACCCCAAACAGAGAAATACAAATCCCCAAAGGCACCTAATCATCATTCACTCTGCAGCCACCATAATGGCTCATCTCATTCTCTAAACTTCTCAAGCTCTACCACATTCCAGACAGAAAGTCCTCTCTGAGCAAAATGTTTAAAAAACCATTCTCTGGCCGGGTGCGGTGGCTCACGCCTGTAATCCCAGCCTGTAGGAGGCCAAGGCGGGCAGATCTCTTGAGGCCAGGAGTTTGAGACCAGCCTGGCCAACATGTCAAAACCTCTTTACTGAAAATATAAAAATTAGCTGGGCGTGGTGGCAGGTGCCTGTAGTCCCAGCTACTCAGGAGGCTGAGGCATGAGAATCGCTTGAGCCTGAGAGGCAGAGGCTGCAGTGAGCTGAGATTGTGCCACTGCGCTACAGCCCGGGTGACAGAGGGAAACTGTCTCAAAAAACATAAAATAAAAAACCATTCTCGTTAAACCTGTTTTCTCAAATGGGTCACTTCAAAAGAATATAATTAGGTCAGGTAGTCTGAAAGGCAGAACGTATTTGTGTGTTTTCAATGTTAGCAGTTCTGTCCTTTTTCTTTCCTTTTCTCCCGCTTTTCATCCCTTACCTTCGTTCCTCTGTATGTGTGGCTAGCTTAATACCCTTAGGTTGTAGTTCGTAACACAAAATGACCTGAAAGTCTGGACTGGTTTCCCCATACTCGAGGCTATCAAGCAACACCAAGCTGCTTGGTAAATGAAGCCCCAACCCCGATCTGGAGCCCAGTCCAGACAGGCCATCTAGCATGACCGAGGGAGTGGCATTCCCCCTCCAGACCTGTTGTAAGTGGAATCCCAGCACCATGCCGTCAGCCCCAAAGTTACCGTGTTCCAATCTCACTGCGCTACTCTCTCCGTCGAAAGAAAGGGGGAAGCTGGTGGGTGGTCGCCTGCGGCCTCACAGATATCTCTGTGCCCCACCCCTTGGTGTTGGGAACACAACCTCAACAGACCTCAGAACCTGGGACAGGGAACCCCAGGCCAGCCTGCTGAGAACAGAGGCTAGCAACCCCCAACCAGCCAATGTATCCCGGCTCTAGGGAAAGGTGCAAATGTGGGTGGACATCTTCCCCAAGAAGCTGGGGCCTCCTGGCCCCCCAGTCAACATCAACCCCAGAAAGCCTAAACGGTGAGTGACAGCCCACTTCCCAATCGCTGCATTTCACAGTTCAGCCTCCCCCCAGTGCAGGCACCACTCTCCTCAGGTACTGAGCTGCAGTCGTTTGTTTCTCTGCCGGGAAGGGAGGAAGCTCTCCTGGGAGCTCTCTTGCCCTGAATTCCCCACACTGAGCAAGAGCACACAGGGCGGCCTCGCAGGCCTCTCCGCCCGCACCGAGGCTGCGGCTGGGGAGCTCCTCCTTGGCAAAGCCTCAGAGCGCAGTGGCCACAGGTATGAGCTGCGCTGCGTCATCTGGAAAACCGCCAACGTGGACCTGGTGGATGACAATTTAAGTAGAGAGAAGACGAGCGACATCTACATCAAAGGGTAAGGAAGAGGAGTCAGGCTCCGGCGAGCCCCTCAGTTCCCCAGTTCTGTCATCCTGCTGACACGGCCCAGTCCTGAATGGGACACCTCTCCACTTCCGGCTGGGCCTGGTGTCGGCTGGGCCGCCCTTCCCACGGGCTGCAGCGGGGGATGGGGACAGTGCACCTGAGCCGCAGGTGACAGGACTCTGGCCCCAGGTGGCTGTATGGGCTGGAGAAGGACATGCAGAAGACAGATATCCACTACCACTCGCTGACTGGGGAGGCGAACTTCAACTGGCGGTTCATCTTTACCATGGACTACCTGGCGGCGGAGCGCGTGTGTGTCCAGAGCCAGAAGGTAACAGGCTGGGGCGTGGGGGCACGGGGGGACGAAAGGCCACACACGAACAGACTCAGGCTCCTGGTGCTCCTCCCCTCACCCCTCCAGAGGCTCGCCATCTGTCCCAGAACATCAGAAACATGTCCTCAGGTGGAAACCCTCTCCCCTGATAGTCTGTCACTGCTGGGTGGAGGGCCACTGAGGGGTGCAAGGGAAACGTCCAGGAGACAGGCCGGCAACGTGCTCTTCCGCCATTGCCCCAGGATTACATATGGAGCCTGGATGCCACGTCCATGAAGTTCCCAGCCCGACTTATCATCCAGGTCTGGGACAATGACATCTTCTCCCCCGACGACTTCCTAGGTGAGGTCCTGACACAGGGCTTGTGACCACAGGACAGAGAGCTCCTTCTTGCTGATGTCATTTTTCTGGGCTCAGGGGTCCTGGAGTTGGATTTGTCTGACATGCCCCTCCCGGCTCGGCACGCCCAGCAGTGCTCCATCAGGATGATGGACGCTGACCCCAAGTGGCCCTATTTCCTCCAATACAAGCACTTCTCCCTCTTTAAGAAGAAGACTGTGACTGGCTGGTGGCCTTGCCAGGTCCTCGATGGTGGCAAATGGCGCTTGTCGGTAGGAGCTGGGGAAAGTGTCTACTGGTTAGGACTGCTGTGCCGCATGTCCTGGCTCTAGCAGACATCTAGGGACCTAGCTAAATCCCTTTTCCTTTCTTGATCCCGGGAAGAGGCCCTAAAACTACCCGGCTCGGCTGTCTGAACTCAGCCTCCCCCTCACCATGGTGTTCCTAGGGCAAGGTGAAGATGAGCCTGGAGATTCTGTCAGAGAAGGAAGCCTTAATCAAGCCAGCCGGGCGAGGCCAGTCAGAACCCAACCAGTACCCTACACTTCACCCTCCCCTGTAAGGGTCCTTGGGGCAAAAGCACCAGATCCGTCTTGCTCCTCCGTGTGTGTGGGGTGGTGACCAGTGGGCCTACCGTGGAGAGGTGGTAACTACCTCCCACCCCGCAGCTCTGTGCTCAATCAGCAAAGAACAGACTTGGGGTGAGAGTTGGGGTAAGCAGAAATTGGTTTTTTTTTTTTTTTTTTTTGAGATAATTGTCTCACTCTGTCACCCAGGCTGGAGTGTGGTGGCACAGTCTCTGCTCACTGCAATCTCTGCCTCCTGGGTTCAAGCGATTCTCCTGCCTCAGCCTCCTGAGTAGCTGGGATTATAGGGGCCTGCCACCATGCCCGGCTAATTTTTGTATTTTTAGTAGACGGGGTTTCACCATGTTAGCCAGGCTGGTCTCAAACTCCTGACCTCAGGTGATCCACTCACCTCGGCCTCCCAAACTGTTGGGATTACAGGCGTGAGCCACTGCGCCTAGCCCAGAAGTTGCTTTTTTTTTAAAAAGAAAGCTCTTTGCATCAGATTGCTTGACCTGAAGGTTCTCTCTGCCATTCTCTGCCATTTCCCTGGCTCCTGGACAGACGCCCCTACACCTCTTTCATGTGGTTGCGGTCACCAGCTCAACACTTCTGCTCTGTTTTCTGGAAACGCTATCGCTTCAAACTCATCGCCTTTATGGTCATATCGATTCTAGCACTTTTGCTGTTCAACTTTATCTATTCAGCTCCGGTGAGTGGCAGCCCTGCAGGCAAGGACAGAGGTGGTCTCAGGATGACTCTGGGGAGAGCGTCTTCAGCTCCCCACCCCAGGCTAACTGTTGTCTGTTCTCTCTAGCACTATTTGGCCATGAGCTGGATCAAACCTCAACTTCAGCTATATCCTCCCATTAAAATATTCAATATCATCACTTCACTAAACACCAGCAATGCCAGCTCTTCCATCCTTCCCACCCAGGATCCAAACCTAAAGCCTACAATAGACCATGAGTGGAAACTCCACCCAGGACCTACCAATCACCTGAGTAACATTTTCCCAGAACTTCCAGCCCCAGAAGACTAATTAGCCCACGCTGCCCGGCTTTCCTCCTCTACCAACAGCCCTCCCCTTGGGCCGCCTACCAGTTCTTTGTTTCTGTCTTCTAGGATAGATGCAAGGTGCTAGGAATATTCTGGCTATTGTGTTCAGAAATCACTTCCAACAAGAAGAGCAGAGCTATAATTTTCCACTGAAATAAACAAGTTCTGTAACAGAGAGCCATCTTGTAATTTGGGGATGCTGAAGACAACATGAAAGGCTGAAAATGCCAGCCCTTCCGACAAGACTCACGGGGACAGGGAGTGACGTCACCTTTATGTCCCACCCCTAGTCCACAGGGTCTCTCATACAAGAGGCTTGGAATCGCAGCCTCTTCGTATGGAGGGAAAGGGTGATTGTGAGAAGTGGCCCTTACGGGTAAGCAGCAAGCCGAGGCACTGGCTCTCACCCACAGCATGTACACAACAGCCCTACCACGGACCAGGCAGCTCCCTCCAGCACACAGCTAGGATGACACTGCCCAGGACAACATTCTGCCCATTCATGATGGGAAACATGTGTTTCTAGAACAAAAAGCAAGAGCGAAAGCAGGACATCCGATGCCAGGTCAGGTGGTTTTCCTGCACCATACATTTCTCTAAAGGCCCCCGAGGCAGGTGGGGACTGCATTTCATGTCCTCCCTGACCTCTTTAAAAAGCCTTAAGGTACTCATGAGCTGGAATCATGCAAACCCCACAGGCGCCATCTTTCTCACTCCACCCCTCCCCTCTGATGAGACCCCTTCCGCCTGCACTGCTGCCTTGGCCGTATCAAGAGCCTACCTAGGTCCTCCCATGGGTCCATACAATCTCCCCTGCAACTCAAAAAAGACAAAACCACCACTTTCTTTTGCAGTTCTCCCTGTTCCAAGGCCAAGCTCTAGGTCACAGTTGTCCTCTGGCACCCTGGAGCCATTCTGCTATTGTGGAGGGGAGGTGGGAGGAGGATGCCTCGTCTCTGCCTCACCTGAATCCCACCTGCAGGAGAGCACTCCCGCCTGTGCTGCTTAACTAAGTGCATGCGAAGGAAAGAGCCTGAAGAGACAGAGACCTGTGCCTAGCCAAGGTGACCCCCTTTCCTTCTGAGCTGAGCTGAGGGCTTTTCCAACCCAGGAGAAGGCAAAACAATGGTTGATGGGCTTGAAGCTCAGAAAAAAGGCCTGCTCAGAATAAAGGCCTGACCGTTCCCCAGACCCACTCCTAGAAGAAAGAACATAGTCAGAAGCTCATGTTTGGTTCCATCGGCGATTTTAAGAATTTCACTTAGGCTACAGAGGTTCATAGGAGGACTGAGTTCCAGGCCCTCCAAGGAGACTCTGGCCTGTAACTGATGTAATCCCAGGGCAGTAAGGTGAGCAGCATGTGACCCCTTGTCAGATAAGGCAGTGGAATACAGGTTGACACGCAGAGGACAGCGCTCAGGCTGTGCTGCTCAGTGACAATGAACTCTTCCAGGCACAGATGATGAGGGTCTCTTGCTCTCAGAGTTGGAACATGAGAACAGCAAGTGTTTCTTGTCCATTAAGAAAAAAAAAAAGCCAAATTTCTTCTCTGGGCAGTATCCAAGCCCAAGATATAAGAAGAAAGCTTCCTTACACTTTCAACACTCAAAGTGGGATTCCAAAAATCGTAACTACAAAACATGCAGCTAAGCAGGCTCTAGCAAGTCCAGAAATCTCTCCACATGGTCAGACCACATGACAAATACTGCTTTTGGTATCAAACCTGGAGTTGGTCAGT
Source organism: Mandrillus leucophaeus (assembly GCF_000951045.1). Lineage (NCBI taxonomy): Eukaryota > Metazoa > Chordata > Mammalia > Primates > Cercopithecidae > Mandrillus > Mandrillus leucophaeus. The sequence goes on along the minus strand of NW_012109807.1, from coordinate 9,156,050 downwards.
TTCACAGTTAATCCACGGCATCTATGATGTCTTCCAGGCTTCTCTGGATTTTTACACCAACTTTTAGTCAAACTTGACTGAGGGCCTGAAGAGACTTGATGGGGGAAGTCGATAGACCCAGGGCCCGTGCTAGAGAACAGGAGCTGGAACAGGGATCCAAAGCAGAAAGCCCTCTCCCTCGGGCCGCTAATGAAGCCCGTGAAACGCAGGTGCGTTCTGCAGCCCCAGGCCCCAACAGAGAGGCATCCAAATGCCTTCGCGGCTCAGGTAGCACAGAGAGAGGACAACGAATGGAGTGAAAGGAAGGTGGGGCAGGGAAGAAGTGTCCGTCCTGGTTTCCAAAGAAAGCTCCTCAGGTAGGCAGAGGGTTGGGTAAGATGCAAAACCCAATGAATGGATGGTCAGAAAGTATGTGGTGCTACCAGCTTTTGATTCTCTGTGGATTCAAAAATGAAGTAGAAGGGCTCTCTGAGTCAAACAACAAGGCGGCCTGGGCTACGAAATTCCGTTCTGTGATTTTGGCATCACAACCGCATGCATTCTCTTCACGCCTCTGCTCCCACGTGGAAGGACTGCAGGGAAAGGCACATCACAGCAGCATTGCCTGGGGTGGGTGCTTCCCAGACCAGAGTTAGATGTCCCCATGCACAACCATGGGAATGCGGGGTCCCTGCATTCAAAACTCCAGTGACAGAATATAGTCCCTAACCAGCTGCTAGAGACGAGAAGGCCCTCCAGGCTGCACGCTCAGGCCAGTGTCTGCTCCCTCCATACCTCACGGGTGACAGTCACAGAAGTGGCAGCAGGAGGGCTCAGTAGAAGCGCTTTCGGCTCTGTTCCTGCCATTTGTTGTAGAGTATGATACCAATGACTATGGCAAATACAGAAAACACCAGGGAGAAAAAGACGATGAGGAAGAGGGCCAGGCCACTCAGGGGCGGCAGTGGAGCTGTCACTAAGGAAGCAAGAGAGAAGCAAGTCAGAAAACAGGGAGCCCACCCAGTAGGGAAAGATCAAACTACAGGCTGTGCGGCCCCCCATTTCTGACATCTGTTTCTGGGAAGCCCGAGCTTAGACCCCCGCTTTCCAACTGAGAAACAAAGCGGCCCTCCAGCTGCTCATCTGTAACTTGAAGGGGAAAAGCAGATGCACGTGCTCCTACCCCTCAGAGGAATACACAGAGCAGAGACCGCCCTGTGAGCTACGGGTGCAAGTCCCCTCCGAAGCCGTGCAGCACTGCAAGCTCCTCCCCAGCTATGGGCCGTTCCCTGGGGGCCCCGTGCTCACTCTCGGGCAGCTTCATGTTGTCCACGGAGGGCAAGAACACGTCTCGATGCAGCTTTTCCTCTTCTGGGGTTCTCTCCACCGTCAGCTCAAACAGCTTCAGGGAAATGACATCATGATTATCTGAAGAAAAATGGAAGAAGGATGACTTGAGCCACTTGAAAAAGAGGTATGTTTCTTGAGTCAGTATCTTAGTTCAAGCCTCTGATCCACAGCTAACCAGCAGTGACCTTGAAAAAATAATTGAAACCTCTCCATTTTGCAACTAAAAATAAGGATGGGGAACAAGGCATATTCTGTATTCTTCTGTATTTAAGGTTTTAATCAACAAGCATGCATTACCTGTATAGAAGATCCCTGACTTAAAATGGTTCGACTTACAATTTGCCGACTTTATGATGGTGTGAAAGGAATCTGCGCTCCACAGAAACCACACTTCAAATTTTGAGATTTGATCTTTTCCCGGGCTAGCGATGTGTAGTACGACACTCTGTACTGAGGCTGGGCAGCAGCAGTGACCTGTAGCGCCCAGTGAGCCACACGATCACAAGGGTAAACAACCGGCACTACATCGTGTACCGTATTCCATACGTCACATCAGACATTCAACACTTGGTTACAAAACAGACTTTGTGTTAGATGATTTTGCCCAACTGTAGGCTAATGTAAATGTTCTAAGCACATTTAAGGTAGACTAGGCTAAGCTATGATGTGCAGTAGGGTAGGTATATTGAATGCATTTTCTACTTAGAATATCTACAACCTACAATGAGTTTATTGGGACATACACCATTGTACGTCAAGAAGCATGTGTGTATAATGGAAAAATTTAGAGATAAAACAAGAATTAAATCCCAAATGTTAAACCTTCCAGCACAGTAAGAAGAGACGCAGTAGGACTGCAGCTACCCCGCTGGTGAAGAGCATACACACGTGCAACACACGTGCCACAGGAAAGGGTCTCATGGCTGCTGTTTAATGGGCCATGGGCAGGGCACAGCTATGGGCATGGGATACACTGCCCTTCTGGGTGACGCCTGTTTCTCTGTGGCTTCTTGTAACGGTGACTCTTAATTTCCCTAATAATTACCAGAGAGAAGATCAAGCAATTAGGGACTAGATTTCTCTCTTTAAAGTATCATTATAAACTCCTACATTTAACCATATCTGATGTGTTGCAATGCACTAAAGTTAAGACTGTTACTGATGCTCAACTCACCTGTCTTTGTCCAGTAGGAGCCTATTGGCTCCTGAGTCTCTTTACATAAACCCAGAAGGTTTTTTTTTTCAATACTTTCTTTTTTTTTTTAATTTATTTTTTATCATACTTTAAGTTTTACGGTACATGTGCACAACGTGCAGGTTTGTTATATATGTATACATGTGCCATGTTGGTGTGCTGTACCCATTAACTCGTCATTTACATTAGGTATATCTCCTAATGCTATCCCTCCCTGCTCCCCCCACCCCACGACAGGCCCTGGTGTGTGATGTTCCCCTTCCTTCATAAACCCAGAATTTTTTATAACTTCCTTGCTTTTCTGGGAAGTTCCAACTTACAGATTTCCTACCTCGAAACTTGCATCAGCCATTTCTCAAGGAAGCTGCAGTTCCTTTTAGTGGGAATTGGTATTTAGAGACCACAAATCTGAGTGCTAGGGTGCTCATTGCTACTGGGTTGGTTATTGACTGGGGCCTGGACTTCTGGTCATTTACATTATTAGGAGAGCATCCACAGCTGCTTGGACTGCTAGAATCTTTTTTTTTTTTTTTTTTTTTTTTTTGAGACAGAGTCTCGCTTAGTCGCCCAGGCTGGAGTGCAGTGGCGCGATCTCGGCTCACTGCAAGCTCCGCCTCCTGGGTTCACGCCATTCTCCTGCCTCAGCCTCCCGAGTAGCTGGGACTACAGGCGCCCGCCGCCTCGCCCGGCTAATTTTTTGCATTTTTAGTAGAGACGGGGTTTCACCGTGTTAGCCAGGATGGTCTCGATCTCCTGACCTCGTGATCCGCCCGCCTCGGCCTCCCAAAGTGCTGGGATTACAGGCGTGAGCCACCGCGCCCGGCGGACTGCTAGAATCTTTAGCAGATTCCTAGGTAGTGAAAAACTGGATTCATCTTCGTTGGAAAAATGTTAACTGTCAGAGTTTAAACTGTCTCAGTTTAAACCATGGGACAGGATAAAAGGGCACGGCAATGCTCCTCACGCAATGCAGGGCATTAAAGCCTGGAACAGCGGGGAAACATCCTAACTTTCTCAGCAGTTTTCAACAACCCACTACACAACAAGTGAGAGGATGGCAACAAGAAAGACCTCAAAGGAAATAAACAGCTTGCATTTAGGGATACTCTATGGGCAGAGAACACCGACTTACTAACTTGGGTGTTCTCACTAAAGACCTAGGGCAAAAAACTTAGAATAGACAAAAAGTTATTCTCTCCTGCCATTTCTGACAGTTGGAGACTTTCCATTAAAAAAGTACTTCAGGAGGTTAACCCAGAAACCTGTAACCTCAAAGGAAAATGTGTAGTCATATAATGAGATTACATAGCAAAGATCTCCAGCCTGTGCCTCCTACCCCCTGCCAAGGCTAGATTCTTCCCACAGGTCTGGCCTGCTCAGTACTTAGAACCTAACTGCCAAAACCAATCTCCCTATGTGACAGAAAGCAGATCAGTGGTTGCCTGGAATCTGAGGCGGCGGGGAGTACTGCAAAGGGGGATAGATAATAAGGCTTTCGGCAGATGATGAAAACATATCTCATTTGTGATGGTGACTGCATAGGTGTAAATATTTGTCAAAACTCTTCAAACTGTATTTTTCTGTTGTATGGAAAGCACACCTCAATAAAGTTGATTAAAGAAAAAAATCAGATGCCAGAGTTTTAAAGACCAGCAGATTGCATTTTAAAAATCCAGATTTCCAGGCTGGGCTCGGTGGCTCATGCCTGTAATCCTAGCACTTTCGGAAGCCAAGGCGGGCAGATCACGAGGTCAAGATGGAGACCATTCTGGCCAACATGGTGAAACCCCGTTTCTACTAAAAACACAAAAATTAGCCGGGTGTGATGGTGGGCGCCTGTAATCCCAGCTACTTGGCTGGGACAGGAGAGGCTGACGCAGGAGAATCGCTTGAATCCAGAAGGTGGAGGTTGCAGTGAGCCAAGATGGCAGCACTACACCCTAGCCTGGTGACAGAGCGAGACTCCATA
>NW_012109807.1:9144442-9151342 GCF_000951045.1 Mandrillus leucophaeus | reverse complement strand
GGAGGTGGAGCTTGCAGTGAGCTGAGATCCGGCCACTGCACTCCAGCCTGGGCGACAGAGCGAGACTTCGTCTCAAAAAAAAAAAAAAAATCCAGATTTCCAGCTTCTCTTGAAAAACTGGAAGATTTGGCCTCACTGAGCTGACACTTCCTTTTAGCTACTGGAGCTCACTAGCTGTCGGCTGTTTCAGATGGGTATCTGCCTTTCCATTTTGCCACAAGAAACTTCTATTCCAAACTAGCTTTATCCAGAACAAACTATATTAATCAAAAGAAAGAGAAGTTCAGTTCCTTTTCTGTTCCCAAAAGATGTTATGACTGGGGCTAAAGCTAAGAGAGTAAGTGTATAAATGAGAAGCTAAGAATCAGGCATAAGCAGAAAAAGAAACAAAAGGAGATGGAAAAGTAAAAGAGCCAGGTGCTATTAATGTCACGTAAGTCAAGAAGGTAAGAGTTTCAGAGTAATGGGTTAAATGAGCTGAGGAGGACAAAGGGTGAGAATGAGAACAGAGCAATGAATATGGCAAGGAAACAGAATGACCTTTCATGAGAATGGTGTTAGTGTAATAGCAAGGTAGAGCACAGGTCTGAGTCAGCATGTTAAGGAGGTGGACAGCTAGGAAACAAAAGCATCTGTACACAAACATTCAAAAGTCTCAGCAAAAGGACAGTCTGGGGTAAGAAGAGGGACGGCAGAGTCAAGGAAAAGCTTTGTTAAGGAAGGGGAACAGGGAACATTAGCAGGTGGAAGGAGAGGAGCCTGACAGCAGAAATTAGACAGCAAGGAACTCAGGATACAGGCTAGAAGAGCCAGCTTAATGAAGGGACAAACGTTGCTTTCTATTAGCACCAACCATCTTCTAGTGACCACTGTACTAGGAAAGCCTGGCCTGGGTTTTCTAAGGAATGTGGATATAAGAATGTAGAAAGAGAAGCAGTCTTGAGGCATCTCCTTCCACAGTACTGCTCCTCTGGCTCTCCCCTGTGAGAGGCCTCAACAAGGCATGGGTATTGAGAACAGGCCTCAGTCAGGGCAAACCAAGAGTGCGTGTGGCAGTACCTGAGAGATCCCCAGTGATGGAGGAGGTGCCGAAGTAGTAGCCACGGGGCAGGCGGACTCCGGGCACTTCAATGCAGTCCCTCCACTCATGCTTGCCATCAATATCCATCATTATCTAGAATAAAAGGAGAGATAAATCAGGGTCAGGCCATGGAAGCAAGGGCGACACAGCCCACACCACCATCCGGTCCAGGACAAGGACTCACCGTCAAATGCCTCTTGACATAGCGAATCACCAGGAAGGTGTCGTAATGAAGATTGCGGACAATGGCCGTGCAGCCTCCCAGCTCTGTAGGCCGCCCATCCCGCTCGTGATCGTAGCTGAGGGAGCCGTTGTTCACCATGGCTGAGATGTAGGGGAATACCCGCTGGGAAGCAGAGGGGGTAAGCAGACGCTAAGGAAGAGCACGTAGGAACACCTGCACAAACAGCAACACGAATTCTGCACACACAACTTGAGTCCCTTACAGCAGAACAGGCAGCCACTCAACTTCATTGTCAGCAGCCCCTGAGAGCCCACATTCAGATGGTCTCTTAAGGGAAACAGCCCAGGAAGCGACTACACTTGGTTGTTGTCTTCAGTAATTCTCTTGGCTCCTGAACTGGGGTGGGCCTGAAATGGGCCCCCTAAAACGCTGGAGTCTGACTTGAATGTCCTAAGGTCACCATTTGGCACTTATGTGCTGTCTAATACTAGGGGTTTCCTTTTCATGTATATGTACCTATCTCCCCAACTGCCACATAAGATTCTTGAAGAAAAAAATTCACTCATCACATGCCTTCATATGTCTAAACTTCAGCCCCATCTCCTCCCAACCACGGTTCTGCACACAGCGGGTATTCTGAAAATACCTGTTTGAGCAGGGGAATCTTTCCATTCAGATAGCTCTTTTCAATTCTAAAATTCTACAAGCATATGAGGCTAAATGGACTAGAGCTCAGAAAGAACATGGAACGGGGTTGCTGGATGGGCTCAGCCAGCCACCATGACTGTCCTTAGTCAAAAGACTTTCCAGCCCACTTAAGCCTCCTCCACACATCACTTCTCCCAATCATAATAAGAGGACAAGGTTCTCCCTTAACGGGGAGAAAACTGCAAATTTCCCCATAAACCACTCATTTTCCCATCTATTTCACAAGCCCTCTCTCCCCAGTAGAGTTGTAGGAGCAATTCTTCCTTAGAAATGGCAAACTCATCATTCCAGAACAAGCCCAATGCCAAGGCAGTGCAGACAGGCAGGGTGTGAGGTGGTGAAGGGGTAACATGAGGCATGCCACTCCTTTGGTGAGTATTTATCCCTTTGTCCCACATGGTCAACATGCAAGGTGGAGACGCAGTGAGACCAGAGACCGGGGACTCCCGGGACAACCACATGGACTTGAAACAGCAACAAACGTTGGATGGACACATGGGAATGAGGGATGCTCATGATGAACCAAGAACTGAGTACCTGGACTCCTGGAGAATACCGCCTCTTCTGGGCCTGAGAGGGTCCAGCAGGTTATGATAAAAACAAGAGAGGGCACAGAAGACAGGAGACCAAGTCAGAAAGACACAGCCACAGAAGAGCTATGACCCAGCTGTGATGGATGAACAAACCAACTGAAATCCCCAAACAGAATTTGAGGGTCCCTGAAGGGCATCCGTGAAGCATCTGCGCCCTCAAGATGACAGGCAAAACCATATGCACAGGCGCTTGCACATTTTTCTGAGGAGAGGGTCTGTTACTGTATCAGATTCTCAAAGGGCTCCCCCAGGAAGACCGCTCTAGCCCATAGAGGGTCCCGAAGCTTGTGGAAGGCGCTTTATAAAACACATAGCAGTACGCTGTCCAGGCACGCCCCGCTTATGTCTCTGGGAGTCAGTCTCAAGTTTGTCTGTACCCAGCCTACTGTATTTCTATAACAAGGGGAAAGGAGACAAACAGGGCTAAATTCTTCCAAATTCAAGACATCCTTCACTATCCAGGATCTCAGGAAACAGCTCCTGCCCAGAAGACCAAAATCCTGCCACTTGAGAGACTATGAAACTCACTCTAATCCAAAGGGATCATTTGCCCTCTAACTGAGCCTTATGGGTCATATTCCCAAATAACTGTTCTCATTCTAACCTACAACACATAGGCAGGGAAGACGCTCCACGGCGGCGCTGCAGAATGAGATTTAGAAAATCATCGGGCGTGAGGGTATTAAACTCTGCTCCAGGAAACAGCCGCAGTTCTAAGCCATCAGCAAGAGGCACCTATACAAGTTCAGCTCAGCTCTGCCCTGTGGGACAGGCAGGCGAGGGTACCGACCTCAAACCCTTCCCTCCTTTAATACAGTGAACACCTAGTACAAGCCAGGTACTGTTCCAGATGCTGAGGGTCCAAAGAGAAACAAGACAGACAGGAATGGAATCAAGATCAGAGCGGAAGAGACAAACAAACAAGCAAATAAAATGATTTCAGATAGTGATAAATGCTACGAGGAAAATAAAATAGGTAATACAAGGGACCGGCGAGGGAACCTCTTCCCGAGGAGGCAGTATCTGAGCTGAGACTCAAGTAATTAGAGGGAGTCCACCAAAAGATCTGAGGCACAAGCAGCATGAGGGCGGCACACTCAAGGAACTGGAAACAGATGAGTCAGAATCACAGCTTGTGAGAAGAGGCTGCCGTGAGGCGAGGCAGCACCCACGGCCCTGCACTCCATGGGCCACAGCCAGGAGTCCGAGGCTGCAGCGCGGCTCCTCTGCTGTCCTCTTACACCACTGGCAGAATTCATACAGGACACAGAAAGGCATCACATCAATCAGTGGATGATTAAACTGGCATAAAGTTACTCTTCAACAACTACCATTTAGAACAAGGAAACGGTGAACACGTTATCAAGCAGTTTACAGCAACTGGCATCTCAGAGAATGCTCATAATTTCAGTGACAATTAAGGAAAAGGGATTAAAAATGCCCTGTGGAGCTCTGATGAGCCCAAGGCTTGCTTCACTCATCACCTCTAGTAACCCTGATTAGAAGTTTAAGTTGCAACTTTAAAGAGATAGCAGCCTCCTATGTTAGCTTGCTTAGAAAATAAACAAATAATAAAGCGACAGCAATCGCTAGCCTAAGGGTGCCTTACTCTTCCCAAGGCTGGTGTGGACCCAGTTCCAGGTGACAGCCAGAGGCATGCTGGGCCTTGGGATCACCTGAAGGAGCTTGTTAACTGGACATATACGTGGGTCCCTCAGCCAAACTGTCTCATTCAGTAGGGCTAGAGTGGGGTGCAGGATTTTTTTTGTTGTTGTTGCTGTTTGTTTTTTTGAGATGGTGTCTCGCTCTGTCACCTAGGCTGCAGTGCAGTGGTGCGATCTTGGCTCACTACAACCTCCACCTCCTGAGTTCAAGCGATTCTCCTGCCTCAGCCTTATGAGGTAGCTGGGATTACAGGCACTCACCACCATGCCCAGCTAATTTTTGTATTTTTAGTAGAGACAGGCTTTCACCATGTTGCTCAGGCTGCTCTAGAACTCCTGATCTTGTGATCCACCCGCCTCAGCCTCCCAAAGTGCTGGGATTACAAGCATGAGCCACCGCACCCAGCCAGGATTAAGTATTTTTAAGAAGCACCACAGAAGGCTGTGATGTGCAACCAAATTGAAGAAATGCTGCACCAGATAGGGAGCCCCACAGCTTTGCAACTAGAGAGAATCTGTCTGCTTCGGCAGCACACGAGTTGGCCTTCAACTTTTAACCTCACATTAGTGTAAGTCACTAAATGCCATCTTATTTTCTACTCCTAGTCAAGAGTTCTTGGAAGCATTTCTTGGATAACCACTAATTTCACACAGGAGCAATTTTGTTTTCCCCTAGAAAGCAGTCTGTAAGTTAGAACCAAAGATTGAAGAATCACACTGGTTCAGACAAGGTGGCAGTTTTATTCCTAATTTAAGAGTCACCAGAAAGGAGAAACTCTTACCTGTCTTATCGTCCAAAGGATTGTCGTTCAAAGGGTGGAGAAATGTTTTCAACTTTTTGTACTATAAGACTACTTTTTAAAAAGTGTTTTTTGAAGACCTCTACAGGATAACTGTATCTCCAGCATATTTTGATGGAAAAGACACCCATTAGCTTGTGGATTTATGGATGCTAAGCTAAAATTCCAAATGGCCTCTGTAATTAGGGAGACCTGAGTTCTAACTGCAGTTATGTCACTCACAGCTGTGTAACCTTGGGTGGATTACATCACCTCCTCGAGACTCTATGTCCTCACTGTAAACAGAACAATACAAAGCTCACAGGGTTCATTATGAAGATGAAATGAGATATGCAAAGCATTTAGTACAATGTCTGGCATTCAAGGGGGAGTCAATAAACATTCAATCAGTGACTAGTGCATTTCTGGACACAAATATCGTTCACAGGTACTCATATACACATAAACACAAAGCCAAACAAACATCTTTTAAAGCATGAATTCCCAGACCACTGGCTGTCATTAACCATTAGTATTTCCAAAAATATTTTGGAGAGTATGAGATTTGGTTTCTTTTTATTGCCTACTAAAAATATTAAAATACAATAATGACAGAACAATCATCTGTAATAAACATCATTTTACAAAAGGACATTTTAACACCAAAAGATGAGAACCATGTAATTTCATAATGAAACAATGGAATACATTTAGCACTTAAGAAAAAGAACTTTACTGTCATGATTCTTGCACCAGTGAGAACTGTCACCAAACAACAGGCGCTCACACACCAGCTCTTTCAGAGCAGTGTTTTCCATCTCAAACCATACCATTTTCTAGTAAGCGGACCATTTGCTTTCTGGAACCCAGACGTGAAGAAAAGAAAGGGAGGAGGGCAGAGGAAGAGAGAACAGAACTAAGATGTTTGCAACATGTCCCTTAGGAGTCCACTGAATGGTGTGAATAATAGCTAGCATTTACTGAGCACTTAGTCTGTGCCAGGTACTGAACTCAGTAATGAGCACTTTTGCATTTAATTCTCACAATCCTATGAGGTAGTATCAGTACTCCTCATTTCACAGGTAAAAAAACTTGCCCAGGATAACACAGGCATTAAGTAGTGAAATCAGGATTTGAAACCAAGTATTCTGGCTCCAGAGTCCTGACTCAATCACTGGGATATACTGCTTTCAATCTCTCTCAATATGGAAAAATGTTTCATATGTACAATTTTTTAAAAATCAGCTCTAAACAGAATGTACTCTGAGGCACAAAGAGAACACTGAGAATAGTTCCAGATTAAAGGAGAGGAGGAGAGATGTAACAACTGAATACAACACAGGATCTGGGACTTTCTTTCATTATAGAGGACATATCGGGACAATTGGTGAAATATGAATAAGGACTGAAGATTAGATAATGGTATTGTTACAAACAACTTCCTGACTTTGATCACTGTGCTGTGGCTATACAAAATAACTTTTTTTTTTTAAACACACACACACACTCTCTCAAGTATTTAGGATTAAGGAGGCATCACGACAGCAATTTACTCTTAGTTCAGAAAAAAAGACACAAGCACAAACACACACACAAGACACATACACACACAGACACACACACAAAGAAAGAGTTAAAGAAAAGGATGGCCAGTGTAGTGGCTCACACCTGTAATACCAGCACTTTGGGAAATGAAGGCAGGAGGATTGCTTGACCCTAGGAGTTTGTGACCAACCTGGGCAACATGGCAAAACCCCATCTCTACAAAAAGATAGCTGGGCTTGGTGGCATGCACCTGTAGTCCCAGCTACTTGGGAGGCTGAGATGGGAGGCTCTATTGAGCCCGGGCGGTTGAGGCTACAGTGAGCTGTGATTGTGCCACTGCACTCCA
>NW_012109807.1:9140235-9143761 GCF_000951045.1 Mandrillus leucophaeus | reverse complement strand
GTTGGCCAGGCTGGTCTCGAACTCCTGACCTCAGGTGATCCACCCGCCTCAGCCTCCCAAAGTGCTGGGATTACAGGCGTGAGCCACCGCGGCCAGCCTGTTGTATTCTTATAACTTAATCCTAAGTACAAAATTATTATCAAATAAAGAATAATCTGAATCTAGTATTTACCATACACTCAAGTTTTGTTTTTCTCAATTTTTCTATGTATCTGCAAATTTTAAAAAATTCAAAAAGGTTTTAAAAACAATATTTACAACATGATGCAATGTCTTTGTTCTTAAAGATGTTTGTACACTTTCATTTTTTTCAGCATTTTCCAATTTTTCTGTAATGTAGATAAAAATAATTGACAAAACAAATGCCTTCTACTAGATGCTACTAGATGTGAAGCATCTCCCACCACACCTCCATTTCATCCTCCCTGGAACCACTAGCAGAACACACTATCAATTCCGCAGGTAGACCTGTCACTTTTTAGACTTTCAAAGCCGTATAAGCTGCTGGTCCTACAATAATCTTCATCTAGCCCTTTATGCAGAAATCCGGACAGAGGAGACAATACCCATCCTGTTTAAAGTGAGAAGAAGATCAGTGAGATTCTTCGCACACTTCTACGCCGCCTGAGAAGGCCCTTGCTCTGTAAGCCCCCAGACTCCCATAAAGCTATGCTAGGGACTCTCCCCAGGACTCACAGCTTCTCGACTGGACGACACAGAAAAGTGGCACTTCCAGCTCTGGAAACCTTCATATAAATGAATATCATCATGCTGTCTTAAGAAACTCATGGAATGAGCTCAATCTCATTTATCTTAGTTGTGACCCTACTACAGCAAACTCAAATCAAGTAATTTGAGGACTTCAATAAGGAGTACTCCAAAATCAGGAGACTAAGTGTGAGGTGTGCCCCAAGCACTGACCTTTATAACCTGCCCACCCAGATTACAATACCAAGATTCAGAATACAGCCCATTATGTATGTCTTAATTTCACTGCTGACCATCATGCTGATAGTACGCCAATACTTCTTGTGAATGAGAACAACCATCAATTCTATAGAACAGGGGATCTTCAGATCTCCTAAAATCATATCAACTCCTCTGTGTACGTGCCTCTTTCTGTGGGTCCAACACTTTAATCGGAGTCTCGAAAGGGTCAAAGCCCACAGAAAAGTAAAGAACTAACCCAGGGATAAGCATCCTCTGGAGCACCGGCCCTTGCTTTCTTCCTCTCGCCCTCTTTCACTGTCTCAGAAAAGAAACATGTAAAATTCTCTCTGCCAACAGTAAAGAGACCACTTTGGGATCAGTGTCTTCATCAACATAAAGACTTGAGGGGACCGAGTGTGGTGGCTCATGGCTGTATTCCTAGCACTTCGGGAGGCCAAGGCAGGACGTTGCTTGAGTCCAGGAGTTCGAGACCAGCCTCGACAACATAGCAAGACCCTGTCTTGGCCAGGTGCGGTGGCTCACGCCTGTAATCCCAGCACTTTGGGAGGCCGAGGCGGGCGGATCACGAAGTCAGGAGATTGAGACCATCCTGGCTAACACAGTGAAACCGCATCTCTACTAAAAATACAAAAAAATTAGCCAGGCATGGTGGCGGGCGCCTGTAGTCCCAGCTACATGGGAAGCTGAGGCAGGAGAACGGCGTGAATTCGGGATGCGGAGCTTGCAGTGAGCCGAGATGGCGTCACTGCACTCCAGCCTGGGCAACAGAGCGATACTCCGTCTCAAAAAAAACCAAAAATCATGGTAATAATAATAAATAGATAAATTTGTTTCTTTTTTTGAGACCGAGTCTCACTCCGTCGCCCATGCTGGAGTTCAGTGGCATAATATCAGCTCACTGCAACCTCCGCCTCCTGGGTTCAAACGATTCTCCTGTCTCAGCCTCCCAAGTAGCTGGGATTACAGGCATGCACCATCACGCCAGGCTAACTGTTGTATTCTTAGTCGAGACGGGGTTTCACCATGTTGGCCAGGTTAGTCTCGAACTCCTGACCTCAAGTGCTGGGGTTATAGGCATTGGCCACTGCACCTGGCCAAAAAAAGTAAAAATTAACCAGGTATGATGGCACACCTGTAGTCCCAGCTACTCAGGAGGCTGAGGCAGGAAGACAGCTTAAGCCTAGGAGTTCGAGGCTGCAGTGAGCTACCACTGTGCCACTGCGCTCCATCCTGGGTGACAGAATGCAAGACTCTCTCTCAAAAGAAAAAAAAAAAAGACTTGAGGAAATGTTTTTTTAACTGGATGGCATGGTATTGTTAATTTTCTCTCAGTTCAAAGGAGGAAAAAACAATCATCACATCAAAAAAAAAGTATGGAGAGTACCTCAAAGTTTGGGGAATACCTCAGAAACGACTGCCAAGCTGTTCTCCCCACTCTCTAGCTGTTCCTGCCTCCCCAGGGGTGAGGCCCAAACATCTCACAGAAAAGAATGAAGGCCAAGACTACAATGGTTGCACTCTGCTCTCATTCATTACACTCTGATTTCATCGGACACACACTGTAGCTCCAAGATTGCTACTGACTTCCCTCCAACTGTTCACCAACATCCGGGTGGGTTCCTGTGAGAAAGTGATGATCGTCAGCTGATGACTTGATAGTGCCAAGAAAAGATAATCAGGTTGTCTTTACCTTTTTTTTTTTTTTTTTTTTTTGATTTTTTGTAGAGATGACTCGCTATGTTGCCTAGGCTGGTTTCAAATGCCTGGACTCAATCCTGCCTTGGCTTCCCAAAGTGCTGGGATTACAGGCATGAGCTACTGTGTCTGGCCACTGGTGATCTTTTAATCAACATTAAAAAATAACTACAATACAGCCAGGCGCGGTGGCTCATGCCTGTAATCCCAGTACTTTGGGAGGCTGAGGCGTGCAGATCACAAGGTCAGGAGTTCGAGACCAGCCTGGGCAACATGGTGAAACTCCGTCTCTACTAAAAATACAAAAATTAGCCAGGCGTGGTGGCGGCAGGCACCTGTAATCCCAGCTACTCGGGAGGCTGAGGCAGGAGAATCACTTGAATCTAGGAGATGGAGGTTTCAGCGAGTCAAGATCACACCACTGCACTCCAGCCTGGGCGACAGGGTGAGACTCAGTCTCCAAAAAAATAAATAAATAAAATGAGTTAACTACAACACTGAGATATAATTCACAGACCGCACAATTCACTTAAAGTATGTAATTCAATGGCGTTTAGTAAATTCAGAGTTAAGATTATGATTACCACAACCAATTTTAAAACATTTTCATCACCCAAAAAAAAAAATCCCATGCCCACTAGTAGTCACTCTCCTCATCTCCACCCCACATTGCCCCAGCCCTAGACAACCACTAATCTACCTTCTGTCTCTACAGATTTGCCTATTCTTGACATTTCACATGCATGGCATCATACTATGTGTTGGTCTTTTGTGACCGGCTTCTTCCACTTAACATAATGTTTTCAAGGGTCATCCACGTTGGAGCACATATGGATAGTTAATTTCTTTCAGTCTATTTTTTTTTTTTTTTTTTTTTTTT
>NW_012109807.1:9132630-9139430 GCF_000951045.1 Mandrillus leucophaeus | reverse complement strand
TTTTTTGAGATGGAGTCTTGCTCTGCTGCCCAGGCTGGAGTTCAGTGGCACGATCTTGGCTCACTGCAAGCTCCGCCTCCTGGGTTCACGCCGTTCTCCTGCCTCAGCCTCCCAAGTAGCTGGGACCACAGGCGCCCGCCACCGTGCCCGGCTAACTTTTTGTACTTTTAGTAGAGATGGGGTTTCACCGTGTTAGCCAGGATGGGCTCAATCTCCTGACCTCGTGATCTGCCCGCCTCGGCCTCCCAAAGTGCTGGGATTACAGGTGTGAGCCACTGCGCCTGGCCAGAAGCCAGCTAAGTTTTTGAGAGGTAGGGACTGCACGGAGCAACGTGGGGAGTACTGCCATCTTAACAATACCAAGTCTTCCAATCCATGCCATAGGATATCTTTCCATTTACATGGATCTTCTTTAATTTATTCCAATAATTTTTTTTACTCTATTTCATTTTTGAGACAGGTTCTTGCTCTATTACTGAGGCTGGAGTGCAGTGGTGCGATCACGGCTCACTGTGGCCTCGACCTCCTGAGCGAACCTCCACCTCAGCCTCCCAGGTAGCATGCATCACCCACCACACCAGGCTAATTTTTTTTGAGACAGAGTCTTGTTCTGTCGCCCAGGGTCGAGTGCAGTGGCGCAATCTCGGCTCACTGCAGCCTCCGCCTCCCGGGTTCAAGCAATTCTCCTGCCTCTGCCCCCCGAGTAGCTGGGACTACAGGTGCACACTGCCAAGCCCGGCCAATTTTTTTGTATTCTTAGTAGAGACGGGGTTTCACCATCAAGATGGGTCTTAATCTCCTGACCTCATGATCCACCTGTCTCAGCCTCCCAAAGTCCCTCTCCTGTTGGGATTACATGTGTGAGCCACCACGCCCGGCCTAATTTTATTTTTTGTAGAGACAAGGTCTTGCTATGTTGCCCAGGCTCATTTCAAATGCCTGGCTTAAGGTGATTCTCCCACTTCTGCCTCCCATAAGTGCTGGGATTACAGGTGTGGGCCACCTGGCCCCAACAATATTTTGTAGTTGTCAAAGTTTTTCTGTTAAATGTACTCTTTTTTTCTTTTTTTTTTTTGAGACGGAGTCTCATTCTGTCGCCCAGGCTGGAGTGCAGTGGCGCGATCTCGGCTCACTGCAACCTCCGCCTCCCAGATTCACGCCATTCTCCTGCCTCAGCCTCCTTAGTAGCTGGGACTACAGGCGCCTGCCACCACATCTGGCTAATTTTTTTGTATTTTTTTTAGTAGAGACAGGGTTTCACCACATTAGCGAGAATGGTCTCGATCTCCTGACCTCATGATCTGCCCGCCTCAGCCTCAAAAGTGCTGGGATTACAGGCATAAGCCACCACACCCGGTCAAATTTACTTCTAAGTATTTTATTCTTTTTGATAATAGGGCAAATGGAGTTGTTTTCTCATTTCATTTTCAGATTGTTCACTGAAAATATATAGAAATAAACCTGATTTGCCAGGTGCGGTACCTCAAGCCTGTAATTCCAGCACTTTGGGAGGCCGAGGCAGGTGGATCATGAGGTCAGGAGTTCAAGAACAGCCTGACCAACATGGTGAATCCCCATCTCTACTAAAAATACAGAAATTAGCTGGGCATGGTAGCGCATGCCTGTAATCCCAGCTACTCTGGAGGCTGAAGTAGAAGAATCACTTGAACCCAGGAGGCAGAGGTGGCAATGAGCAGATATCATGATACTGAACTCCAACTTGTGCAACACAGCAAGACTCTGTCTCAAAAAAAAAAAAAAGAAAAAGAAAGAAGAAATAAACCCGATTTTTGCATACTGATCTTTTATCCTGCAACCTTGCTAAACTCATTTAGTAGTTCTAATAGTTTTTTGTGTGTGTGGATTGCTTAGGATTTTCCATATTCTGTCATCTGCAAATAGAAATAGTTTTACTTCCTTTCCAATCTTGATGTCTTTTATTTCATTTTCATGTCTCTTGCCCTGGCTAGATCCTCCAGTACAATGTTAAACAGAAGTGGTAAGTCAATATCCTCGTTTTATTCCTGATCTTAGAAGGAAAGAATTCAACTGTTTACCATTAAATATGTTAGCTGTGGGTTTTTCTAGCCAAGCACAGGAGCTCATGCCTGTAATTCCAGCACTTTGGGAGGCCAAGATGGGCAGATCACCTGAGGTCAGGAGTTCGAGACCAGCCTGGCCAACATGGCAAACTCCTGTCACTACTAAAAATACAAAAACTTAGCCGCAAGTGGTAGCAGGCACCTATAATCGCAGCTGCTCAGGAGGCTGAGGCAGGAGAATTGCTTGAACACAGGAGGTGGAGGTTGCAATGGGCAGAGATCATGCCACTGCACTCCAGCCTGGGTGACAGAGTGAGACTCTGTCTCAAAAAAACAAAAAGGTTGGGTGCAGTGGCTCACTCACGCCTGTAATCCCAGCTTTGGGAGGTCGAGACGAGCAGATCACTTCAGGTCAGGAGTTTAAGACTAGCCTGATCAACATGGTGATACCCCGTCTCCACTAAAAACACAAAAATTAACCGGGTGTGGTGGTGCATGTCTGTAATCTCAGCTACTTGGGAGGCTGAGGCAGGAGAATTGCTTGAACCCAGGAGGCAGAGGCTGCAGTGAGCCAAGATCACACCAATGCACTCCAGCCCAGGCGACAGAGCGAGATTCTATCTCAAAAAATAAAATAAAAATAAAAAATGTGTGTGTGACACACACACACACACACACATATGTTAGCTGTGAGTTTTTCATAGATGTCCTTTATCAGGTTGAGGAAATCCTCTTCTATTCCTAATTTGTTGAGTGTTTTATTATCAAGAGGTATGAAATTTTGTCACTTTTTCTCTATCTATTGAGATGATTATATGTTGTTTCTCCTTTACTCTATTAATATGGTATATTAATTTTCAGATGTTAAACCACAGTTGAGGGGCCGGGTGCAGTGGCTCATGCCTGTAATCCCAGCACCTTGGGGGGCCAAGGTAGGCAAATCACTTGAGCATAGCAGTTTGAGACCAGCCTAGGCAACATGGCAAAACCCTGTCTCTACAAAAATACAAAAATTAGCCAGGTGTGGTGGCGCATGCCCGTGGTCCCAGCTACTGGGAAGGAGGCTGAGGCGGGAGGACTGAGCCTATATACTGAAGTCTCTCACCCTCTTCTCAGATGCATTACTGGTTGCTATGATTTTCCCAATATTTTCTCATGAACAAATGTGGTAAGAAGTTGAGCAATAGCGTCATGTGGACTCTGGTGACAAGGAAACAAGAAACCAGAAAAATGTTTTCACCACTCTCTTGAGGAATTTCATGAATTGTTCCACACACCCTCCTACCTGCGCCTTGTCTTCCTTGTCTAGGACATCTTCGGCACACATACCACAGTCATTTGTAAGTTCTCAAAAGGTACGGTATTTGTCACCCTCCTTTAACGAGCTCAAAATAATAAAGCAATAACAATCAGACTGGAGTCTCTGGAGTCAGACCCACTATGTGTGTGACACTAACAAGCTGTGTAATCTTTCTACATGCACTTCAGTTTCTTACCCATAAAATAGAGAGAATACTATCATCTACCCCAAAAGGTTGTTATGTTAAGTAAATAACGTATGTGAAAGTGCTTAGAACAATGCCTGGTGCCGTTTTGTATATCGAAGTAAACCATGCCACTGACAAACACATTTGATTTTACCCTCTGAGACAGTTGTAGGGTGTTGGGATGTAGAAAGGAAGATACTTTCTATACTCTCTGGACTGAATGTAAGTGCTAAGAACTGAAATTGCAGAGGACAGCATATAAACATAATATTAACAGGCTGGGTGTGGCTCATGCCTGCAATCCTAGCACTTTGGGAGGCCGAGGTGGGCAGATTACTTGAGGTCTGGAGTTTGAGACCAGCCTGGTCAATGTGGTGAAACCCCGTCTCTACTAAAAATACAACCATTAGCCAGATGTGGTGGTGTGTGCCTGTAATCAGCCAGACTGGGTGGAGTGCGCCTGAAATCCCAGCTACCCCAAAGGCTGAGGCAGGAGAATCACTGAACCCAGGAGGCGGAGGTTGCAGTGATCCGAGATCGTGCCACCGCACTCCAGCCTGGGCAACAGAGCAAGACTCCATTTCAAAAAAATAAAATAAGGCCAGGCGCAGTGGCTCACCTCTGTATTCCCAGCACTTTGGGAGGCCAAGGCGAGTGGATCATGAGGTCAGGAGATCAAGACCATCCTGGCTAGCACGGTGAAACCCCATCTCTACTACACATATAAAAAATTAGCCGGGCATGGTGGTGGGCACCTGTAGTCCCAGCTACTCAGGAGGCTGAAGCAGGAGAATGGCGTGAACCCGGGAGGCAGAGCTTGCAGTGAGCCGAGATTGCACCACTGCACTCCAGCCTGGGTGACAGAGTGAGACTCCGTCTCAAAAAAATAAATAAATAAAATAAAATAATAACAATAATAATAAATGTCTCCATTCTCAAGAAAGAAAACAATCTGAGAGAGAAAAAAAAAAAGGATGGGAGATGGTAGACCATCATAGATAAAAGCACAGCTTCTGGAATCTGGTGGACCTGTGCTTCACTTTATATTGACTATTACCTTGAAACAGACACTTAACTTCTCTAAGCCTTTGTTTACTCACTGGTAAAGTGTGAAAAATACAGACTATAAGGAGGTTTGACAAGGATTAAGACAATATTTGCAAAGTACCTGGCACACAGCAGCCATCTAATAATCAGGAAGTTTGTTTTGTTTTGTTTTGTTTTGTTTTATGGTTGTTGTTTTTGAGACGAGTCTTGCTCTTGTCGCCCAGGCTGGAGTGCAATATCTTGGCTCCCAGGTAACCTCCACCTTCCAGGTTCAAGCCATTCTCCTGCCTCAGCCTCCCGAGTAGCTGGGACTACAGGCATGTGCCACCACACCTGGCTAATTTTTGTATTTTTAGTAGAGACAGGGTATCACTATGTTGGCCAGGCTGGTCTCGAACTCCTGACCTCATGCTCTGCCCACCTTGACCTTCCAAAGTGCTGGGATTACAGGAGTGAGCCACCGCACTCGGCCCTAAATTTAGTTTCACAAGGAAAAAAGGGACCCATGTTAGTCCAGGGTTCTCAGCCTCAGCTATACATGTGAATCTCCCGGAAAGCTTTAGAAAAGGAAGGCTGCCTAGACTGCACTTCAGATGAACTGAATCAGAAGCTCTGGGGTCGGGACTGGATATCAATAGTTTTAAAAGTTCTCCAGGGAATTACAATGTGCACTTGGAAGTAAGAACCACAATAGCAAGCCAGAAAAGATGTCTCTATTGTTACCATCCAAAATAAATTTTTTTAAATTAACATCTACAAAATCCTTACAAAATAAACCCAAATCAGAATTTCTACTTTCTCAAATCAGAATTACTACTATCTCGTGGTGAAATGGAAGCTAACAGAGTCTGAACAATTTGTTTCTGGAAGAAACAGAGAGACAAGTTTAAAACTCTTGTCAAGCCCTAAAGCTGACAACTCTTATTCGGATGCATTTCTAACTACCACTATTTCCTCAGCATGACTACAAATCCAGTCATGATCCTCTCTTCAATAAAATCCTTTAATGCACCTACCCCTTCAGAACCAAGTCCAGACTCTTCAACGGAAACACAATCCTTCAGAACCCAGCCCCACGTGGTGTATGGTGAGCATGAGTCACACACGTTCAGCCTGCCCTGGCTCTCGTCTAAACAGTTCAACCACCAACCACCCAAGCAGACGCTGCTCAGCCTCAGTGGCTAACATGCCGAAGCTATGGTGTTAATACTATGGAATGCAAGGTGAACGGCAGCCCCAGGAACTGTGCAACATGACAAGACTACTGGCCCTGCTTTTCATTCTAGCCTCATCTGTCTCTGATTCTACTTTATTTCCACATACTCATCATCCCCTCTCTTTTTTTTTTTTTTGAGATGGAGTCTCACTCTATCGCCCAGGCTGGAGTGCTGCGGCACGATCTTGACTCACACTCCAACCTCCACCTCCCAGGTTCAAGCGATTCTCCTGCCTCAGCCTCCTGAGTAGCTGGGATTACAGAAGCACGCCACCACGCCTGGCTAAATTTTGTATTTTTAGTAGAGACGGGATTTCCCCATGTTGGCCAGGGTAGTCTCGATCTCCTGACCTCGTGAAACACCCGCCTCGGCCTCCCAAAGTGCTGGGATTACAGGCATGAGCCACCGCGCCCAGCCTCATCATTCCCCCTCTTAACCTTAGGACCTTACACATGCTTTTTTCCCTCTGCATGGGACGCTGGTTCCTTACTCTACAGACCTCAACCTAAAGGCACTTCCTGGAAGAAGCCTTCCCCACCAGCAGCAGCAGCACTACTGCCCCGCCTCAGGTTGGAAGGCTGCTGTGTCCTCCCACAGTGCCCCAGAGTTCCCCCATCAGCATTCTCAGGGCTACGGAGTACAAGGACCATGTTATCCTGCTCACTAATCCCCAGGGCCTGGCACCTAGAAAGTGGTTAATGTATGTGGAATGAAGAACAGCCCAGAAGGAACACAGAGAAGCAGCTGGAACTGATCCACAACAAAAGGTGATTCTCCTAACTCAGGTCTCACGTTCCACCCCCTCTAAAGTGAGCTCGCTGGGCACGGTGGCTCATACCTGTAACCTCACCACTTTGGGAGGCCGGGGTGGGCGAATCACCTGAGGTCAAGAGATGGAGACCATCCTAGCCAACATGGTGAAACCCTGCCTCTACTAAAAATACAAAAATTAGGGCCGGGCACGGTGGCTCAAGCCTGTAATCCCAGCACTTTGGGAGGCCGAGACG
>NW_012109807.1:9125663-9132055 GCF_000951045.1 Mandrillus leucophaeus | reverse complement strand
AATCTCGCTCTGTCACCCAGGCTGGAGTGCAGTGGTGCGATCTCAGCTCACTGCAACCTCCGCCTCCTGGATTCAAGCCATTCTCCTGACTCAGCATCCCGAGTAGCTGGGATTACCGGCTGGAGTGCAATGGCGTGCTCTCCGCTCACTGCAACCTCCACCTCCCAGGTTCAAGTGACTCTCCCACCACGGCCTCCCAAGTAGCTGGGATTACAGGTTAATACTAACAAAATACTAATACTAATACTAACAAAAATACTAATTTTTGTATTTTTAGTGGAGACAGGGTTTCACAGTGTTGGCCAGGCTGGTCTCGAACTCCTAACCTCAAGTAATCTGCCCACCTCGGCCTCCCAAAGTGCTGGGATTACAGGCATGAGCCACCATGCCCAGCTTTCTAATGTTCCTTAAGCTTGAAATTTTTCATAATAAACCTTTGAGGGGAAAAATAATGTGACCTTTGCCTCTATTTCTAATCCTGCTTTCCTCGCTAGGTATTACTTAGCTAAAGGATACCCAGCAACAACCTGTCATAATTTCCCACCATCTGATGGCAGTGCCATAGGACACAGAAAGAGTACAAACCCACTGTCAATATAAGAAAGCAATAGCCAGGCATGGTGGCTCACGCCTGTAATCCTAGCACTTTGGGAGGCCGAGGCGGGCAGATCACGAGGTCAGGGGTTTGAGACCAGCCTGACCAACAAGGTGAAACCCCGTCTCTACTAAAAACACAAAAATTAGCCAGGTGTGGTGGCACACACTTGTAGTCCCAGCTACTCAGGAGGCTGATGGGGGAGAATGGTTTGAACCTGGGAGGCGGAGCTTGCAGTGAGCCGAGATCACGCCACTGCCCTCCAGCCTGGGCGACAGAGCAAGACTCCATCTCAAAAAAAAATTTAAAAAAAAAAAAAAAAAGCAAGCACCAAAAAACTCTTAGGGTCAGGTAACAAAAAGGCTCGCCAACAGCCAGATACTAGGTTCCAATAAAATGCTGGGCTTTCATCAATTTCCTTCCCTTATAGCCTTTTCTTCTTTCTTTCTTTTCTTTCTTTCCTTTTTTTTTTGAGACAGTCTCACTCTGCTGCCCAGGGAGGTAGTGCAGTGGTGTGCAGTGGTCTGATTGTCCTGCCTCAGCCTCCCAAGTAGTTGAGATTACAGGCACCCGCCACCACACCCGTCTAATTTTTGTATATTTAGTAGAGACGGGGTTTCACCATGTCGGCAAAGCTGGTCTCAAACTCCTGACCTCAGGTGATCCGCCAGCCTCGGCCTCCCAAAGTGCTGGGCTTACAGGTATGAGCCACTGCTCCTGGTCACTTATAGCCTTTTCTATAGGCAGGATAACTGTTCTTTAGGTCTGAGATGAGGAAGAAGAAAAAGATGCTGAAAAGTGTGTGCAAGTTGCAGAAGAGAGCACAGCACTGATGGATTAAAAGTCACGGGAGGCTGAGTTAACCAACCAAACATGCTCAATTCCAGTGGCTATCTAATAGGCAAAAGAGAGAACATGATTAACACTAAAGAAAAAGCCCTTGTTCAAGACAGCTATTCCCAAAGGACTGTGCACTCCTAAACAGTTCCTCTAGAAAAAACACTGACAAGGACATTAACTTTCGAAGTTCAATAGATGAAGAACCCCTCAACTTTCTATCCCCTTTGTTCCCTCCTGTACAACATTCCTGAGGCAAAGAACTGTGATGTCAGTGCAGCTGATCTAGGCTCTGACACTTGCCATTACCTCTTGCTGTTTCTCCTCATTGGGGTAGGTGTCTACAAATACTCCCAGCCCCACAAATTTGTCCATGTTTCCAAACACAGGCCCTAGAGAGAGAGAACAGATGATGAACAATGAAATAAAGCTAAGAGTTGATAAAGGAATAACATATCACTATGATGGAGGAAAAAGTAAAATTCAAAAGACTCCCAAGCCTCTCTCAAGATGAGAAAACACATGTACAAGTACCCAGCAAAGCACATGGCCTGTAACAATGCCCAGTAAATATCTGTAATTGTTTGTTGTTGGAGGCGAGGGAAAGAGAGAAGGCCACTGCAACCTTATTTAGCACTCAGGCAGCTTCCTCATCCAAACTGGTTGCTAGGGTGCCCCTACAGAATTCTGCTTTACAAACACTTGGTAAAGACTATGCCCCCAAGAGAGAACTGAATTCCCTAGTTCTACTTCTTGTTGCAAAAGAGATCAGGTCAAATCAGGTTGAGCCTGCCATCTACGTGGAGCAATAATAGCTCCTACACAAGGAAAATAGATAACTCTTCTCTTGACTCAGCAGTGCTGAGATCATTCACTGTGAATGCTCAGAAGAAATCAGCTCACCCAATCGTCAGTGTTCAGGAGAGCCAGTGCTTTCATCCAGCCAACAGGCCAGGTAGTTTCACAAGGAAACTCAGAAAGAAGTAACAAGCAAGCAACTGCCTCAGGATGAGCCAAATTCAGCTGCTTATGAGGACTCAGATCCCATTCTAGAGACTAGAGAGGCCAGTGTTCATCCACATACATTAAAGGAGAGGGAAAACAGCTGGCACTGTGGGGAAGGAAACTTTTCAAAAAGAGGGCACATGAAAAAGCAGGTTGTCACACCCACACAAGAGTAACACAGGGTCCCAATACCTGGCTGCATCCGATCCTTTGTGTACCAGATTGCCAAGCCGTCCCCATGCAGATTCTTCTTTCCTTGTCCATGGATTTTGAAGTGCACCTGCAATTCCCAGTCTCTCAGGAAACACGGCTAAAGTAAAAAAGACATTAGAATCAACAAGGAGCATGAAATGCAAAACCCCTCGAGCCCGCATCAGCAATCAGCAGACTCGGAAAACACACAGATGCAGGCAACACGAGGCTAAGGGTTAAAACCTAAATCGAAGACTTGCTAGTGTTCACGTCATAAAATTAAACGGATTCAACCACTCAACAGTTTAGAGATTTAATATGAAAACGAATAAACCCCTCAATTATCTTCAACATTTCCCAACAGAAACCGGACAGAACTCCAAAGCTGGGAAAGATGAGAGTACACCAAACTCCACTCCTGCGATCCTACATCCCCCAGCAAAGCAGCTCGGCTTTTAGAGTACAGATGGCTGAATCCATCCTCATTTCCAACTCAAGATCACCCCTCAGACAGAAAGACTCTGAAAAGCTGGATTTAAAGAAAGGTCAAAGCCTAATTTATTATAGTAGAAAAAGAAAAGCTAAGCTATTATGCAAAGGTTTCCAGGAATAATTAGCAGATACTACAAGCAACTCTAATTAGCTAGACCTGGCCCTCTGCCAAGCTGAGGGGTAAACCAGAATTCTCACAAGAAGAGCAAGTTACAGTTCCCCAAATCCTCCCATCCATGGCCAAGAAGCTTAAATGCACCTGGAGAAGGATGCGAGTGGATGGTTAAGTGTTTTAAACAGTTGAACAGTTTCAAGAAAAAAATGAGAGTGGGTAGTTGATTTAGGGAAGCTTCTGGTTAAAAGTCTACTGTGAAGAAAGAAGTGAAGGAAGAACAGACAGACCAGCTGGGTTCAGCCAAAGGCTCTCCAAATAGACTGTTCTGGGCAACATATTGCTAGATCATTTTCAGTTTTCATTTTTTATTTCTGGGATATTTTCCAAAAGTATTCATATTAGAAGTACATAGTCAAAATGAAAGGAGGTTGGGTACTCCTGCATTTAGCAAGGGGCCCTGAAATCTCCAATAGGTTATCCTACTCTAATGAGCCAGTCTCTGTCTTGTCACTCTGGATTCTTAGCTCTCTGCTGTTTCATTAAGATTTCAGACGGCCGGGTGCGGTGGCTCACGCCTGTAATCCCAGCACTTTGGGAGGCCGAGGCGGGCGCAGATCACGGAGGTTAGGAGATCGAGACAATCCTGGCTAACACGGTGAAACCCCGTCTCTACTGAAAATACAGAAAAAAATTAGGCAGCCGTGGTGGCGGGCACCTGTAGTCCCAGCTACTCAGGAGGCTGAGGCAGGAGACTGGCGTGAACCCAGGAGGTGGAGCTTGCAGTGAGCCGAGATGGCGCCACTGTACTCCAGCCTGGGTGACAGAGTGAGACTCCGTCTCAAAAAAAAAAAAAGCACAGTGGCTGACGCCTTTAATCCCAGCACTTTGGGAGGCCAAGGCAGGCAGATCACAAGGTCAGGAGACCAAAATCATCCTGGCTAACATGGTGAAACCCCGTCTCTACTAAAAAATACAAAAAATTAGCCGGGTGTGGTGGCGGGCGCCTGTAGTCCCACCTACTTGGGAGGCTGAGGTAGGAGAATGGTGTGAACCCAGGAGGTGGAGCTTGCAGTGAGCCAAGATCGCGCCACTACACTCCAGCCTGGGCAACACAGGGAGACTCCATCTCAAAAAAAAAAGAAAAGATTTCAGAGAAAGGCCAGGCATAGTAGCTCACACCAGTAATCCAAGCATTTTGAGAGGCTACGGTGGGAGGATAACTTGAGCCCAGGAGGTCCAGACTGCAGTGAGCTGTGACAGTGCCACTGCACTCCAGCCTAGCTGACAGAGTGATGAGACCCTGTCTCAAAAAAAAAAAAAATCTTTCAGAGAAAGAGTGAAATTCAGTGGGGCAGGAAGCTGCCAGGAGGTAGGTATTATGCCCCTGGGAACAGGGCAGTGTCACAGAAGTTCTCAGTGAGCCAAGAGGTGTCTGTCACTGATTCTTGGCCTCCTACAGCACAATGCTATACTGTTTTGCCCAGGACCATATATAATTGTGTTTCTGAAATTCTGCCACACACTGGATTCACCTAGGCAGTTTTAAAAAATCCCAATGGCCAAGCTGCACCCTATTCCAATTAGATCAGAATCTCTGGGGGTGACACCCAGGCATCAATTCCAATGGATAGCCAAATTTGAGAACCACTGCTCAACCAAATGGATCCCATTCAAATAACTCAGAAATAAGCCCACAGTCATGGTGATAGCCAGATAACAGCAAATACAGGTATCAGAAATCTGAAAAAGGGAAGAACTAGAGGCTATACTAGAACTGAGGCTACAAGTTATGTAGAGACAGAGAGCCAGCAACACAGCAGCGGAGTATCAAGCCTTGAACATAATCATCCGGTAACCCACAAGAGCCCCACCAACAAACTTATACAAGTATAATGACATAACACATATTTCTGTAACCATTTTAACTTGCCACAGTCTTTTCATGTCTATCGTCTTATTTTATTCTCACAACAAGCCCAGTGGGCAAGTAAAACAGGTATTCTAAAGCTCATTTATCAGATGGAGAAACAGAAAACTAAGAGGTTAAATAATCTGCCAAGGGCTCACAGGAGGACTGTAACAGAGTTGGACCAAGAACCCCAGTCTTTCAACTGTCCTTTATCTCTCCTACCAAAACACAATGCTCTGTACTCTGTCCAAAAATGAGCTCAGCACTATGATCTAGGTTAAGGGGCCAGTTTGTGCAGATAGCTAATGTAGAAATTTCTCTTGCCCTCCTGAACAAGGAAAAGAAATCGTTCTCTTTTCTGAGATTCACTTATCTACAACCAATGAGAAAAGCCATGTAAAAGTAGGTTCTTAGTTTATGAGAGCTCCAGAGAAAGTATCAAAGGATGCCAGTCATGCCCAAAAGTAAACTGGTCATAAAAGATTTAGAAAGAGCCCTGGAAACAGAAAAGAAAGCATCATCTTACACTTGTACAAAATCACAGTGCAGCCACACCAGGAATACTGCATTCACTTCTTGTCGCCATACCTCAAGGAAGACAATGCAGCTAGAAAAGGTCCAGAGAAGTACACATAAAATGACCAATAGCTCAGAGTGGCTTTCACATGAAAATAAAATTTTGTATCAGACTCTTCAAATTGAGATAACAAGGTGGGGATGCTGGGATAAGGTCTGGGATCAATTTAAGAGAGTCCTCTCAACGAGGCCTGGTGGCTCACACCTGTAATCCCAGACCTTTGGGAGGCCAAGGCAGGAGGATTGTTTGAGACCAAGAATTTGAGACCAGCCTGGGCAACACAGCAAGATCCCAACTCTACAAAAAATATTTTTAAGATGAGCCAGGTGCAGTGGCACATGCCTGTAGTCTCAGCTACTCAGGAGGCTGAGGGAGGAGGATCCCTTAAACCCAGGAGTTTGAGGCTATAGTGAGCTATGACTGTGCCACTGCACTCTGGTCTTCTTACAATCTTCTTACAAAGTGGTTAAGCAGGAGTTAAGTTATTATTAAACCCTAAGGAGTAGTACTATTGGGCCAATCAGGAATTAAAGACATTTCGGGGGAAAAAAAAAATGAATTATTTGCTATAATTAAATAGCATTTTCCTAAATACCTGATTTATTTATTATGAAGGTCAGAATAATCTCAAAAATAAAGATCCTTGATATCCACAGAAGACAGAATACCA
>NW_012109807.1:9121870-9124588 GCF_000951045.1 Mandrillus leucophaeus | reverse complement strand
TTATGCCCCTGGGAACAGGGCAGTGTCACAGAAGTTCTCAGTGAGCCAAGAGGTGTCTGTCACTGATTCTTGGCCTCCTACAGCACAATGCTATACTGTTTTGCCCAGGACCATATATAATTGTGTTTCTGAAATTCTGCCACACACTGGATTCACCTAGGCAGTTTTAAAAAATCCCAATGGCCAAGCTGCACCCTATTCCAATTAGATCAGAATCTCTGGGGGTGACACCCAGGCATCAATTCCAATGGATAGCCAAATTTGAGAACCACTGCTCAACCAAATGGATCCCATTCAAATAACTCAGAAATAAGCCCACAGTCATGGTGATAGCCAGATAACAGCAAATACAGGTATCAGAAATCTGAAAAAGGGAAGAACTAGAGGCTATACTAGAACTGAGGCTACAAGTTATGTAGAGACAGAGAGCCAGCAACACAGCAGCGGAGTATCAAGCCTTGAACATAATCATCCGGTAACCCACAAGAGCCCCACCAACAAACTTATACAAGTATAATGACATAACACATATTTCTGTAACCATTTTAACTTGCCACAGTCTTTTCATGTCTATCGTCTTATTTTATTCTCACAACAAGCCCAGTGGGCAAGTAAAACAGGTATTCTAAAGCTCATTTATCAGATGGAGAAACAGAAAACTAAGAGGTTAAATAATCTGCCAAGGGCTCACAGGAGGACTGTAACAGAGTTGGACCAAGAACCCCAGTCTTTCAACTGTCCTTTATCTCTCCTACCAAAACACAATGCTCTGTACTCTGTCCAAAAATGAGCTCAGCACTATGATCTAGGTTAAGGGGCCAGTTTGTGCAGATAGCTAATGTAGAAATTTCTCTTGCCCTCCTGAACAAGGAAAAGAAATCGTTCTCTTTTCTGAGATTCACTTATCTACAACCAATGAGAAAAGCCATGTAAAAGTAGGTTCTTAGTTTATGAGAGCTCCAGAGAAAGTATCAAAGGATGCCAGTCATGCCCAAAAGTAAACTGGTCATAAAAGATTTAGAAAGAGCCCTGGAAACAGAAAAGAAAGCATCATCTTACACTTGTACAAAATCACAGTGCAGCCACACCAGGAATACTGCATTCACTTCTTGTCGCCATACCTCAAGGAAGACAATGCAGCTAGAAAAGGTCCAGAGAAGTACACATAAAATGACCAATAGCTCAGAGTGGCTTTCACATGAAAATAAAATTTTGTATCAGACTCTTCAAATTGAGATAACAAGGTGGGGATGCTGGGATAAGGTCTGGGATCAATTTAAGAGAGTCCTCTCAACGAGGCCTGGTGGCTCACACCTGTAATCCCAGACCTTTGGGAGGCCAAGGCAGGAGGATTGTTTGAGACCAAGAATTTGAGACCAGCCTGGGCAACACAGCAAGATCCCAACTCTACAAAAAATATTTTTAAGATGAGCCAGGTGCAGTGGCACATGCCTGTAGTCTCAGCTACTCAGGAGGCTGAGGGAGGAGGATCCCTTAAACCCAGGAGTTTGAGGCTATAGTGAGCTATGACTGTGCCACTGCACTCTGGTCTTCTTACAATCTTCTTACAAAGTGGTTAAGCAGGAGTTAAGTTATTATTAAACCCTAAGGAGTAGTACTATTGGGCCAATCAGGAATTAAAGACATTTCGGGGGAAAAAAAAAATGAATTATTTGCTATAATTAAATAGCATTTTCCTAAATACCTGATTTATTTATTATGAAGGTCAGAATAATCTCAAAAATAAAGATCCTTGATATCCACAGAAGACAGAATACCAAGGGGACAGACAGTAAAATTAAATCAGTATGCCACTGCTGAACCTTTTAGGTCTTTCTGGGTCACCAACACAGGAGGGAGAAAGATTCTTACCACCCGGTTCCACAAGGCACCCTGTTTACTTTGCATATCTGGGGTAAGGCGGATATACTGGGTCATCACCATGGCATTGCCCATCAGATTCCACAGTGAGGAACTGCCTGTGCCCACACCTACAGGAAGGAAGTAGATCAGTTCATACTCTTCAACACCAATCCATTCAGAAAGCAGCCACCACAGAGCCTCTGAAAGCTGAGCCATCATCTTTTTCCCCCTTTAATGTCACTCAATCTCCTATCTTGTCACTCATGAATCTTAAATCCTTACCATCTCTACAACTTTCACAAGGCCTTTATCAGGTGAGGACCCCAAAGTACATCAGAACTATCACTTTATGCATGCTACAGTAACCATAGCTCACACCCATTCTTCCCGTTGTAATATGTGAATAAACTTCAGCATCGTAAAAGAAAAAAATTTTCCTGAGTTACATCAAAAAGAGTTTGACAGGTCAGGTGCAGTGTCTCACCCCTGTAATCCCCACTCTTTAAGACGCTGAGGAGGGAGGGCATCTTGAGGTCAGCAGTTTCAGACCAGTCTAGGCAACATACAAAGACCCTGTCTTTACCAAAAAAATAAAAATTAGCCAGGTGTGGTTGTCCTTGTCTATAGTCCTAGCTACTCAGGAGGCTGAGGTGGCAGGATCGCTTGAGCCCAGGAGGGTGAAACTGCATGAGCCATGATTGTGCCACTGCACTCCAGCCTAGGCAATGGAACAAGACCCTGTCTCTAAAAATATATAAATAAAAACAAAAAGAGTTTGACCCTCACGTCTCTGGCGCTTAGTCACATTCTTTCTTTTCTTTTCTTTTCTTTTTTTTGAGATGGAGTCTCGCTCTG
>NW_012109807.1:9119679-9121725 GCF_000951045.1 Mandrillus leucophaeus | reverse complement strand
GGCTAATTTTTTTGTATTTTTAGTAGAGACGGGGTTTCACCGTGTTAGCCAGGATGGTCTCAATCTCCTGACCTCGTGATCCGCCCGTCTCGGCCTCCCCAAGTGCTGGGATTACAGGCGGGAGCCACCGCACCCGGCTGTCACATTCTTTCTTTAAACAACCCTTAAAGTGTGAAGCTACTTCCTGTACCCTCAACTATAAACTTCTTTAAGAGTGAAAACTTCGTGTCTGCAAACTCATGAATATTAGCAAAGAGATCAGCACACAGGCACTCCAGGCATGTAAGGGAATAAATGATTACCCTTAGTAGTAGCGTATACTCTTGCACTTTGAACTGTTTTGTGTCCCACTACTTATGCCTTAGTGGGGAAAGACTTGTGTTAGTTAAGCCATCTGCACTGGTTTGTCAACGTTTTGTAGCTAACTGTATCATTTTTCTGGCCGATAAGCTGTGCTTAGAGTTGTGTAAACCCTAACCTCTTTCATCAATAGGGCCCCTAGGCTGCAGAACAGAAGGTGGTTTTACCCAGCAGCATAATTTTATCATCTTTCTTTTCATTCCATTCAAGTTCTACCCCAGTTCTTTCTCCTGCTTTATTTCTAGCATATCCACAGGTCCATCTGGAGACCGGCTCATTGCTAGTAGCCCTCAATTACCCCCCACCATTCCCAATTCTCTCCCCTTCCCAAACTCCTCCTGTCTAACTCCAGGCCTAGCACTAGTGGCACCCGACAGCCCTGCCTTTACCTACTGGAAACTTCCAGAGCTTGGCAGGCACACCTAACTCCTTTCAGACCTGTGGCTCCCACACGGGGAGGCAGTCCCCGTGGGCCCCACCACCGCCAGCAGTTTCCTCCGGGCCACGAAGCCCTTCGCCGCCCCCGCCTCTAACCCTGAAATCAAGTCCCGAAGCCCGCCCCACTGCACGACCACCTCACCCTGGGCGCCTCACCCTGGTAGGGCTTCGACAGCGAGTGCTCCCGTTTCAAGTACTCGAACGTCTGACCCGCCCCGACTTGCTGTGGCCCCTGCCCAGACCCCAACAAAAGAAGAAGGAGTAACATCCTGGACCCATCCCGAGCCGACAAACATCGCCGCCACTTCTGCCACCACCTAAGGGGTCCCAGAGTCGCCGCCATCTTTCCCACCGCCGACCCTTCATCAAAAGCCCGCCCTGTCGCCCAACCCATTGGCCCGAAGAACCACCGTCCCCGCGTTCTATTGGCTCTCGTCAAGCCCCGCCCCTGCAGGTGAGCATATCACCGATTGGCTGACTTGGGTATCAGTTGCCTTGCCAACCCAGAAAAGGGGCGTAGCCGAATGCCCAGACTCCCTTATTTGCATTTGCCCTGAGTTCCGCTAGGCTTGCTGGGATACGTAGTTTATTTCTACTTTGTTTTCTGCGTACGAGAGTAAATTTAAAGAGATAAAACGTTTCTTCTGGTCCCAAACATTCTATCCTCTCTGCAATAGTACGGTCCTGACTGCAGCTCTCTGAATCAGTTTGGAAGATATAGCAGTGAAAGGAGAAATAGACAAATCCATAAAATAACTGGAAAATTATCAATTTATAAAAGACTTGAACAGTACTGCCAACTAACTTGACCTGATGATATTTATAGAAACTCCATCTAACAACTGCGGAAGACACATTCTCTTCAAATGCAAATGACTCCTTTGCCGCGATAGTCTGGGCCATCAAGCAACCTACAGATATAGAAGAATTGAAAGCACACAAATTAATTAATTCTAAAAGCCATCACCTCCTTCCCTCTTTTTCTTTCCTTTTTTGTTTGAAACGAGGTCTTGGCCGGGCGCTGTGGCTCACGCCTGTAATTCCAGCACTTTGGGAGTCCGAGGCGGGCGGATCACCTGAGGTTGGAAGCTCCAGACCAGCCTGACCAACATGGAGAAACTCCATCTCTATTAAAAATAAAAAATAAAAAATAAAAAAAAAATTTGCCAGGCGTGGTGGCACCTGTAATCCCAGCTACCGGGAGGCTGAGGCAGGAGAATTGCTTGAACCCAGGAGGCAGAGGTTGCC
>NW_012109807.1:9117611-9119629 GCF_000951045.1 Mandrillus leucophaeus | reverse complement strand
CTTTGCCGCGATAGTCTGGGCCATCAAGCAACCTACAGATATAGAAGAATTGAAAGCACACAAATTAATTAATTCTAAAAGCCATCACCTCCTTCCCTCTTTTTCTTTCCTTTTTTGTTTGAAACGAGGTCTTGACCGGGCGCTGTGGCTCACGCCTGTAATTCCAGCACTTTGGGAGTCCGAGGCGGGCGGATCACCTGAGGTTGGAAGCTCCAGACCAGCCTGACCAACATGGAGAAACTCCATCTCTATTAAAAATAAAAAATAAAAAATAAAAAAAAAATTTGCCAGGCGTGGTGGCACCTGTAATCCCAGCTACCGGGAGGCTGAGGCAGGAGAATTGCTTGAACCCAGGAGGCAGAGGTTGCCGTGAGCAAAGACTAAGCCACTGCACTCCAGCCTGAGCCACAAAAGCAAAACTCCATCTCAAAAAAAAAGAGAGAGAGACAGAGAGACAAGGTCTTGCTCTGTTGCCCACGCTGGAGTGCAGTGGCACAGTCTCAGCTCCAGCCTCTACCTCCCTGGCTCAAGTGATCCTGCCACCTTAGCCTCCTGAGTAACTGGGACTACAGGCACATCCCTTCATCTTTATCCGGCACCACAACAACGCGTGTCCAGACTGGTCTCCACGTAGCCACTAAAGTGATCAAAACCATCTAACCATGGTGAGTGTCAGGGTTAAATGAGTCAATATTGGTAAACCTCTTAGAACAGTGCCTTGCATGTAGTAAGCACTATTTCTTTCTTTTTTTATTTTCTTTTTTTTTGTTTTTGTGTTTGAAACAGGGTCTCTCTCTGTCGTCCAGGCTGGAGTGCAGTGGCATGGCCACAGCCTCAGCCTCCTGGGCTCAAGGGATCTTCCTACTTCAGCCTCTCAAGTAGCTAGGACGACAGGTATGTGTCACCACGCCTGGCTAATTTTTAATTTTTTGTAGCAATGGGGTGTGTGTGTGGGGGGGGAGTCTCACTAAGTTGCCCAGATTTGTCTCAAACTTCTGGACTTCAGGGATCGCCCTCCTCAGCCTCCTAAAGTGCTGGGATTAGAGGTGTAAACCACCACACCGAGCCATAAGCACCATTTCATCATCATCATTCTTATTAACCGGGCCTTTGATGGCTCACTGTCACCTGTGGGGAGGAGATTCAAGCTCCTCGACTTGGCACACAAAGCCCCCTGCCATCTGGCCTTGGCCTTATTGCCCATGACTCTTTTCCTCCATCTTTATGCTCCAGCTTCCCTTCCCTCTTTTTTTCTTCAGTCCACTTCCTTCTGGAGGTCCTTCCCGAACCCCTCAGGCAGGGTAGATTCCCGTGTCTGAGCTCTCAAAGTGCTCCATGCACATGCCTTATAGAGCAATTGACAGATCTGTATTTATATCTTCCCAATAGACTTAACCGAAGTTAACACTCGCTTGCTTTCCTGAGCATGAATATATTTAATAAGATAAACATAATTATGAGCCTGCTTTACAGGGGATCAACTTTTTAAAATTAAAGCTGTCACAGCCATTTTCTTTTTTACTTGGCCGGGCACGGTGGCTCATGCCTGTAATCCCAGCACTTTGGGAGGCAGGCGGATTACCTGAGGTCGGGAGTTCAAGACCATCCTGGCCAACGTGGTGAAACCCCATCTCTACTGAAAATACAAACAATTAGCCGGCCGTGGTGGCACACGCCAGTAGTCCCAGCTACTCGGGAGGCTGAGGCAGGAGCATCGCTTGAACCCAGAAGGCGGAGGGTGCAGTGAGCCGAGACTGCACCACAGCACTCCAGCCTGGGCAACGCAGTGAGACTTCATCGCAAAAAAAAAAAATATATATATATATATGTGTGTGTGTGTGTGTGTGTGTATATATATATATATATATATATACACACACACAAAAAAAGTAAACGGGTGTGGTGGCGGGTGCCTGTAATCCCAGATACTTAGGAGGCTGAGGCAGGAGAATCGCTTGAACCCAGGAGGTGGAGGTTGCAGTGAGTCGAGAAGATCGCACCACTGTACTCCAGCCTGG
>NW_012109807.1:9115789-9116771 GCF_000951045.1 Mandrillus leucophaeus | reverse complement strand
GGCTGAGGCAGCAGAATGGCGTAAACCCGGGAGGCGGAGCTTGCAGTGAGCTGAGATCCGGCCACTGCACTCCAGCCCGGGCAACAGAGCGACACTCCGTCTCAAAAAAAAAAAAAAAAAACTATTCATAACTCCCAATTACCAAAATCGAAAGTCCTTAGTGTAGCATTCAAAGCCCTTTGCATCCTGACTAAAATCAGGTGGTACGCATGTGCACTATAATGTGTGTCACCTGGAATTATGGCGCTCAATTAACAGATTATGGGTTTGTCCCAGCAGCAAGGCTGGGATCTCCAGGACCACAGGAAGCAGGTCTTACTCATTTCCTATCTCAGGCCACACCCATTTCCCTAACGCCAACCTATCACCCAGCACATATAGGGGTTCTAATTGTTTTGAATAAAATTACTTTCATTGCATTTCTCTGCAAGATGAATTTTTAATTGTGGTAAAATGCACATAAAGGCCAGGCACAGCGGTTCATGCCTGTAATTCCAACACTTTGGGAGGCCGAGGCAGGTGGCTCACCTGAGGTCGGGAGTTCGAGACCAGCCTGACCAACATGAAGAAACCCCGTCTCTACTAAAAATACAAAATTAGCTGGATGTGGTGGCGCATGCCTGTGATCCCAGCGCCTCGGGAGGCTGAGGCAGGAGAATAACTTGAACCTGGGAAGCGGAGGTTGCGGTGAGCCGAGATCGCGCCACTGCACTCCAGCCTGGGCCACAAGACTGAAACTCCGTCTCCAAGCAAAAAAAAAGGAAGGAGACCTGGGGTAACTCCAGGTAAACAAGGGATTTTTCATGAGAGGAAGGATGGAGAAGGTCTTATCTGAGTCACTGAGGAAGGGTGGAAGTGGGTCTTATCTCAGGATATTCCAGAGCAGGGTAGTCCGTTAAGATCAACCATTTCTCAGCTGGGCGCGATGGCTCACGCCTGTAATCCCAGCACTTTGGGAGGCTGAGGCGGGCAGATCACATGT
>NW_012109807.1:9113384-9115464 GCF_000951045.1 Mandrillus leucophaeus | reverse complement strand
CAGAGCGAGACTCCATCTCAAAAAAAAAAAAAAAAAAGACCAGCCTGGCGAACAAACATGGTGAAACCCTGTCCGCTAAAAATACAAAAAGAAATTAGCCAGGCATCATGGCACGTGCCTGTAATCTCAGCTACTTGGGAGGCTGAGGCATGAGAATCACTCGAGCCCAGGAGGCAGAGGTTGCAGTGAGCCAAGATCGCGCCGCTCTACTCCAGCCTGGGCAATGGAGTCTACAAAATGAGATGGAAGGAAGACAAAAGGATGGGGGATTTATTTACTGTAGCTGCTTTTCAGAAGCACAAGCTTCAGCTAACTTCAACACAGTCAAGGTGTTGAGGGGTGGTGGTGGGAAGGAGAACAAGTAGCCATGCCCCCTTCAACACCACCTTTTACTCCCACGCAGAGGCACCCTCTGAAAGCTGGCTCGGGTCTTGCGCTGCCATCCTTTCAGCTGCCTAGCGGTCCCCTTTTTCTCTGTGGAATCATCTGTCTCCCACAGTCTAGGGCTGCACAACTCCAGGGCTGGGGTATTCATATACAATGTGAGTTGTGTATTCCAGCGGTTCTGGGTGATTTCTCTACCTTCCCGTCTTCCAAGCCAAAGACGGGGGGCTGGGTGCGGTGGCTCATGCCTATAATTCTAGCACTTTGGGAGGATTGCTTGAGCCCAGGAGTTCAAGACCAGCCTGGGCAAGATGTTGAGACCCTGTGCCTTTTAAAAAATTAAAAACAACAACAGCAACAGCCAAAGAGGGACCTCCGCTCAGGAGCACCTTGAAGCCTGATGCCCCTTCACCCCATGATAGAGGCTCCAGGGCAGCCTCTTGGCCTATTCTTTCCACTGCTTCTCACCCTTCTTTTACAAACCTTGCCATTCAATTCTGATCCACCCCCTCCTAGGACCAAAGCAGGGTCTAACATCAGCCCTCCCTAGGCCAAGTACAACCATCCATCCATCCTCAGGTATCCAGTGGGTCACGTCCATCTTCAGCCCAATAGTCACAGCTGACTGGGTCCTACCAACTGTACCTCCAGTTCCCCAGGTAGCCACTGGAGCATACGAGAGGATGGCAGCTCCAACACTAACTAGGCAGCTACTTCCCAGTGGTGACTTCTCAACATTGGCCTCCTGAAAGCCACAGTCAAATATCCTGGGGTAGGTACCTTTGCCTGAGCCCTCCTGTCAGACACTTGAGTCAATAGGTGTAGGGATTTAGTTTTGAAGAAAAAAAAAAAAAAACTTGGAGAATTTAATTTTATTTTTTTTGAGAGAGTCTCTCACTCTATCACCCAGGCTGGAGGACAGTGGTGTGATCACGGCTCACTGCAACCTCTGCCTCCCAGGCTCAAGCCGTCCTCCCGCCTCATCCTCCTGAGTAGCTGGGACCACAGGCACGTGCCACCATGCCCAGCTAATTTTTATATTTTTTGTAGAGACAGGATTTCATCATGTTGGCCGGGCTGGTCTCCAACTCCTGATTGGGTTCAAGCACTCCGCCCACCTCAGTGTCCCAAAGTGCTGGGATTACAGGCATGAGCCACTACGCTAGCCTTTTTTTTTTTTTTTTTCCAGAGACAGGGTCTTGTTCTGTCACCCAGGATAAAGTGCAGTGGTGTGATCATGGTTCACTGTAGCCTCAAACTCCTGGGCTCAAGGGATCCTCCTGCCTTAGCCTTCTGAGGAGTTGGAATACAGTCAGGTGTCACCATGCCTGGCTATTATTTTATTTTATCTTTTGTAGAGATAATGTCTTGCTATGTTGAACTCCTGGGCTCGAGTCATCCTCCTACCTTGGCCCCCGAAAGTGTTGGAATTACAGGTGTGAGCCACCGTGCTCACCCCACCCTCTACCAGAGAATTTAATATGCAGCCTATTCTTCAGAACTACAGCCCTTTCACATCCAGTATCTCATTTTGATCTCACAATGATTTGTTGTGGTAATCTTTCAGATTACCATTTCAGACGGGAGGCTGAGGCAGGAGAATGGCGTGGGCCCAGGAGGCGGAGCTTGCAGTGAGCCGAGATCGCGCCACTGCACTCCAACCTGGGCGACAGAGCGAGAATCCGTCTCAAAAAAA
>NW_012109807.1:9110532-9113036 GCF_000951045.1 Mandrillus leucophaeus | reverse complement strand
AAAAAAAAAAAAAAAAAGATTAGGACAGGCTGGGCGCAGTGGCTCACACACCTCTAGTACCAGCACTTTGGAGGCTGAGGCAGGAGGATCACTTGAGTTCAGGAGCTTGACACCAGACTGGGCAACATAGTAAGACCCCATCTCTACAAAAAATAGAAAAAATTGTCTGGGCGTGGTGGTGTGCACCAGTAGACCCAGCTACTCGGGAGACTGAGACAGGAGGCTCATTTGACCCCAGGGGGTCAAGGCTGCAGTGAGCCATGATCAGGCCACTCCACTCCAGCCTGGGTGACAAAGCAAGACCCTATCTCTAAAAAAGAAAAAAAAAAAGATGAGGCTCCAACTCCTGAATTTAGAGATAAGAATTAGAGATTTGCTTTAAGATACTCTAGAGGAATATCATGTGTGTGTGTTTAGAAGGGTAGGATGGATAAACAAAAAAACCATCAGGATGTTGAGAACTGCTGGAGCTGGGATATGGTTATACAACACTTCCCTCCAGCTCATGGGTGTGTGAGAGTTGCTATAAGAAAAAGCTTCTCAAAGTCTCCCCTGGAGATGATGAGGAAATATGCTGGGTATGCATTTGTGGTGTTTTCTAAATTTCTCCGAGGGAAGGAAAACTGTAATTAACTATAATCTCGTAAAGTTCATTGTGACCCATCCAATATAATGTTGTCATAACTAAAGAGAGAGATGTCTGCAATCTAGAAAAAGAACAGTCAAGGGATGAAAATAAGTCAGAGCTGTATCAGTTCTGTCCAGGAAAAAGAATGCTTCTAAGTAGCCTGTGTTAGATCTCCATATAACTTTATTCAAATAAAGCCTATTTTCTGAGTATATTTATAAAGACTTCCAGCCTGGCCGGCCATGGTGGCTCAAGCCTGTAATCCCAGCACTTTGGGAGGCCGAGACGGGTGGATCACGAGGTCAGGAGATCGAGACTATCCTGGCTAACAGGGTGAAACCCGTCTCTACTGAAAAATACAAAAAACTAGCCGGGCGAGGTGGCGGGTGCCTGTTGTCCCAGCTACTGGGGAGGCTGAGGCAGGAGAATGGCATGAACCTGGGAGGCGGAGCTTGCAGTGAGCCGGGATCCGGCCACTGCACTCCAGCCTGGGCGACAGAGCGAGACTCTGTCTCAAAAAAAAAAAAAAGACTTCCAGCCTACCATTCTAATCCTCTTAGCAGTTTAATTTTTCTGTATAAATTAAGAAATTAGTATGTGTTTGGGTTTATCCCTTAGTTATTAGTGTAGTCAGAGTGACTTAACCCTCCCAGTCTGTTTATTTGCAGGGAACTTGATAAAAACCAGCATCCTGAGGACCAGATCTCAGATCTATGGTGGCTCCTTGCAGTGGCAGAGCTCCCACAACGGAGCTGTGCCTCTGGGGATCCAGATGCTTACTTCCCACAGAGTTAGGGTATACGATTTGCCAAGGATCGCAGAATGGGGTGTGGTGAAGGAGGAGAACTCTGGCATACTTGATTGGAGTTGGGATGAAATATCTGCCTTTTTGAGACCCAGCTGTGCTCTATGATCTCAGGAAAATTACGTAATCTCTCTGAGTCTCAAATCTTCTCTCTGTAAAATGAGAGTGATGAAACCTACCACACTGGACTTCTGAGAGCATGAAATGAAGGACTGGGCCGGGCACAGTGGTTCACACTTGTAATCCCAGCACTTTGGGAGGCCAAGACAGGCAGATCACCTGAGATCAGGAGTTTGAGACCAGCCTGGCCAACACGGCGAAACTCCGTCTCTACTAAAAATACAAAAATTAGCCAGGCGTGATGGCACGCATCTGTAATCCCAGTTACTTGGCGGGGCTGAGGCAGGGGAATCGCTTGAACCCGGGAGGCGGAGGTTGCAATGAGCTGAGATCGCGCCACTGCACTCCACCCTGGGTGACAGAGTGAGACTCTGTCTCAAATAAATAAATAAAAGAGATAGAAAGTCTCTGGAAGGTTTTGAACAGAGCAGGTTGTAATCTAACCTATATTTTTAAAGTATCACTCCGGCTGCTGACTTGAGGAGTGACTGTAGAGTAGAAAGAGTGGGAGCAAAGAGACTAAGCAGGAGGCTGTACAGTTACCCAGTGACAAAGGGAAGGGCTGGGGGGTTGGGTGGGGCTACTGGATGGGTCTTTCTTAGATGTATTTTCAAGGTACAGCCAGCAGGGTTCACTGATGGGACACACAGAGGTCTAAGAGAAGGAGAGGAGTGGGCCGGGCACAGTTACACCTGTAAACACAGCACTTTGGGAAGCCGAGGCAGGCAGATCACCTGAGGACAGGAGTTCGAGACCAGCCTGGCCAACATGGTGAAACCTCATCTCTACTAAAAATGCAAAAATCAGCCAGGTGTGGTGGCACATGCCTGTAATCCCAGCTACTCAGGAGGCTGAGGTAGGAGAATTGCTTGAACCCGGCAGGCGGAGGTTGCAGTGAGCCGAGATCATACTACTCCATTCCAGCCTGAATGACAGAGCGAGACTCTGTCT
>NW_012109807.1:9107601-9109432 GCF_000951045.1 Mandrillus leucophaeus | reverse complement strand
AGTAGAGACGGGGTTTCACCGTGTTAGCCAGGATGGTTTCGATCTCCTGACCTCATGATCCGCCCGTCTCGGCCTCCCAAAGTGCTGGGATTACAGGCTTGAGCCACCACGCCCGGCTTAAAATTTTCAGTCTTTAAGAGAAGCTAGAAAGTCTCTCTAAGCCTTCTCTGGCTCAGGAGGCTGTCCAGTTACAAAAGAGAGAGAGAGAAGCTGTTGCGTCAGGGAATGGTGGCTTACACCTGTAATCCCAGCACGTTGGGAGGCTGAGGAGGGAAGACGACCTGAGGCCAGGAGTTCAAGACCAGCCTGGTCAATATAATGACACTCCATCACTACAAAAACATTTAAAAATATTAGCCGAGCATGGTGGTGAGCACCTGTAGTTCCAGCTACTAAGGAGGCTGAGGCCAGACGGTCACTTAGGCCCAGGAGTTTGAGATGACAGTGAGCTATAATCGTGCCACTGCACTCCAGCCTGGGTGATAGGATGAGACCCTGTCTAAAAAAAAGAGGGAGCGGGCCCGGCGGGTGGCTCATGCCTGTAATCCCAGCACTTTGGGAGGCCAAGGCGGGTGGATCACCAGAGGTTGAGAGGAGTTCGAGACCAGCCTGACCAACATGGAGAAACCCCATCTCTACTAAAAATACAAAATTAGCCGGGTGTGGTGGTGGCACCTGTAATCCCAGTTACTTGGGAGGCTGAGGCAGGAGAATTGCTTGAACCCGGGAGGCGGAGGTTGCAGTGAGCCAAATCACGCCATTGTACACCAGCCTGGGCAACAAGAGCGAAACTCCATCCGAAAATAAAAGAGAGAGAGACAGAGAGAAGCTGTTAGGAGTCAGGGTGGCGGGAAATTTACCAGTGGATCAGTGCTCAGTAAAGAGAATTTTCCCTCACCTCTTGTGATAGTCACTTCCAAATGGCCGCCATGGTTTCCCCTCCTACTATTCATGCCCTTGTATAGTTCTTTCCCACACGATATTAGGTTTGGTCTATGTGACCAATGGAATATGGAAGAAGCAGTGATACGGCATTTCTGAAGCTAAGTCATAGACAACATTGTGGCCTCCACCTCGGTCTTTTTCTCCTGGGATCACTTACTCTAAGGAAAGCCAGCTACAATGTTGTGAGCAGCCCTTCACGCAGGTCCTCGTGGTGAGAAACTGAAGCCTCTTGCCAACAGCCAGGAGAGTGAGGTTGGAGGTGGATCTTCCAGCCCCAATTAAAGCCTTCGGGTGACTGCAGCTCCAGCCAACATTGACTGCAACCCATGAGAGAGCCTGAGCCAGACCCACCCAGCTGAATTGCTTCATAATTCCTTCCCACAGAAACTGGGACATAATAAATGCTTATTGTTTTAAGTCACTGAGTTTGGGGTACAATTTTTTATGTATCAATAGATAACTCACACTGGGCGCGGTGGCTAACGCCTGTAATCCCAGCACTCTGGGAGGCTGAGGTGGGCGGATCACCTGAGGTCGGGTGTTTGAGACCAGCCTGGCCAACATGGAGAAACCCTGTCTTTACTAAAAATACAAAAATTGCCGGGCGCGGTGGCTCAAACCTGTAATCCCAGCACTTTGGGAGGCCAAGACGGGCGGAAAACAAGGTCAGGAGATCGAGACCATCCTGGCTAACCCGGTGAAACCCCGTCTCTACTAAAAAATACAAAAAACTAGCTGGGCACGGTGGCGGGCGCCTGTAGTCCCAGCTGCTTGGGAGGCTGAGGCAGGAGAATGGCGTAAACCCGGGAGGCAGAACTTGCAGTGAGCTGAGATCCGGCCACTGCACTCCAGCCTGGGCGACAGAGTGAGACTCCGTCTCAAAAAA
>NW_012109807.1:9103118-9106816 GCF_000951045.1 Mandrillus leucophaeus | reverse complement strand
AAAAAAAAAAAAAAAGAGGGGTTGGCCCTGGAGTGGTCTCTACTACAACCTTGGGTAGGCTCCCCCAAGAGGGGCACCTGCCAGGCAAATGGGACCCCAAGAGTGAGAAGCAAGGAGCAAGGAGGCCTGACAGGGCCGGAGCCTCCCACTATGAGAACCAGTATCTGGACACCAAATCACACTCAGTCAACCAGTAACAACCACAAAACGAGTGGCGATTAAACTGTGGGAAATCAAGTAAAGAGAAATTACCCTTCTTCTCTCTTTCCTCAACACTGGAAAAGTTAGACCTGAGAAGGAAGGGAACGTGTACCAGAACCATCCCATGACCGCCTACACTCAACACCAGACACAGGCGAACACACACACACATATATCCCCCTCCAGCCCCTTCAGCAAATGGAGGGGTGAGAGGCTGACCACAGCCCTTCCCCACAGGAAAGGAATCAGCAGAAACTGATCCCCAAGCCTGGAGAAGGACAGTAGGGAGGGGACACAGATGATATATATCAAAAGTGAGATGGCAGGGGTCTTTTGTTTGTTTGTTTGTTTGTTTTCTTTTTTTTTTTCTTTCTTTTTTTTTGAGATGGGGT
This sequence comes from Mandrillus leucophaeus, assembly GCF_000951045.1. Classification (NCBI taxonomy): domain Eukaryota; kingdom Metazoa; phylum Chordata; class Mammalia; order Primates; family Cercopithecidae; genus Mandrillus; species Mandrillus leucophaeus. Next base: position 9,106,223 of record NW_012109807.1, on the reverse strand, counting down.
CTCGCTCTATCACCCAGACAGCAGTGCAGCTGCACAATCTCAGCTCACTGCAACCTCCTCCTCCCGGGTTCAAGCATTTCTCCCGCCTCAGCCTCCCAAGTAGCTAGGACTACAGGCGCACGCTACCATGCCTGGCTAATTTTTGTATTTTAGTAGAGATGGGGTTTTGCCATGTTTGCCAGGCTGGTCTTCAACTCATGACCTCGAGTGATCCGCTTGTCTCAGCCTCCCAAAGTGCTAGGATTACAGACGTGAGCCACCGCGCCCGGCTTGTTTTTTTGTTTTGTGTTTTGTTTTGTTTTGTTTTTGAGGCAGGGCCTTGCTCTGAGGTTGGAATGCAGTGGAGCAATCATGACTCACTGCAGGCTCGACCTCCTGGGCTCAAATCCTCCAGCCTCAACCTCCCAAGTAGCAAGGACCACAGGTGTGCACCACCATGCCTGGCTAATTTTTAAGTTTTTCACAGAGATGGAATCTTGCCATGTTGACGAGACTGGTCTTGAATTCCTGGGCTTAAGCAATCCTCCCTCCTCAGCCTTCTAAAGTGTTGGGATTACAGGCCCTGATTGGGCTTTTAATGTTAAAAGTCATACTAAAGCTATGGAATCTATCCAAGATCTCAAGAAGGATACAGAAAGGGAAATGTGACAGAAATTGGTTAAAAGCCTTGAATGGAAAAGAAATAAAACCGTGTCATGTTAAGTCCCCACTGAGTTGAGATTGCTAATAAAAAGGTTATATATATATTTTTTTTTCCTGAGACGGAGTCTTGCTCTGTCACCCAGGCTGGAGTGCAGTGGCCCAATCTTGGCTCACTGCAACCTCTGCCTCCCCAGTTCAAGCAATTCTCCTGCCTCACCTTCCTGAGTTGCTGCGATTATAGGCATCTGCCACCACACCCAGCTAATTTTTTTTTTTTTTTTTTTGGGATGGAGTCTCGCTCTGTCACCTAGGCCAGAGTGTAATGGAGCGATGTCGGCTCACTGCAACCTCTGCCTCCCAGGTTCAACTGATTCTCCTGCCTCTGCCTCCCCAGTAGCTGGGATTACAGGCGCGCACCACCATGCCTAGCTAATTTTTGTATTTTTAGTAGAGATGGGGTTTCACCACGCCCAGCCTATTTTATTTTATTTTGTTTTATTTTTCTGAGACAGAGTCGTGCTCTGTTGCCCAGGCTGGAGTGCAGTGGCGCAATCTCTATTCACAGTAACCTCTGCCTCCCGGGTTCCAGTGATTCTCATTCCTCAGCCTCCCAAGTAGCTGTGATTACAGGTGCCCGCCACCATGCCCAGCTAAGTTTTTGTATATTTTGGTAGAGATGGGGTTTCACCGTATTGGCCAGGCTGGTCTCGAACTCCTGACCTTAGGTGATCCACCCACCTCTGCCTCCCAAGGTGCTAGGATTCAGGCGTGAGCCACCGTGCCTGGCCTATTTTTTAACTTTTGTAGAGATGGGGGCGGGGGTGGGGGGTTGGCGGTAGTGGTCTCACTGTGTTACCCAGGCTGGTCTCACACTCCTGGCCTCAAGTGATTCTTCTCAGCCTCCCAAAGTGCTGGGATTACAGGTGTGAACCACTGCCTCCAACCCTGAGAAGGATTCTTAACCTTTCCAAATCTCTGTTTAGAAAATGAGACTAAGAATGGTACCCCTCCCGGTCTCCTTGTAGGGCTGAGGTGAAGGGGGACAGAAGCAGTGCATTCAGCAGGCAGAGGGGACACTGCAGCTGACAGCTTGAGGCTTCCATAACCTCCATTATGGGACCTCCTCCTTATATAAAAGCCCCAGTCAGACCCCTGATCGACCCTCCTCACTGTAGATGAACAGCAGCCAGGGATGCTTTGATGGTCCCTGCGTGGGTAGCTGCCCATTCCTACTGGAACCCTTGGAAATGGAGGAGGGACAAGTCTCCAGAGAAAGGGGAGGTCCCGTGCCTGGAAGAAAGAGGACAGGAAGCTGGACAGATCCAAACAACAGGTGTCCGCTGCATCTGATGATGCTGATTTTGCCTTCACCTTACAGAGGTCAGTTGCAATTCTTCCTGTGTTGCCCAGGAAGAATTACACATCCAGGAATTTAAATTAGCATTGAACCTGTTTATCTGATCCAGTCCTCTTATGTTAAAGAAAGGCCCCGAGGCCCAGCAAATTGAGCTGGTTGCTAAATGTCTGCAGGTAATTGGCACCTTGGCAATTGTTTGGGACAAACCTGGGAAAATCTGGATACTTAGGAATGAAGATCTCAAAGGTTCTATGGATTTCTGGGTGAGCTGGGGCACAATAACACTGAGGAATCAGGAACTTGCCTCATCAGTATGCCCGAGGTGATTTATTGCCACATGTGAGTTGTGCCAAGTTCTGTGGGTGTAGGTGCCACTTACATAGACTGGACCCTTCTAACGCCCACAAGTCCATGCAGCCTTCCTCCCAGGCGAGTTCCACTGGGATGCCCATGAGCAATATATGAGAGCAGCATTTTTCAAATGTGGATCAGTCAAGAAATCAATTTAGTTGGATCAAAACACAGATTTAAAAAAAAAGAAATAGAACAGAATTTATATCAATATATACAGTCTCTGAGAGCAGAATTGTAATTTTACATATAAAGCCACTGGCCAAGTGCTTCCTACTCATTTCCTGCCCCTGGGTCCCAGGAGTATTATTCCTACGCCACTATTTTTTTTTTTTAGAGATGGGGTCTTGCTGTGTTGCCCAGGCTATAGTACAGTGGCTAATCACAGGACTAATTGTAGCATGCTGCAGCCTCAAACTCCTGGGCTCAATCGATCCTTCTGCCTCAGCCTCCTGAGTAGCTGGGATTATAGGTGCACACCACTGCACACAGCTCATACCTCTTTTTTAAGGGACGTCCAATTCACTCCATAAAAGCATACAGAATGCTGGGCACTCCTGATACAGCGATGACTATGATACAGTTTTTGTCCCTGAAGGATTCTAAACCCAATGAGAAATGGCCTCTAGCCCAGAGTACGGTAGAGAAGGTAATGAAGAAGGCAGATGGTGGCAAAATACTTAACAGAAAAACAATCCCTGAGCACTGGGATGAAGGCGAAGGAGGACCAACGTTTTCTACTTTATACACTGTGT
>NW_012109807.1:9097369-9101003 GCF_000951045.1 Mandrillus leucophaeus | reverse complement strand
ACACAGGCAATCAGCGGCCAAGCCAGCCCCCGGAGCCCTTCAAAACTGTGCTCTGAACCTCCATGGTGGGGCATCCTGCCTTCCATGGTCCTGCTCCCAAGAAAAACAATTTGTCCTGTGGCCAGAGGAATCTTGAAGCCCACTTACATAGTTAACACAAACCCCTTCACCTTTGCTGCTCTGGCATTCGACTTCCTTGGCCTGGACCCACTGATGTGATGCTCTCACTCCCTCCTCTGGCTCAATTAAACATTCGTCTCAGGTAGAAATCATGACATCCTCCTATCCAGGTCCTCATGCCCCCACTTGCTAGGATGACCTGAGTTGGGATTTGAGCCAAGGCACCAGCCTAGCTAACTCCACGCTCACTCTGTCCTTCTGTAGAGGGTTGACTGCTCCTTCCTTCCTGAGACAATTTAACGGCATGGATGAGTCCTGCAGATGTTCAGGGCTATCATAGTAGACTCACGGGCAGCCAGTGAACAGGCCACTGCATGTACTGACGACAATGCATAGCTCACCCTGAAAAGATGTCTCATGGTCCCCAACCAGGTTCTCCAACCCCAGGGCCCACGGTGCACCCAGAGGGATTCTGCCCATTGTGGGGCCAGGGCAGGCCTCAGGCTGTGAGCCCCACTCGCGGAAGGGAAGCTCCTCTGCCAGCAGCTCCCTATACTGGAGACCCAGAGGGTGAAGAGGGCTTAGAAGCCAGCCTGGGAGGATTAGATCCTGGGTTACTAATTCAGGATCCTTGTTCATCATCGGATCTCCAGCATCAGTGCGACGCCAGGTACAAGCGAAGGGGCACTAAGCCTTTAAGACCGTTTCCCTGCACAGAACCAGGAGGGAGCGGGCTCAATTATTGGAGGTGTAGCCATGTTGCCACAGGGCCTACACCTGGAAAGAAGCAGTGAGCTCCGAGGATCTCATGACTAGAGTGCTGTGACATGCTCAGGGGTCCAGGATCAGGACCCCTCTGGGCAATTTCTTACTTGCAAATAGAAGCAACTAGGTAAGTAAGGACTTGCCATCCTGAGGCAGAGAGAACAGGTCTGATCATGCCTTTATCTGCCCCCAAAGGAGAGAGGCTCCTCGCTTGCCCGTTTGCTTTCTGCCATTCTCACCGCCTGGTTAACAGAGAGCCATGCGTGCATCCAAGCTTCCTGACCCAGCATGTTGATAGACCGCTATCTCCACGCTGTCCCCACGGTGGGAGAGCTATTTCGACGTGGGAGATGCAGAAAGGGCAGATTCCCTAACCAGGGTTGCAAGCTGGCAGCAACTGAACCTGGACTTTGGCCTGGGCCCCGTGTGCCTCTTCCAATAAGTGATACTCTGTTTCTCTTTTTATTTTTGTTGAATTTATTTATTTATTTATTCATTTTTTGAGACGAAGTCTCACTCTGTCACCCAGGCTGGAGTGAGTAGCATGATCTTGGCTCACTGCAACCTACACCTCACAGGTTCAAGTGATTCTCCTGCCTCAGCCTCCCGGGTAGCTGGGATTACAGGCGTGCATCACCTCACCTGGCTAATTTTGTAATTTTAGTAGAGAAGGGGTTTCGTCATGTTGGCCAGGCTGGTCTTGAACTCCTGACCTCAGGTGATCTGTCCACCTTGGCCTCCCAAAGTCCTGGGACTACAGGTGTGCACTACCATGCCAAGCTAATTTTTTATTTTTTAAACTTTTAGTCGAAATGAGTTTTCGCTATATTGCCCAAGCTGGTATTCCCACATTTAACCTAAGTATCTAAAAAACTTATTTTTCCTTTTCTTTATTGGCTTCTGTCATTAGACTCAGTGCATATGAACAGAGCTTCTGAGTGTAGACAGCCTGAGAAGGGTAAAATAAAAAGAGCCAATTCGTACTTAAGCAGAAAAAAAAAACATAATAGAGAAAAAAATAAAATCTTAAGAAAAAGGGAAAAAATAGCCAATTGATAATAGAATGGGAAAGTTTTAAGTATGGGAGGTGGGGGTAGGAGTGGAGCAGGGCGCGGGTGTTACAGCTCGCTAGGAGATCAGGAGAGCTGGGCTTGCTTTGAGGCAATTCAGGTGGCTCTTCCTGATTGGTGGAGACAGGGAAGGAACAGGCAGTCAAGGTTCTGCTTTTGTTCTGTCTCAGCCAGTGCCCATTCCACGGCTCCTATGCCTCGAAAAAACTGGCCTGCTGGGCACTCCCTACAAAGTATCCGCTGTGAGTGGGACCCTACTTGCAATAGACTTCTCCGGGCGGGCCTAGTTACAGAATCCTCTACCCCTGCTAACATGGCTTTCTTGAGTCCGGGCCACTCTGCTACCACACCTCCTCCCAAAACATTGTATGATTGTTCCTTTCTGTTTAGGCTCCTTCCGTTTGGTAGTGATTGTTGCTTTTATTAGCAAACATTATACCAAAATGAAAATAAACACAAGTGTCAGTGGGGGAAGAGAGTAAAGTGGGTTCTGTGTCTTCAGCACTGGGAAAAGATTTGCTGTGAGATCTGGTGGTCAACCCAGTACCTGATCATCTCTGTGCACCTCTGCAATTATTGTAAGGATGTTATCTGTCTGTCTCCTTCCCCCTCACAGGGTGGGCAGCTGCGGTCTTCCTCATACACCCTACTGACACAGGGGTGGGGCCATTCAAGAAGCAGTCACTTCAGGGATAGGCCCACTGCCGCGCCTGCCTGCTCATGTCCACAGGCAGCTGCCCAGCTGATCAATCACCACAATTTGGGGTTAGGAGTTTGGTCCTGGAAGGCAGGTAGCCACAACTACTACCTAGCCAAAGAATATTCTAAAGAGCTGTCCTGTCGTGTTCAATGTCTAGGTCCACGGTTCCCGCAAGCTTAGCGAAGTAATGCTCTATCATTCTTACCCGCATTTACAGATGGGGAAATGGGCTGGGAGATGATAATCTGGAGGGACCAGGATTTGTGTCTCGGCTCAATTTCTACATCTCTAAATGGAAATAATTCTACTAACTCTGAGGGTTGTGGGGGGAATTTAATGAATATATGTGTTTACTTGTTTATCTCCTGTTTTCTGTTCTAGACTGTAAACCCAATGGGCAGCTACTTCGGTTTGTTCACTGCTCTATTTTCAGAGCCTAGAACAAGTGCCGGTACGAAGTAGATGTTCAATAAATATCCAAGCCTAAATGGAAGCGACAGGAGACAAGTCTAGGCCAGAGCCTGGCCCTTCTATAACCTTAGTTCCCCAGATTTGCCTTCCACATCTGGCAGCCACTGGTTGATGGAAGCATCGTCGGGCTGGGGCTACGGCTGGGGCTGGGGGAAACTACTTCTGGCCTTGGGACAAGGTCAGCAAAAATCTCAGCAGCGAGGAGGCCAGAAAAGTCCCCAGGGGCAGGCTGCAATGCCAGCCTAAGCCCTCAGGTTCCCTTTTTCTTTTTCTACATCAGGAAAAGCACTTTTCTCGCCCTGCCTGCAGAGCGGCCACCCCCAGCTGCAGGCTGCCGGGACGGAAAAGGAGCCTCGCACGAGCGGCCGGGCGAGGCCGAGGAACAGGAACGGCGTGGCGAGGAGACCAGGTCCCGGAGAAGGAGAGCCGACCCCACGGGCAGAGAAAGGCGGGGAAGGGCGCGGAGGCGGAGCACTGGGCCTGTCCCCGCCCGCGGCTCTCGCGCTCC
>NW_012109807.1:9093085-9096929 GCF_000951045.1 Mandrillus leucophaeus | reverse complement strand
GGGGGCCCGGGGCCAGGGCAGCCCCCAGCAGGGCGCGATCGTGGGCATGAGGCTGGCGAGCTGCAACAAGTCGTGTGGGACGAACCCGGATGGCATCATCTTCGTGTCCGAGGGCAGCACCGTGAACCTGAGGCTGTACGGCTACAGCCTGGGCAACATCTCCGGTAACCTGATCTCCTTCACCGAGGTGGACGATGCTGAGACCCTCCACAAGTCCACCAGCTGTCTCGAGCTCACCAAGGACCTGGTTGTCCAGCAGCTGGTCAACGTGAGCCGCGGGAACACGTCCGGCGTGCTGGTGGTGCTCACCAAGTTCCTCCGGAGGAGCGAGAACATGAAGCTGTATGCACTGTGCACCCGGGCCCAGCCCGACGGGCCCTGGCTGAAGTGGACGGACAAGGACTCACTGCTCTTCATGGTGGAGGAGCCTGGGAGGTTCCTGCCTCTCTGGCTGCACATCCTCCTCATTACGGTGCTGCTGGTGCTGTCGGGCATATTTTCTGGCCTCAACCTCGGGCTTATGGCCCTGGACCCCATGGAGCTGCGCATCGTGCAGAACTGTGGCACCGAGAAGGAGAGGCGCTATGCCCGCAAGATTGAGCCCATCCGGCGCAAGGGCAACTACCTTCTCTGTTCGTTGCTCCTGGGGAACGTGCTGGTCAACACCTCCCTCACCATCCTTCTAGACAACCTCATCGGGTCCGGCCTCATGGCGGTGGCCTCCTCCACCATTGGCATTGTCATCTTTGGGGAGATCCTACCTCAGGCCCTGTGCTCCCGACACGGGCTGGCTGTGGGTGCCAACACCATCATTCTCACCAAATTCTTTATGCTGCTCACCTTCCCCCTCAGTTTTCCCATCAGCAAGCTCCTGGACTTTTTTCTGGGCCAGGAGATTCGCACTGTTTACAACCGGGAGAAGCTGATGGAGATGTTGAAGGTGACGGAGCCGTATAATGACCTCGTGAAAGAGGAGCTCAATATGATCCAGGGTGCCCTGGAACTCCGCACCAAAACCGTAGAGGATATCATGACCCAGCTCCAGGACTGCTTCATGATCCGCAGCGATGCCATCCTGGACTTCAACACCATGTCGGAGATTATGGAAAGCGGCTACACCCGCATCCCGGTGTTTGAAGATGAGCAGTCCAATATCGTAGATATTCTCTACGTCAAAGACTTGGCCTTTGTGGACCCCGATGACTGCACCCCGCTCAAGACTATCACTCGCTTCTACAACCACCCGGTGCACTTTGTCTTCCATGACACCAAGTTGGATGCCATGCTGGAGGAGTTCAAGAAGGGTAAGGCCGCATGTAGTTCCCCTGGTTCAGTTTCCTCGAGACGCCTCTTGTCCCCTGGCGTGTTTTGTGTCTGCTGGCTTTAGTGTTCTGTTTGTGTGACTCTGTGTCCCTTTGCCCATCACTTCCTATGCCTCTGAGGTGAACGATTTTGGAGCAGGAGACCCATTCTCAAGTGTCTGCCGTCTGCCAGGTAGTATGCTGTGTGCTCCTGATGAATCAAAGCTGAATAAGACACACTCGCTCCCTTGGAGGGCTGGAGCAAGGCCTCAGGGAGCTGTTGAAGCAAGACAGAGTAAGATGCCTGAAAAGAGGCCAGGGTGATGGAGAGTTAGAGTATGGGGTGGAGTCGAGAAGGGGCTGGGAAATTGGGGAATTCACAGGGGAAGGTGCTTTTGAGGAGAGCCTTAAAAGGTGGAGAGGCTTGCTGCTTGAGGCAGAGGGAACCCCGCAAGCAGAGAACCCGAGTGGCGAAGCAAAGGTGTGCTGGTGGCCCAGCGGGTGGTCCTGTTTCGTGGGCATAGTGGTTCTGATGCTCGGCTCTGATGCTCAGTTGTCAATGGCTGGAGTCGTTTGGGGCCTGGTGGTGGATGCTAAGTTTGCTCCCAGCGTGGAGCTGCAGGTTTTTGAGCAGGGGAGTGATGTTACTGGAGGTGCCAACCCACAGAAGCAGAACTGGGAGGTCTCTCATTGGCTTGCTGCTCAGAACAATGCCAAGTGGCGCTTTCGACTATTCAGCAGAGGCAAGCAGATTAAGTTTTGGTAATTGTCCCGTCTTTCCCCGGCGCCAGCATCAGCTTCCCTCCAGTGGTCTGCCGGAAACCTTCAGCTGCCTTGCACTGCCTTGTGTTTTTTTCTCACCTGGGTTCTTGGCCATTTCGCAGGTAGTTAGAGAGACATTTGGAGGGTTTACTCATCAGCCTCAAAGCTCAAGGCACACACTCCTTTTCTTCCAGCAAAATTTTCCTCCCACCTCTGCCATTCAGAAACCCTCGAAGTGGCAGTAAACAAGCCAATTATGGAGTGGAACCCTCCTAGGCTGGCTGAAGGAAGTGAGGAGGCAGAAAGGGAAGCCCTTTTTTAAAGGAATGGGGGTGAGGGGCTCATCCCAAACTTGAGGACTTTGCTTTCTAAACGCCCTCCCAGCCTTCATTCTCGTAGGAGAGATCCTGCTGGCTGAGGCCGCTCAGGCCGACCTAGGACTCGGAGGGACTTCGGAATCCTAGCAGGCAGTGAGCTGGCAGGTGTTTCTGTAACAGAGAGTGGAGGACAGCTTTGGAGTGGGATAGGCAGGGGCTGGCTTTGCCAGGTTTGGTCTGAAAAGATGCTGGGGTCAGGGCCAGGGTGGTGGGTTGGTACCCTCTTAAGTTCAACAGACTGAATCTCAGCATCGGAGCTGAGGACCGCTCGAGTAAAGTAAGCTAGAGTCGGGGAGAGCCCTGGAGAAGGTGGCTTCCTGCAGAGACTGGAGAGACAGATGCCTGGTGGTGAAGACAGAGGCTGCCGTGGGGTGGGGGTGGGGGCGGCTTTGGGAGTGCAGAGCCAGGGATCAGGTTTTCCCACGTACCCGAGCCTGGGACAGGAAAGCAGTGAGGATCTGTGCCCCAGCCCCACCCCAAGCCTTGGGACCTGAAGACTTCTCTTATTGCTTGGGAGGGAAACTGATTAGGACCCTCCAGGGCAACTTCCTCCTCACTGCCTCTGTGGTGTTTGGGACTGTGGCTTGTGACACACCTTCTCTCAATTCAGTTGGGAATCTGGATCCAACTAGTATGGATTGGTCTGACCAGTCTCCCAGTCTTGATCAGCAGGACTGAGCTCTCTTAGGTGGGAGCCTCCTGGGTCTTGAGAGGGCTGTCTTTGGGCTCTGTCTTGTCAAGTGTCCTTTCATTAAGTTGGGAAAACAGAGCTAGCATCTCTTAGGCCAGAGCAGAGCTCTGCTGAGCCAAAGTCCCCAGGTCAGTTTACTCCAGGAAAGTCTTCTCCTTAACAGAGGCCAGTCGCCTGAGGCCAAGCCCTGCAGCAGTGCTGGTAATCCCAGGGAACTGCACACAGGCTGCCCAGGAGATGCTGATAGTCCCCGCTCTCCACCCCCCATCCCCAAATGAGCAGGCCCTGTGGCTTTATGCCATCACTTACTTCCCCATTCTCAGAGGTCTTGGAAAACCAGTTTTAACTCTTTGCTCACTGGGTTCCCTGCAGTGTGGCCTCTTCCAGACCTTCCCATCTGGTGTCCACCTTCTTAGTCTGAGATTGCCCAGGACACAGCACATACCTAGTGTCCATCTGCAATTTAACAGTTTCTTGTCAGGGCGCGGTGGCTCATACCTGTAATCCCAGCACTTTGGGAGGGCGAGGTGGACAGATCACAAGGTCAGGAGATTGAGACCATCCTGGCTAACATGGTGAAACCTCGTCTCTACTAAAAATACAAAAAATTAGCCGGCCGTGGTGGCACATGCCTGTAGTCCTAGCTACTCGGGAGGCTGAGACAGGAGAATCGCTTGAACCCGGGAGGCGGAGGTTGCAGTGAGCCCAGATCG
>NW_012109807.1:9090590-9092800 GCF_000951045.1 Mandrillus leucophaeus | reverse complement strand
TATTTTTAGTGGAGATGGGGTTTCTCCATGTTGGTCAGTCTGGTCTGGAACTCCTGACCTCGGGTGATCCACCTGCCTCGGCCTTCCAAAGTAGTGGGATTACAGGCGTGATCCACCGCGCCTGGCCTTTCAGCTGGTATTGTTAGCACCAGAGTCAGAGCTGGGGTGACTGTCTAGCCCAGCATCTCTCTCTGAGGGTCTGTCCTGGACCCTCCTCCACCCCAGGTTGGGCAAGGGCCCTGAGCCTAGCTTTGCCAGAGTCCTTCTGCCCCACAAGTAATCCTGTTTTAGGGCCTTTGTATTCTTTCTTTACCCTCTCCAGCATTATAAGCTCTTTGAGGGTAGAGGCCATGCCTTCTTAAGTGTTTTCACTACTCAGTGCTTGGTAAAGAGACGGGTCTCCAGTAAGTGTTGGACAAATGAATGAACAATGGATGACTGTCTGGCAAACCCCATTGACCTTTTTGCTGTTCGTTTTTTCTTTTTTTTTTTGAGACGGAGTTTTGCTCTTATTGCCCAGGCTGGAGTGCAGTGACACCATCGTGGCTCACTACAACCTCCTCCTCCGATTCTCCTGCCTCAGCCTCCCGAGTAGCTGGGATTACAGGCTCCCACCACCACGCCTGGCTAATTTTTATATTTTTAGTAGAGATGGGGTTTCACCATGTTGGCCAGGCTAGTCATGAACTCCTGACCTCAGGTGATCCCCCCACCTCAGCCTCCCACACTGTTAGGATTACAGGCGTGAGCCACTGCACCTGGCCTTTTTTTGTTTTGTTTTGTTTTGTTTTGAGACAGAGTTTCACTCTGGCATGCTCTCAGCTCACTGCAACCTCCGCCTCCCAGGTTCAAGCTATTCTTGTGCCTCAGCCTCCGAGTAGCAGGAATTAGAGGTGCGTGCCACCGCATCTGGCTGATTTTTGTATTTTTAGTAGAGATAGGGTTTCACCATGTTAGCCAGGCTAGTCTTGAACTCCTGACCTCAAGTGATCTGCCCGCCTTGGCCTCCCAAAGTGCTGGGATTACAGGTGTGAGCCACCGCGCCTGGCCCTTTTTGCTGTTCTTGAACACACCAGGATGTTCCCACCCTGGGGCCTTTGCCCTGGTTGTTTCCTTGGGTTGGAATATTCTTCCCCAGAAGTCAGTATGGCTCACTGTCTTCCCAGGTCACCTCTCAGTGGGGCCTTCCTGCCACTTTGTTTAAAACCGCACCCACCATCCCACCCCAACTTCCTAATCTCCCCTGCCCTGTGCTGATGTCCCCTCTTCTCATAGCACGCATCGCTCTCTAGCATCTGTGTAATTTGCTGATTTACTGTGTTGTCTACTGTCTGTCTCCTTCCACTGGCATATAAGTTTCAAAGGGCAGCTCTCTTTGTTTTGCTCGTCAATGTATCTCTAGCCCCTAGAAAGGTTCTTGGCACATAGTAAGGCCTCCGTCCACGGCACCGAGTGAGAAAGTGAGTGAATGAATACCTGTCTGGTTTGGCAGAGGATCCTTCCCATTTTAATAGGGTTAGAATTCTGAGGAGCTGATGAGGGCAAAGAAAAATGGGTGTTGTGCACTTACCAGGTTCAGAGTTCCATCCACACAGGACAGACAGGAGGAGCGCCTGGGATGACATGTCGGGGACTGAGAGGTAGAGTTTGGGGCCTTGAATGTGATGCATGGTTCCCCGCCACGTGCCTCAGTTTCCCTACCAATAAGTGGTCTTTGACCACTGGGGGTTTACACAGCTTCCCTCGTTAGATGAGTCATGAATGTGCTCCTGCACACTTAGAGATGGGCTAGGGGCATCGGTGCAGAGGTGGCGGCCGAGCGTCCCTAGGAGTAAGGCAGGGGGTACAGCCTTGCAGCGCTTCTGTCTCCCGGCTCACGGCAGTTAGTGCCAGATATCTGTGGAACCCCATGCTGCGTGCAAGACGTGATGCTAGGTGCTGCAGGACCACAGGAGTAAGATCAAGAGTTGGTGAGACAAGCCCTCAGGCCTGAGTCTCCTGTGATTTGAACCTTGGCCCTTCTGCTTAAACCTTGCCTAGAACTGTTTGCAGTACTGGGTGTTGTGGATGGGTTTGTCCAGCTTGGAATCTCAGAACAAAGGCACCTCCAGTTCCTCCTGCCCTAGTTTGTGTTTTGCCTTCACCACTCTCCCAGACCCTGAAGCAAAGTAATGAAGGAAGAGGGCAGAGCTCCGCGCACACCTCCTCCT
>NW_012109807.1:9080543-9089725 GCF_000951045.1 Mandrillus leucophaeus | reverse complement strand
GGATCTCAGCTCACTGCAAGCTCCGCCTCCCGGGTTTACGCCATTCTCCTGCCTCAGCCTCCTGTGTAGCTGGGACTACAGGCGCCCGCCACCTCACCCGGCTAGTTTTTTGTATTTTTTTTTTAGTAGAGACGGAGGGTCTCGATCTCCTGACCTCGTGATCCGCCCGTCTCGATCTCCTGACCTCGTGATCCGCCCGTCTCGGCCTCCCAAAGTGCTGGGATTACAGGCTTGAGCCACCGCGCCCGGCCCCCACCAACTTTATTTTATTCCTGGAACAACTTTATAAAGTGAAGAAAAAAACACTGCATGATTTTTGCATTCTCTTTTGGTTCCCATCATCTGACACACCTTAGGTAGCTTATCCTCCCCACCCCGCACTCCCTTCCGCACCTGCTTGTTCTTTCGTTCGTTCAACCAACAGTGCCGTTTTGAAGCCTGTGTGTCAGACACTGTGTTGGCTATGGGGAATCAGAGATGAATAAAACTGCCCCATTCACAGAACTCACAGTCTCCTGAGGAGAGAGACACATGAACAACGCCTGGCTACGCAGAGTTCACAGATCGGGTGCCGTGGGGCTGAGGGAGGGCAGGCCTGCGAGATGCTTCTGAAGTGAGAGTAACTAGACTCGTTGGTCCTTATGGAGACCTGGGAGTCAGGGCCAGGAAGTAGCTGTGAAAGTCTGAAGTTTCTAGCTTGGGACTCAGGTTGATGATGTCATTTAACTGTAGTCCGGAGAGGAGGACGAAGAGACAGTTTGGTGAGGGCAGAGGGAGGTGAGTGGTGGTAATGAGAATGGTGGGACCCGTCACTGAGCTCCTTCTCTGTGCCCAGCATTGTTTACACTAGGGCTTCTCACACTGGACTGCCTGGACATTTTGTTAAAATGCAGACTTGAACTCAGTGGGGCTGAGTGTGGCCTGAGAGTCTGCATTTCTGACAGGTTCTCAGATGATGCCCATGCTGCTGGCCCCTGCCCGCACCAGTGTGCCATAACATCTAGGCAGGCTTGCAGGGGAAAATGCCCACGTGGGGCTGGGGAGCAAGGCCAGGACAACATTAAAAGGTTTAAGAGTCAGCCAAGAGCAGGCAGAACGGGAGAGAGAGCTGCCGGGCACAGTGGCTGACGCCTGTAATACCAGCACTTTGGGTGGCTGAGGCGGGTGGATCACCTGAGGTCAGGAGTTTGAGACCAGCCTGACCAGCATGGCGAAACCCCGTCTCTACTAAAAATACAAAAATTAGCCGGGCGTGGTGATGGTCGCCTGTTATCCCAACTGCTAGGGAGGCTGAGGCAGAAGAATAGCTTGAATCAGGAGGCGGAGGTTGCAGTGAGCCGAGATCGCGCCCTTGTACTCCAGCCTGGGTGACAGAGTGAGACACTGTCTCAAAAAAAAAAAAAAAAAAAAAGAATGTGAGAGAGAGGAAAGGACAGTGCAGGGGATGTCAGTGTGTAAAAGCTGGACTGGGGCGACTCCTTGATGGGGACAAAGAGAACCAAGGGGGCACGGTATTCGGGAGCCTCCTTGGAAGGTCCGATGGGGTGAGGACCACGCACAGACTGTGGGATGGGACCTTAGGCTGTGGGGTGCCCAGCGAGAGCAGCCTCAGACAAGTGGTGCCCGAAGGCAGCTGTGCACAGGCTGTCCATCAGCCCTGCCTGGTAATAGCCTCAACATGGTGCTTTGATCTCGAGAAGCTGCCCGGGGGCAGGTGTATCTGAGAGTGACACGAGCTGGTTGATACTCTGGGTGCAGGCAGAGGTCCCAGCGGGGACAGCTGACAGAGCTGTGCCCAGGCGCCTTCTCACTTTCCCTTTAGTGCAGTGCTGTGGGAAGGGAACATGGGCATGTGCAGGGGCCCGGTGTGTGCCAGCCGGCGGGCAGCTGCACCTCCTTCCTGGCTGGCCCCGCGCAGCCTATGGGCTGATTCCCAAAGAGGAGCCAGAACTGAGGGGAGACTCACGTGTCTTCACTTGACAGTTTTCTTCCCAGAGCTCTGGTTTGCGCAACGGAAGGCACTGCCGTGCATCGAGGCCGTGATAGGTTCGTAGGTTATTCTGGTGTTTGCTTTTCAAACATCTCGTATTTTTAACTAGGAAATCCCGCTCCAGTGTTTTTCTGCTCACCTCTGGTCAGGACGGGAAGCACCGAGCAGATGTTTAACGTTGAAAATGGGTGAATACGTAGGAGCGGAACATCAGGGAACGGCCCTGCAGGATCAGCAGGGGGCCCTTAGGAAGGGGAGGCCTGTCTTGTAAGTAGAAGTCTGGGAAGACATTCCAGCGGAATCTGCTAGGGTGGGTAGACACGGCGTTTTCCACTCTGGTACGTGTTGCCCTGGGAGAGCCTGGACAAGACCCGAGGGCTGAGGGGTGAGCCTCGCCGTCCTCCGCAGCAGCTGTGGGGGTGTGGCTCGGGCCTCCCGGTCTGCTTCCCTTCCCTTTCTAGAGGGACTTGGGGGTGCAGATCCCTGGGTGCCATCTCTCTGCCCCCCTCCCACATGAACCTGGTTGACTGAACAGCAAGGACGTCTTTGAGGGGAAGGAAGCCTGGCCCCTCTGAAGGAGTCGCTACTACAGGCCTCCAGTCTCCTTGAAGGCAGGGGCCAGCATGGTTGTCCCGCACTGAGCGCTGGCTCCTGAAAGGCCGCACAGTCATGGAGAGTGTGTATGGAACTGGGCCAGGGCTTCATCGCTGCCTTGGTGACTGATTTTCGCAGAGCCTCCTGGTTCCTTCTCCCCAGCCTGTGGGGGATGGACAGGCTGTCTCGAAGCCTTCCTGTGGTCTTAGGGATTCTTGGAACTCAGCAGAACTGACTCTGAGATGGGTGAAGGTGCTAGAATTTCCAGAAGTACCCGGCTGGCCCTCGGCTGAGGGGGTGGGAAGCAGCTGGCCAGTCGCTGCCATTTGCTCCAGCCCCTGTGTCTGCTGCCACACCCGCCCTGCACCTCTCTTCCCCTCTCCTTTCACCAGGACGTCCTGTTGTGAGAGGGTCGGAGGCTCCATAAAGGACCCCTGGCTTATGTCATAGGCTAGAGCCTGGACTCCTTACTTCTGTGCCTATTCCACTGTTAGAGGATTTTCTGTCTTTCTTTGTTATTAGTGTTTATTATTTGTCCGTAGCCATAAAAGAGATACATCTCATTGCTGGAACTTGTCTCTATTCAAAACAAAACAAAACAAAACAACAAAACAAAAACCTTATAACAAACAGCATGGCTCGGTGCAGTGGTTCACACCTCTAATCCCAGTACTTTGGGAGGCTGAGGCGGGTGGATCACCTGAGGTCAGGAGTTCGAGACCAGCCTGGCCAACATGGTGAAACCCTGTCTCTGCTAAAAAAATACAAAAAAATTTAGCCGGTCGTGGTGGTGCACGCCTGTAATTCCCAACTACTTGGGAGGCTGAGGCAGGAGAATTGCTTGAACCCGGGAGGCGGAGGTTGCGGTGAGCCACGATTGTGCCACTGCACTCCAGCCTGGGCAACAGAACCACACTCCATCTCAAAAAAAAAAAAAAAAAAAGAAATCCTTGTCTGCATGCTTTTTGGAACACAGTTTAGATGGGTTCTTCAGATTTCCCGCTGATAAGACATGAAATCCATTTGATCCCCATCATCCTCTGGGAGTCTCTCAGAGCATCTGCACCAGGACAGGGGCTGGGCAGTGCTGTGCGCCTCCGCGGGAGGGTGAGCCCGGAGGCTGGCTGTGCAGCTGCTGGTTTGTTTTGCTGGGGGTTAAACTTGGTGTTGCTGGAGCATTCCCCAGAGGTTACGGTCAGAGTTGCTTCCATGCTGCAGGGCTGATTTACTGTGAAGGGGTAGGGTTGTTGCAGGACTGGTTTCCCAGGCTCTCTGAAACGCCTGGTCTCTGGCCAGGAGGCAGCCTGGAGCCTCAGTGCAAGGAGGATCCCTCCCCCACCCCAGGTAGGGCCACTCCCACCTATGTGCGCTCCCACACTCATACCCCCACATAGGCACAGGCAGGCACTCACACATGCATGCGCACACATACACACACACTCATATCCCCACATAGGCATAGGCAGGCTCACCCCCACCCATGCACACACACACTTATACCCCCGACAAAGGCACAGGCAGGGACTCACACACATATGGGCGCGCGCACACACACACACACACTCTTCACATAGGCACAGGCAGGCTGGCTGTCACCCATGCACACACATGCACTCATACCCCCCACACAGGCACAGGCAGGCACTCACACACACATGCGCGCACACACACACACCCTTCACATAGGCACAGGCGGGCTCACTCCCACCCATGCACACACACACACTCATACCCCCCACACAGGCACAGGCAGGCACTCACACACACACACGCGCACACACACACTCCCACCTCCCAGATGCACAGGCAGGGCCACTCTCACACGTTCACACCCACCTGCTAACCCCCATGTGCACACGCAGGCTCTCAAACGCCCACGTTTATGCACACATGCACTGTCACCAGGAGTCTTGCCTTAAACTGAAGCCTCTCTCTCATGAAACTTTCCTAAGATTTAGAAGTCAGTTTCAAAAATTAGTAAATGCTTGTACAGTGTAATTTATTTCATGAAACGCCCAAAATAGTGACTTTCTCTTCAGCTGCTAGTGATCTGGTCATCCACGTTGATGACTGTGTCCCTCTCAGACCTTGTTGTGAGGACTAAGTGAGGTAAGGTGTGCAAAGTGCTTAGCCCTGTGCCCAGCACTGTATAATCGTGTGGTAAATATTAGTTATTTTTAAAATTATTATTGCTATTATCCAAAAGGTGCCCCAGTTGGCATTGATGCCAACCTGTGGCCACAGCGGTTCTCATACACTGTCTCTGTTGGCAGGCTGCCCTGCTGTTCAGGGTGGTGCCTTTTTTGGAATTATAAATACACTGATACACCTTCTATGTACCCACCAAAATTTAAAATTAAATGAAATGGCCAGGCACAGTGGCTCACGTCTGTAATCCCAGCATTTTGGGAGGTCCAGGTGGGCAGACCAGGAGTTTGAAATCAGCTTGGCCAACATGGTGAAACCCCGTCTCTACTGAAAGTACAAAAATTACCCGGATATGGTGGCGTGTACGTGTACCTGTAGTCCCAGCTACTCAGGAGGCTAGGGCTGGAGAATCCCTTGAACCCAGGAGGTGGAGGTTGCAGTGAGCCAAGATCACACCACTGCAGTCTGGCCTGGGTGATAGAAGACTCCATCTAAAAAAAAAAAAAATTAAAAGTAAATATAGAAAGCTTATTAAAAATAAATAAATAAATAATGACACTGAGCTCAAAAGAACCCTCTGTATAATTATATGCTAATTCAGATGCCATCTTATCTGGACCCCAGTGTACGTAGTCAGGGTCACAGAAGGCAGAGCTCAATGGAAAAAAATGAAAGTGAAAGAGGAAATTCTCCTCATTTCCTTAGTTTCCCCCACTTCCAAAATGGGGAAAGTTAAGCCCGCCGTCCTGACCGCCAGCGCAGCCGTGTTCTGACTGCAGGAGCATCATGTGAGGGCTGCCCTGTGGGAGGGGCAGGGGAAGGAAGGAGCACAGCCCTGTTTGCCAGTCACGCATTTTCATTTCAGCTTCACTGGTCCTCTGCTGCCTCCCAGGTGTCTCAGGGAGGGAGGGAAGAGGCCACCAGCTGAGTCTCTGTTCCCTTGGAGCCCCATCTTGCCTCTGCCACAGAGATCTGTGGTCGCTTGGAGGCCGGGAGTTTGAGGTTACACGAGCTATGATTGCATCACTGCACTTCAGCCTGGGTGGCAGAGTGAGACCCTGTGTTTAAAAGTTTTAAAAAAATTAAAAAGTTAAAAAAAAAAAAAAAAAGAACAGGAAATGCATGTGCCTGTAGTAGTGGTTAACGTTTATGGAATAATTATTTAATCCTCCAAGTGCTGTAGATGGGAAACTGAGGCTCAGAGAGGCCAACAGCCTTTCCCAGTCACATGACAGCTGAGTGACAGCCTCAGGCTATGTGGCTCTAGAAGCCATGCTGTAAAGCACTATGCAGTGTCTCCTTGCAGTGAGATTGCAGCTGGTAAGACAGAGAGCAGGCCCGGCGCGGTGGCTCACGCCTGTAATCCCAGCACTTTGAGAGACCAGGGCGGGTGGATCACCTGAGGTCAGGAGTTGGAGACCAGCCTGACCAACATGGCAAAACCGCATCTCTACTAAAAATACAAAAATTAGCTGGGTGTGATGTGTGCCGGTCCTCCCAGCTACTTGAGAGGCTGAGGCAGGAGATTCGTTTGAACCCAGGAGGTGGAGGTTGCAGTGAGCAGAGATCGCGCCACTGCACTCCAGCCTGGGAGACAGAGTAAGACTCCATCTCAAAAAAAAAAAAAAAAAAAAAAAAAAAAAAAACCCGAAAGATTGAGAGTTTCCAGTAAGTTCAGGCTAAAAAATGCTAAAAAATGTTCTGTCAGTTTTCGATTTTGTTTTTTTAGGTAAACTTTTTGTTGATGCATAATATAGAGAAAAGTGCATACATCATAAGTGTACAGCCTGTGTACAAACACCGCTAACTGCCGCTGAGCTTGAGTAATAAAACATTACTCGCACCCTGGAAGCCCACCCCTGACCCCACGCACCCTCCCAGGCCCTGCCCTGCTCCCTCAGTCATCCTGGGTCAATTTTTTTCTGTTTCTAAACTTTTGTAAGTGAATTATATCATATGTACACTTTTGTGTCTGGCTTCTGCTGGATGTTAAGAGTCTGAGCTTCATCCACTTGTGTGTAGCTGTCATTCATTCCTTTTTGTTGCTGTCATAATATTCCCTTATATAACCAATAATATTGTTGATGGACATTGCATTGTTTCCAGTTTGGGACTATTACAAATGACGCTGCTAAGAACACTCTTGTGCGTGTATCTTGCTGAACATATGAAGGCATTTCTGTTGGGAATATGCCCGGGAATGGAATCTCTAAGACACAGGGACAGTAGAGATGAGAGTTTTCCAAAGTGCTTGTATCAGTGTTCACTCCCATCCCCACCAACTCTGGTCTTGTCAAGTATGTGTGTATGTGTTTGATGTTTGCCATTCAGGTGTGTGCATGGTTGTGTCTCCTTGTGTTTTGTTCTTGTTCTGAGGCAGGATCTCTTCCTGTCATCCAGGCCGGAGTACAGCAGCATGATCACAGCTCACTGCAGGCCCAACCTCCCAGGCTCAAGCAGTCCTCCCACCTCAGCCTCCCAAGTTGCTGGGACCACAGGTGTGGGCCACCGCGCCTGGCTAATTTTCAAATTTGTGTAGAGATGTGGTCTTGCCTTGTTGTCCAGGCTGGTCTCGAACTCCTGGCCTCAAGCGATCCTCCCTCCTCAGCCTCTTAAAGTGCTGGGATTACGGGCTGGAGCCACTGTGCCATTGTAGTTTTATTTTATTTTATTTTATTTTTTTGAGATGGAGTTTCGCTCTGTCGCCTAGGCTGGAGTGCAGCGGCGTGATCTCAGCTCACCACTACTCCGCCTCCCAGATTCAAGTAATTCCTCCGCCTCAGCCTCCCGAGTGGCTGGGACCACAGGCCACGTGCCACCACACCCAGCTAATTTTTTGTATTTTAGTAGAGACGGGGTTTCACCGTGTTGGCCAGGATGGTCTCGATCTCCTGACCTCGTGATCCACCTGCCTCGGCCTCCCAAAGTGCTGGGATTACAGGCCTGAGCCACCGTGCCCGGCCGCCATTGTGTTTTTTAAAAATTTACTTTTATTGATACCTAATAGCTATTTTCACAGTACGTGTGATAATTTGATAGATTCATGTAATCAAATCAGGGTAATGGGAATATTCATCACCTTGAGTTATCTGTTCTTTATTCTTGGAGCATTTGAATTATTCTCTCCTAGTCATTTTGAAATGTAAAATTGACTAGTGTTAACCATCGTCACCTGCTGATCTGTGGGGCATCAGGTCTAATTTCTTCTAAGTGTATGTTTGTACCCATTAATCAACCTCTTTTCATCCCCTCATTGTGGTTTTGAGATGGAGTCTCGCTCTGTCGCCCAGGCTGGTGTGCAGTGGTGCATCTCGGCTCACTGCAAGCTCTGCCTCATGGGTTCGAGCAATTCTCCTGCCTTAGCCTCCTGAGTAGCTGGGATTACAGGCATGAGCCACCACACCAGGCTAATTTTTTTGTATTTTTAGTAGAGATGGGGTTTAACCATGTTGGCTAGGCTGGCCTCGAACTCCCGACCTTGTGATCCTCTCGCGTTGGCCTCCCAAAGTGCTGGGATTACAGGCGTGAGCCACTGAGCCCAGCTTCATTGTGGTTTTAATTTAGATTTCCCTAGTGAATTATGATATTGAGCACATTTTTGTATGCTCATTGTCCATTTGACTCTTCTTTTCGTTGGTGTCTGTTAACTATTTTCTTTTTTTCTTTTTTTTTTGAGACGGAGTCTCACTCTTGTTGCCCAGGCTGGAGTGTAATGGCACAATCTCGGCTCACTGCAACCCCCGCCTCCTGGGTTCAAGCAATTCTCCTGCCTCAGCCTCCTGAGTAGCTGGGACTACAGGAGCGCGCCGCCACACTCAGCTAAGTTTTGTGTATTTAGTATAAACAGAGTTTCACCATGTTGGCCAGGATGGTCTCAATCTCTTAACCTTGTGATCCACCCTCCGTGGCCTCCCAAAGTGCTGGGATTACAGGCGTGAGCCACTGCGCCCGGCCTGTTGCCCGTTTTCTAAGAGGTTGTTTGCCTTGCCTTTTTATTTCTTTTTTGAGATACAGTCTCTCTGTCACAGGCTGGAGTGCGGTGATGCCGTCATGGCTCACTATAGCCTCAACTTCCCAGGTTCAAGCAATATATTCCACTTTACAACCTCCTGAGTAGCTGGGACCACAGGTGTGTGCCACCACACCCAGCTACTTTGTGTATTTTTTTTTTTTTTTTGAGACAGAGTCTAGCTTTGTTGCTCAGTCTGGAGTGCAGTGGCACGATCTTGGTTCATGGCAACCTCCACCTCCTGGGTTCAAGTGATTCTCTTGCCTTAGCCTCCTGAGTAGCTGGGATTACAAGTGCGTGCCACCACACTCAGCTAATTTTTTATATTTTTGGTAGAGACGGGGTTTCACCGTGTTGACCAGGCTGGTCTTGAACTCCTGACCTCAGGTGATTCACCTGCCTTGGCCTCCCAAAGTGCTGGGATTACAGGTATGAGGCCCC
>NW_012109807.1:9075082-9079068 GCF_000951045.1 Mandrillus leucophaeus | reverse complement strand
CACTGCAAGCTCTGCCTCCCGGGTTCACGCCATTCTCCTGCCTCAGCCTCCCGAGTAGCTGGGACTACAGGCACCCGCCACCATGCCCAGCTAATTTTTTGTGTTTTTTAGTACAGATGGGGTTTCACTGTGTTAGCCAGGATGATCTCGCTCTCCTGACCTCGTGATCCACCCGCCTCGGCCTCCCGAAGTGGTGGGATTACAAGCGTGAGCCACCGCGCCCGGGCAAGAGACAGGGTCTTGTTCTGTTGCCCAGGCTAGAGCGCAGTGGCACAATCATAGCTCACTGCAGTCCCAAACTCCTGGGCTTAAGTGATCCTCCGCCTTGGCCTCCCAAAATGCTGAGATCACAGGCTTGAGCCACCATTCCCGGCCCTGCTTACAGTTTTATTTTGAAGGATACACATAGGACAAGGCTTGGTCGGTCCTAGAAGAGCTTCACGTCCTCTGCCTGTGGTATCAGGGCACTCTCTCTAGATATGTTGATGTATTCACCAACCAGGAAGCTCAGGGATCTTTGGGGTCCAGAGTTTTTATCCAGACCTCATTACATACTCATGTTTGATTAAGTCATTCACCACAGGATTGAACCTAATCTCTAGACCTGTCCCTCCCCTGTAGGTGGGACAATTCAAAGCCCAGACTGGGTAATCACCTGCTTGGTCTTCACCATGTTGCCGGGGCTATTCTGGAACTCCTGGGAAGGCTTTCAAAGTTGATCATTTTATATGATTTTGTTAGGGTTTTTTGTAGATTTCCTTTATCAGATCAAGGAAGTTCCCTTCTCCCCTTAGTTTGCTAAGAATTTTTATGATGAATAGGTGTTGAATTTTGTCAAATGCTCTTTTTGTATCTGTTGAGATTATTGAATAACCTATTTTCTTTATTCTGAAATACACTGATTGATTTTTGAATGTGAATCCCAAATTTATTGCATAACTGGAGTAGAACTAACTTAGTGATATTATTCTATTTACACATCGCTGTATTTGATTTGCCAATATCTTTATTTAGGATTTTGGCATCGGCCAGGCATGGTGGCTCATGCCTGTAATCCCAGCACCTTGGGAGGCTCAGACGAGTGGATTGCTTGAGCCCAGAAGACCCTGTGTTTACTGAAAATAAAAAAATGAGCTGGGTGTGGTGGCGTGAGCCGGTAGTCCCAGCTACTTGGGAGGCCGAGGTGGGAAGACCGTTTGATAAGTCCTTATCTGTTAGAAATACATATTGAAATATTAAATATTTGCAGGTAAAATGTGTACATGTTTACAGATAAAATCTGGGCTTTGCTTCAAAATCAGTGAGTAGAGCAAGTGGGAGTAGAGAGGAAGCAGGGCTGGCCATGAGGAGCTGTTAATTGTCAGGTGAAGGTGTAATTAGATTATTATCTCTACTTTTGTATATACTTGATATTTTCCATGGTAAGAGCTTAAAAATCTAGAGGCTATTAGCTAAATGGAAAATCAGAGGCCTGAAGACCTGTCCCCAGGGTGAGGGACCAGTCTTAGAGTCCCCATCATCAGTTTGTCAGTAGCTTCACCTGCTATGGGCTTGTGTTAAAGGAAGAAGGCTATCTGTAGCAGAAGTCCCATTTCTGTATCCCAGCCTGACCACCCTTGTGGTGTGACCCTGGGCGTGACTTCTCTGGGCCTTAGCTTCCTCCGAGGAAGAGTGGGATTGGCAGTAGATGCAGGGCATCACTGTCCTGGGAACATGGTCACCCTGACAGGTTGGTGGCAGAGGGAGGTTGACCCCATGTCCTGTGCGAAGAGGCAGCTAAGGCACAGATATCTTTATGGGGCTATTTTTTCTTTTTGAGATAGAGTCTGGCTCTGTCACCCAGGCTGGAGTGCAGTGGCGCAATCTCGGCTCACTGCAACCTCTGTCTCCCGGGTTCAAGCGATTCTCACGCCTCAGCCTCGTGAGCAGCTGGGATTATAGGTGGGCACCACCACGCCCAGCTAATTTTTGTGTTTTTAGTAGAGCAGGATTTTGTCATGTTGGCCGGCTGGTCTCAAACTTCTGACCTCAGATAATCCTCTTGCCTCGGCCTCGCAAAGTGCTGGGATTACAGGCATGAGCCACTGCGCTCAGCATTTACGGGGGTATTCTAAAGGGAGCTCTTCAAGCTTTTCATCTTGCCCCTATTTAAAAACCTTTTTTTCTGTTTTTGTCTCCATTCATTCAAAAGTTATATACATGTGCTATTATACTAGTACATGTATTATAGAATGAACAGATAAAAACATTTAAAGGACTAAAACCAAAGTCCAGGTGCAGTGGCTCACACCTGTAATCTTAGCACTTTGGGAGGCTGAGGCAGGAGGATTCCTGTAGCCCCAGAGTTTGAGACCAACCTGGGCAACACGGCGAAACCCCATCTCTACAAAAAATATGAAAGTTGGCCGGGCATGATGGCCTGTAATCCAACTACTTGGGAGGCTGAGGTGGAGGATCAGTGGAGTTCAGGAGGCCTAGGCTACAGTGAGCTGTGATCCTGTCACTCTGCACTCCAGCCTGGGCCACAGAACGAGACCTTGTCTCAAAAAATAAAACACAAAAAAATTAGCTGGGCGTGGTAGCACATGCTGGTAGTCCCAGCTATTCTGGAGGCTGAGGTGGGAGGAGTATTTGAGCCCAGGAACTCTAGGCTGCAGTGAGCTATGGTTGCACCACTGCTGTCCAGCCTGGGCAACAGAGAGAGACCCTGTCTCTAAAAAAAGATAAAAATGCTAGGCGCGGTGGTTCACGCCTGTAATCCCAGCACTTTGGGAGCCTGAGGCGGGTGGATCACGAGGTCAGGAAATCGAGACCAACCTGGCTAACTTGGTGAAACCCCATCTCTACTAAAAATACAAAAAATTAGCCGGGTGTGGTGGCGGGCGCCTGTAGTCCCAGCTACTCGGGAGGCTGAGGCAGGAGAATGGCGTGAACCCGGGAGGCGGAGCTTGCAGTGAGCCGAGATTGCGCCACTGCACCCCAGCCTGGGCGACACAGCGAGACTCCATCTCGGGGAAAAAAAAAAAACAGAGTAAAAATTAAAAATAGCATATGTTAAGTATAAAATGCATTAAGCAAAAGTGAAGAAAACCAGCAGTCCTTCCTACTCTACTGTTTTGGAACTTTTTACGTTACACAAATAGTGAATCACCATCTCTTGAGATCAATTCATGTCTGAGTCAGCCTTTTTAAAAGTCCTGCAATATTGTTACAAACAACATTGGCAGGCCCTCCTGGGCACACCTTGCATGCTGGCCTGGGTGTTTCCTTTGTATTAAGGTCACTTCCTAGGATTGGGAGAAATGGCAGAGTCCAAGGTCTTGCACATTTTACATTTTGGCACATACTGCCAAATTTCTGAAGAAAAAAATTGAACTTCCAACGGTAGGTAGTTCTCCTGCCAACACTGAGAGTACCAATCTCTAAAATCTTGGCTAATATGATAGGTAAAAAATAAGTTCATTTTGAAAATTTGTATTTCCTTAGATTTTGTTTGTATTTATTGTATTTCTATTTAAAATTAAGCTAGTGATTTTTCTTATGGATTTATAAGTCTGGTATAAAATAGTGACTTTGGAGCAGTTAGCCCAATACCTTTCATTGAATAATCTCTCTTTTCTCCCACGGTTTAATATACCAGATTTAATATATTCAGTATTTGCAATTTGTTGAAGCTTATTTCTGTCCATAAGCCAGGCGTGGTGGCTCACACCTAGAGTCCCAGCATTTGGGGAGGCCATGGCGGGAGGATCGCTTGAGCCCAGGAGTTCGAGGTCAGCCTGGGCAGCATAGTGAGACCTCATCTCTACAAAATTTTTTTTTTTTTTTTGAAACGGAGTCTCGCCCTGTCCGCCAGGCTGGAGTGCAGTGGCCCGATCTCGGCTCACTGCAAACTCCGCCTCCTGGGTTCATGCCATTCTCCTGCCTCAGCCTCCCGAGTAGCTGGGACTACAGGCAACTGCCACCACGCCCGGCTAATTTTTTGT
>NW_012109807.1:9067384-9068937 GCF_000951045.1 Mandrillus leucophaeus | reverse complement strand
CTGCCTGCTGGGCCACAGCAGCCTTCTGGTCTTCTGGCCTTTGCCTGGACTGACTGTGCTGACTGCCAGCTGTGTCTCTGGGAGAAAGGGAGCAACACAGATGAGCCCTGCTTAGGATTACGGATGAGCCTGGCTGCCCTCCCTGAGGCTAGAGGGCAGGGGCTTGTCACTCTGGCTGGTTCCTCTCCTGCCCTGGCTCTGCCTTCTTGCTGGGCTGGCCGCCACTCATCCCGGCAGTTGAGGTCAGCACTATTAATAGCCAGCTTAATCCTGCGGGAGCTTGGGTGAAGGGAGGAAAGCGCAGAGAATCGCCAAGAAATCAGGGTGCTCAGCCATCTGCAGGTGTGGACCCAGGGCCCAAGCCTGTGGCTTTCAGTCAGCCCAGTCCGCACCTCTCCCGTGGGAGGTCCTGAGAGCACGGGACCATCCTGGGCCCCTGGGATCTCAGAGGCTGGACCTTCCTGGGAGACTCAGTGAGTAGGATGCAGAGGACTCCTTCTCGGGTGGTGGGAATCCCTGGTCTGTTCTGGGGCCCCTGGCTTTTCCCCATGAGAAAAGGCAGCTGGAGCTGGTGAGTAGGGCCCTCTCAGGGCCCTTGTGGACTTTGTAACCCGGCACCTGTAATATGTTTTTCTTAAGGACTTTGAGGGACTGTAAAGTCTTTTTTATGGAGGGCGGGGAAGGAGGACACAGCAGTTTGCTAAAAGGGGCATTGTGCAGGGCAGGGCCATCCTTTCTGTATCCAGCAGCGGTGTGGAGCACCTGTTGTGCCAGGCACGGTGGGAGGGGTTGGGGTAGCGTGGCGAGGAGTGAGGGCACTACTCAGGCCTCACTGGGCTGCAGCCTGGTCGGTGGGAGATAGACGCCGGTCAGCCAATGGCACAGAGCTCTAAAGGAAAGAAATGGGTCGGGGTCCAGAGTCCTAAGAGCCAACATGGGCACCGAGGGCTCATGTTTGAGCCCAGGGCAGAAGGATAAAGAGGTGACACAGAGGCTGGGGAGCAGGAGGGGCTGTGAGGGACTCAGGCGGGGCTGGGATCCTCACTCCTTGCCCCTGCGCCAGCTGTGAGGGAGCCGTGAGGGAGGCTGAGACTGGCACCTGTGGTCTGCCCAGCCATCCGGGATTTCTGGAGGCCTCACATGCTGTTCTCTAACTGTGGAGGGCACGGTCCCACCTGGCTGCTGCTGGACAGAGGTCGCTGAAGGGCAGAGTGGGCAAGCATGCCGCCAGGCAAAGCCTGGAGAAGACGGTGGGGACAGCCAGGGTGCCGGGCACCTTCTTTCTGGGTCTCCCTTTCTTGCAGTGCTTGGAAAGTACTTGGGAAGGCTCAGGAACCCTGAAGTCCCAGAGGAAGCAGCATTAGAATTTTATTTTATTTTATTAATTCTTAATTAATTAATTAATTATTTTTTCGAGATGGAGTCTCGCTCTGTCACCCAGGCTGGAGTACAGTAGGTCGATCTCGGCTCACTGCAACCTCTGCCTCCCAGGTTCAAGTGATTGTCCTGCCTCAGCCTCCTGAGTAGCTGGGATTACAAATGCGTGCCACCGT
>NW_012109807.1:9059311-9062274 GCF_000951045.1 Mandrillus leucophaeus | reverse complement strand
GGGCGTGGTGGTGAGCATCTGTAATCCCAGCTACTTGGTAGGCTGAGGCAGGAGAATCTCTTGAACCTGCTAAGTAGAGGTTGCAGCGAGCTGAGGTTGCACCACTGTACTCCAGCCTGGTGGCAGAGCAAGACTACATCTCAAAAAAAAAGAAAGAGGAGGTCGGGCTCACTGTCCCGTGGGCCTGGTAACTGGGACAGAGCTGCCCTGAAGGGAGACAGGAGTGTTGGGGGGATGGGCATGAGCTGGGTTTTGGCTGCGTTAATTTCAAGGTATTAGTGACGTCAGGCAACACTTGGATAGAGGAATCTGGAGGGCACGGGAGAGGACAGGGCTACAGAGATTTATCTGGGACACTTGTACACTTGTATTTAAAGTTTCTAGGCAAGGGACCAGGGGTACAGACTGAGTTCTGAGTCTCTCCAGCATTAAGTGGTCAGGGAGAAGCAGCGGCCCCCTGAGGTCAGGAGCACCGGGAGGGCAGAAAGGGCTTCCGGGGGAAAGGAGGGAGTGACTGTTGGTCAGCAGGTCATCTGAGAATAACACTGCACCATGAGAGGTCGTTGGTGACCTTGACCAGAGGTCTCTGGCCCGGGGAGGGGAAGATTCTACCAGGACAAAAAGATGTCCCCTCTGGACAGACAAATTAGAAAAAAGCAAAAACAGCCCAGGGACCCAAAGCTCACCCTGCAGAGGGCGACTGACTGGCCCCTTAGGCTGGAACCTCCATGCGGAACCCCAGTTGGCCAGTCATCAGCCGGTGCCCAAAGCTCAACTTGCAGAGGAGGGGTGCACGTGTACACGGTGCCCAGGGCTGCACACCTACAAGGTGCCTGTCGTGCGGCTGGCCGCCACCCGAGGGTGCACACACACAGCAGTGGATCCCACCAAGGGGCCTCAGAGAGGAGGCGGGGGGCTAAGAGTGGTATTAAGACCCTGCTCAGGGAATCAGCTCATCTCATCGGCAGCAGGGCTGTTTCCACTTTAAGAGAGGCTGCCAGGCGGGACGCGGTGGCTCACATCTGTAATCCCAGCACCCTGGGAGGCCGAGGCAGAAGGATCACTTGAGGTCAGGAGTTCGAGACCAGCCTGGCCAACATGGCAAAACCCCGTCTCTACTAAAAATGCAAAATTAGCCAGGTATGGTGGTGCGCACCCAGCTACTCAGGAGGCTGAGACAGGAGAATCGTTTGAACCCAGGAGGTGAAGGTTGCAGTGAGCTGAGATTGTACCACTGCACTCCAGCCTGGGCCACTCCAGCCTGGGCTACAGAGCGAGACTCCGTCTCAAAAAAAATAAAGAGAGAGGCCACCAGCCTTTCACTGTGAGGGAACGTTTCATTGATCAGGATTTGGTCTGAGCCTGTGGAGTAATTAGGGATGTGAATGTAGTGGGGAGGTTGTGTTCTGACTTTGGGGGTCTGAACAAGGTTCTGCTCACTGAACCTTGTCAAAGGACACACCCCCATTCCCTGGGGCTCGCTCTGTGGCACTGGAAGGCACAGATGGCCCTCGTCCCCCCTGGAGACTCTCACCAGCTTCTCTTTCTTCTCCTTAATTTTGTTTTCCCCCTTAATTTTGTCTGTTTTGTTTTTAAATTATAAAAGTAAAATATGCCCATCAAATATAACAATATGGAAGGGTATACAGAGAGGTATAATAGCCTCCTTCCCAAACTCCAAATACCCTCAAAGGCGACTACTCTTATTGCTTCCGGACACTTCCAGGGCAGTTGAAGCCTACACACCCGCTCTGTTTCTGTGCAGGCAGGTGGCTCCATGCATTCCGTTGTGTGACGTGCTCGTTCTCTAATAGCGTATCTTGGATTTCATTCCACACTTCATTCATCCACCTCCACCACGTTCTCCCTTGAGTGGCTGTGGCCCCTGTTGAGTCCCTGTGCCCTGCTGCTATTTCTTTAGGTTGTTTCTGGTTTAGGGCTGTTAAAAAGAATGTTGCCAAGAGCCCCCTTCTCTTGTGTCTTTTGTGAAGGTTGCCTCTCCCTAGGGTAAGTTCCTAGAAGTGGACCTTCAAAGTCCGAGGTTAGGAACCCTTGATTTTGTGACATCCTGACCAACTGGCCCCCTGAAATGTTGTACCCTTTTACCTGGCCACCAACCAGATACGTGTGAGGGCCTGTCTGTCTTCCCCATCCTCCGCCATAACTGGGCATTACCAGGCTTTTTAGAGGGTGCCCATCTGAAAGGGGGTACAGGTTGGGCATCCCGAATCCAAAAATCCAAAATCCCAAATGCTTGAAAATCCAAAACTTTTTGAGTACCAACGTGATGCTCAAAAGAAATGCTCACTGGAGCGTTGTGTAGTTCAGATTTTCAGATTTGGGGTGCTCAGTGGTATGTATTCTGCAAATATTCCCAAATCCAAAAAAATCAGAAATCTGAAACACTTCTGCTCCCCAGTGAGGAATAAGGGATACTCAGCCTGTCAAAGCTGCCTTGCTTTAATTCCCATCCCCATGTGGCGACATCGTTTAGCTGGATGCCCAGGCCCTTCCAGGCACTGTCTTTCTCGAGGGCATTCCTGTATGGACAGCCTCCAGCAGGCACAGAGGCCTGGGGACAGACCCCGGGGTCCTGGCCTGGCCCGCTGCCGCCCTGCTGGAGGGCCTCACAGATCTCATGAACTTGTTGGCTCATCTCTAGGAAGATACTGGGGAATTTTCTTTTTTCTTTTCTTTTTTTTTTTTGAGGCAGACTCTCGTCATCTCCCAGGCTAGAGTGCAATGGCGCAATCTCGGCTCATTGCAGGCTCCGCCTCCCGGGTTCACGCCATTCTCCTGCCTCAGCCTCCAGAGTAGCTGGGACTACAGGCGCCCGCCACCACACCTGGCTAATTTTTTTTTTGATATTTTTAGTAGAGACGGGGTTTCACCGTGTTAGCCAGGATAGTCTCGATCTCCTGACCTCGTGATCCGCCCGCCTCGGCCTCCCAAAGTGCTGGGAT
>NW_012109807.1:9055488-9057516 GCF_000951045.1 Mandrillus leucophaeus | reverse complement strand
AAAAAAAAAAAAAAATACAATTTTATGGGCTGGGTGCTGTGGCTCACACCTGAAATCCAGCACTTTGGGAGGCCATGGTGGGTGGATCACCTGAAGGTCAGGAGTTCAAGACCAGCCTTGCCAACCTGGTGAAACCCTGTCTCCACTAAAAATATAAAAAATTAGCTGGGCGTGGTGGCGGGCACCTGTAATGCCAGCTATTTGGGAGGCCGAGACAGGAGAATTTCATGAGCCTGGGAGGCAGAGGTTGCAGTGAGCCAAGATCGATTGCACTACAGCCTGGGCAACAAGAGTGAAACTTCATCTCAAACAACAACAACAACAACCCCACAATTTTATGGCCAGGCGCAGTGGCTCACACCTGAAATCTCAGCACTTTGGGAGGCTGAGATGGGCTGAACACTTGAGGTCAGGAGCACGAGACTAGCCTGGCCAACATGGTGAAACCCCGTCTCTAATAAAAATACAAAAAATTAGCCGATTGTGATGGTGGGTGCCTGTAATCCCAGCTACTCAGGAGACTGAGGTGGGAGAATCACTGGAACCCGCGAGGTGGAGATTGCAGTGAGCCAACATCGCACCACTGCACTGAGTGAGATTCCGTCTCAAACACACACACACACACACACACACACACACACACACACAAAATACAATTTTATTAGAATTTATACAATGAGAATCCTAAATATAAGTTCTAAATTGATCTTCTTGTTTTAGATGTTAAATCAGTTAGCAGTAATTTCCGAAGTATAGAAACTCTAAACTACTAAAATCTACAATGATTATTTCGGCCTCCCTTCCTCTTCCCCGCTCCCCTTCCCCTCACTGGTTACTTTTCTCCTCCTGCCAAATGGTTGTAGAGGCACAAAGAAAGACAGGAGGGACTGGTCATGGTGGCTTACACCTGTAATCCCAGCACTCTGGGAGGCTGAGGAGGGTGGATCACCTGAGGTCAGGAGTTCGTGACCAGCCTGGTCAACATGGTGAAACCCCATCTCTACTAAAAAATACAAAAAATTAGCAGGGCGTGGTGGTGAGCATCTGTAATCCCAGCTACTTGGTAGGCTGAGGCAGGAGAATCTCTTGAACCTGCTAAGTAGAGGTTGCAGCGAGCTGAGGTTGCACCACTGTACTCCAGCCTGGTGGCAGAGCAAGACTACATGTCAAAAAAAAAGAAAGAGGAGGTCGGGCTCACTGTCCCGTGGGCCTGGTAACTGGGACAGAGCTGCCCTGAAGGGAGACAGGAGTGTTGGGGGGATGGGCATGAGCTGGGTTTTGGCTGCGTTAATTTCAAGGTATTAGTGACGTCAGGCAACACTTGGATAGAGGAATCTGGAGGGCACGGGAGAGGACAGGGCTACAGAGATTTATCTGGGACACTTGTACACTTGTATTTAAAGTTTCTAGGCAAGGGACCAGGGGTACAGACTGAGTTCTGAGTCTCTCCAGCATTAAGTGGTCAGGGAGAAGCAGCGGCCCCCTGAGGTCAGGAGCACCGGGAGGGCAGAAAGGGCTTCCGGGGGAAAGGAGGGAGTGACTGTTGGTCAGCAGGTCATCTGAGAATAACACTGCACCATGAGAGGTCGTTGGTGACCTTGACCAGAGGTCTCTGGCCCGGGGAGGGGAAGATTCTACCAGGACAAAAAGATGTCCCCTCTGGACAGACAAATTAGAAAAAAGCAAAAACAGCCCAGGGACCCAAAGCTCACCCTGCAGAGGGCGACTGACTGGCCCCTTAGGCTGGAACCTCCATGCGGAACCCCAGTTGGCCAGTCATCAGCCGGTACCCAAAGCTCAACTTGCAGAGGAGGGGTGCACGTGTACACGGTGCCCAGGGCTGCACACCTACAAGGTGCCTGTCGTGCGGCTGGCCGCCACCCGAGGGTGCACACACACAGCAGTGGATCCCACCAAGGGGCCTCAGAGAGGAGGCGGGGGGCTAAGAGTGGTATTAAGACCCTGCTCAGGGAATCAGCTCATCTCATCGGCAGCAGGGCTGTTTCCACTTTAAGAGAGGCTGCCAGG
>NW_012109807.1:9039033-9045643 GCF_000951045.1 Mandrillus leucophaeus | reverse complement strand
GGGGTTTCACCGTGTTAGCCAGGATAGTCTCGATCTCCTGACCTCGTGATCCGCCCGCCTCGGCCTCCCAAAGTGCTGGGATTACAGGCGTGAGCCACGGCGACCGGCCGATACTAGGGAATTTGCAATCGAGTCCAGCCATGGCTCTGTCTGGCAATGCGCTAAACGTTTTTCGACCAGAACCTGTAGTGGGAAATACATATATCATTGCCCTGGCATGTGTGTGAAAAGCTTTCACAATGCAGTACTCGGCCCCATCACGTGGGGTGTATTGTGAGAATTTTTACTTTAGTCATGAGACCTTGCATTCTCTCTGTTCTCCCTAAGAGGCCCTTAGAAGTTCTGACAGCCCATCTTGGGCTGGGGGATTTTCTGTGGCCTTAAAGACTTGGAACACATCCTCCACCGAGGGTATTTAGGATGAGTTCTTGAGTCCCCAGAGCGAGGCGCTTGGATTGTGAAGGGGAAGCCATGCGGAAGACCCTGACTTGACCTTCCCAGATTTCCGGGGGCCTTTCTTCCTAGGCTGCTCCAAACCTGTGCTCCTGTGAGGAGGGCATGGCACACAGGATTCATCCCACCTAGACTGTGGACCCGGCCCTTCTTGGCTGGCCCCTGTTGCCACTCGCTGGGGTTGGGGCCATAAGAGCAGGGTGTGGCCTTCAAAAACGGGTCTGGGAAGACCCACCACCCACAAGGTTTCTGTGGAGGGTCCTGTCCCATCTCAGCCTCCTTCCCTCACTTTGGGTTGAGGGGATGGCCCCTCTCTGATTGTAGTCTCTGCCCCACCTGATCACAGTGCTTGGCCGCTCTGTGCCTTTGTCAGTTTGGGTCTTTCCCCTCCCCAAGAGTCCCAGAAGCCCCTGATAAGTGGCACCAGGCAGGGTCTTTTTTTCTTTTTTCTTTTTCTTTTTTTTTATGGGACAGAGTCTTACTCTCTTGCCCAGGCTGGAGTGTAGTGGCGCGATCTCGGCTCGCTGCAACCTCTGCCTCCTGGGTTCAAGCAATTCTCCTGCCTCAGCCTCCCGAGTAGCTGGGACTACAGGTGTGTACTACCTTGCCTGGCTAATTTTTGTATTTTTAGTAGAGACAACCATGTTGTCCAGGCTGCTCTCAAACTCTTGGCCTCAAGCAATCTGCCTGCTTCAGCCCCGCAAGGCACTGGGATTACAGGTGTGAGCCACCGCTCCCAGTGTTGCCATTTTTATCCTATTTATTTATTTATTTATTTATTTATTTATTTTGAGATGGAGTCTCACTCTGTCACCCAGGCTGGAGTGCAGTGATGCAATATTGGCTCATTGCAAGCTCCACCTCCCGGGTTCACGCCATTCTCGTGCCTCAGCCTCCCGAGTAGCTGGGACCGCAGGCGTCCGCCACCACACCCGGCTAATTTTTGTATTTTTTTTTTTTTTAGTAGAGACGGGGTTTCACTATGTTAACCAGGATGGTCTCGGTCTCCTAACCTCATGATGCGCCCGCCTCGGCCTCCCAAAGTGCTGGGATTATAGGCTTGAACCACCATGCCCGGCCCTCATTTTTATCCTATTTAAGCAAGTAGTCCTGGCCTGGCATGGTGGCCTATGCCTGTATCCCCAGCATGTTGGGAGGCTGAGACGGGAGGACTGCTTGAGCCAGGAGTTTGAGACCAGGCAGAGCAACATAGTGAGACCCATTTCTACAAAAAATAAAAGAGTTAGCCGGGCATGGTGGAGCACACCTGTGGTCTCAGCTACTCGGAAGGCTGAGGTGGGAGGATCTCTTGAGCCCAGGAGTTGGAGGCTGCAGTGAGCTGTGATTGTGCCACTGCACTCCAGCCTGGGTAACAGAGCTAGACCCTGTCCTTCCCCCACAAAAAAAGAGAAAAACAAAAAAGCAGTCCTTAACGAAATGCTTTTAAAAGTTACTTTTAGTTTTCCTTTTCATAAAAGCAATGTCTGTTTGTAGTAGAAATGTCAGGAAAGTTGCAAAAGAGAAAAACCACCATGACCCCATCCTGGTGACTTATGACCCTACATCTAGAGTTAATGTTTTGGGTGAGGGAGTCTCATGACTGGCCTCTGGACTCTTGTCTGACCTGCTTCTTTGGCCCACAGGGAAGTCCCACCTGGCCATCGTGCAGAAGGTAAACAACGAGGGTGAGGGTGACCCCTTCTACGAGGTCCTGGGCCTGGTCACCCTGGAGGACGTGATCGAGGAGATCATCAAGTCGGAGATCCTGGATGAGTCCGACATGTACAGTGAGTCCAGCCCTCCACAGGGCTCAGGACCCCTTTCCTGCTTGGATCGAAACCGGGTGTCCCTAGCTGGAAGGGCCATAGGGCAGGACACAGGAGGCCTAGCATCCTGAGGCCCGGTGGCCAGGTGCCCTGCACTGGCCGCAGTGAGCAGGGAGCAGGTTACTGAGAGCATTGCCCGGAGGCTACCTTCACCCTCGGCCTCTGTGCCTTGGGGACCTGCCAGCCAGAGCCCGCTGCTCCTGCGTGGGACTAGGGGCTGGAGAGCAGGAGCTGCGGGGCGGGTCTCTTCCTGAGTCCTCCGGGGTCTGTGTTCTCAATTCCACGCTCTTCCTCCGGCAGCTGACAACCGAAGCCGGAAGCGGGTGTCTGAGAAGAACAAGCGCGACTTCTCCGCCTTCAAGGATACGGACAGTGAGCTCAAAGTGAAAATCTCCCCGCAGCTCCTCCTGGCTGCTCATCGCTTCCTAGCCACAGGTAGGAGCGTGAGGAGGACCTTCCGGTCTTGGTGGAAATATGGTCACAGGGGGAGAAGTCCTGGGTCTCTGGCTACTTTCCCCTCCTAGGACGAGGGCTGCAGCAGGTGAGGGGTGCAGAGACAACACAGCCACCCCTGGAAGGGGCCAGGTGCCTACTCCACCCCCGGGGATCTCCCTGCGATTCGTTTGCCATTAATGGGCGGCTACTGCAAACTTCTAGGAAGCATCCCAGTTATTATAGTTAATAGTTTGGGAAATAATGACTAAGCACTATGGCTCACACCTGTAATCCTAGCACTTTGGGAGGCCAAGGGAGGAGGATTGCATGAGCCCAGGAGTTCGAGACCAGCCTGAGCAACATGGCAAGACCCCATCTCTACAAAAAATCCAAAAGCCAGGCATGGTGGTGCCCTCATGTAGTCCCAGCTACTCAGGAGGCTGTGGGATGGGACAGTTGCATGCCTGTGGTCCCAGCTACTCAGGAGGCTGAGGTGGGAGGACCGCTTGAGCCCAGGAGTTTGAAGCTGCAGTGAGTTCTGAATGCGCCACTGCACTCAGCCTGGGCCACAGAACAAGATTCTGTCTCAAAAACAACAAAAAAGAAAATAACCACTGAGGTGGGCCCCTAGGCTGGCCAGGCCCATCAGGGCTTGTGGAATGGGAAGAAGGGATCCTTCCCCTTCTGCAGGCCTGCTGGGTGCGGCTGAACCCCTCGTGCGCTCACCCACTCTGAGGAGCTTGCGTCCAGCTCTGCTCTCATCTCTCCAGCCCTCCCCTCTGCAGACGTGTGCTGGTTCCTGCAGGAATTCACCTCTAGTTCAGGGACATTTCTCTTTTCAGCCCTGATTCAAAGCTCCGTTGGGGACTTGGGTGACAGGTTCTGTTCTGCCCGCTCTGCCCCCTCCCCCACCCCACCCAATTCATCTTTCTTCCTTCCCCTTACTTGCTAAAGGGATGGTAATTCCCTCTCCATTATTTTTCCTGTGGGATATCGATGCTGATGCAATAATTATGGTCACATAGACTAAGCGCTGTCCATGTGCTATCCCATTCGCCCTCACAACCACCCTGTGAAGCTTTTACCCCCATATTACAGATGAGGAAACTGAGATGCGGGTTATGTAATTTGCCCAAGGTCACGTGCTGTTCTTGCAGGAGCCACTGTTCAAGCCCGGGCAGGCAGGCAGCCTCGGGTCCAACCAGTCAGAAGCCAAGCGTGCTCCCTCCCCAGCGAGATACAGAACTGAGGGCCGGCCGAGCAGGGAGGGAGTCTGACCACAGCGCGGCTACTGTGGTTGGGGTGGACGCACAGCGGTGATCGAGCTTTAGGGCCACCTGGCCAGCCCCGTGTAAGGTCTCCTCTCTGTCCTCCTACAGAGGTCCCCCAGTTTAGCCCCTCCCTGATATCAGAGAAGATCCTGCTGCGGCTGCTCAAGTACCCAGATGTCATTCAGGAACTCAAGTTTGATGAGCATAATAAGTACTACGCCCGCCATTACCTGTACACCCGAAATAAGCCGGCCGACTACTTCATCCTCATCCTGCAGGTGAGCCCACTCAGCCCTGGGCCTGCCGCCTGCTCCCCCTGGCACCGCAGCACCCCTCGGGCCCTCTTTCCCACCTGCTGCGGAGGTGCATGGCTTCCCGGCCTGGGGAGCCTGCCGCCTGCTCTCGAGCCCCGCCTGCCCCACGTGGCTGTGCTCTCCCTGACAGGATGAAGGAGAGGCTGTCCTCTCCCTTAATCCCACAGGTCAGGCCCCTGAGCTCTCCAGGGCTCCAGTACCGGCCCTTCCTCCTGCCCCACCATCCCTTGTTCCTTACCCCCCATCCTGCCTCATCCTTTCTTTCCTCCCTCACTCTGTCTCTAACCCCAGCCCTGTGTGTTTTCAGGGGAAGGTGGAGGTGGAGGCAGGGAAGGAGAACATGAAGTTTGAGACGGGCGCTTTTTCCTACTATGGGACTATGGCCCTGACCTCGGTCCCCTCTGGTGAGTTGTTGGGCAGGGTCTGTGCTGCACTCTGGCCCCCTGCAGCTGGGGAGCCGTGGACAGACACCAGAACTGAGCGTGGGCCCGAGAGCTCATAGCCAGTTGGCTGGGGCCGAGGGAGGCTTGTGAGGTGGGAGCCGCCAGGGCCCGGAGAGGGTGGTATGGAGGAGTGGAGGGAGCTGCCCCTTTGGATGGAGTCCAGAAACTGGAGGGGAAGAGAGGAGAGAGGGATTTTAGAGCAAAGGCCGGGAGGCAGTGGAGGGCATGTCCAGAGGTGGTGAGGAGACCAGTCTGCCTGGGGAGGAGGCCTGTGGGGAGGAAGGCCCAGGGCCCTGCTCCTGAGGACAGGAGGGGAGTCTGGGCGTCCAAAGTGCCTGAGGTCAGGAGCCAGGCGAGGGCCTGTTTGCCAGGGCAGGCTACAGATGGGTTTGGCTTTCCGAGGGACGCGGCTACTGGGTTTTGGTTAGAGGTCAGCTCCGATGGAATAAAGGGCCTTGGGGACAGACAGAAGGGAGACTGGGCACCCCCTGAGAGGGGTGATGGAAGGTGTGGGGATGCGCCGCTCTGGCCGCCCCAGTGCCCTCTCCGGTGCTGAGTGGCTCAGGCTTTCCCCGCAGAGCCCCACAGACAAGGCCCTGCAGGCCCAGGTCTTGCCAGCTCATCACCTTGCTCCTCTCCAGCCTTCGGTCCTGGGGCGAGGTTGCTGCAGGGTAGAGAGAGAAAGTCCACTTTGGTGCTGGAGAACAGGCCACGCCAGTGGGGTACGTGCTGCAGTTCCCAGAGCAGCTCTGTGCTGTGCCTCATTGTCCTTTGACAGAAAGGACCCCGAGGGGGCATGGGGGTAGGGCACCCATGAATATTGACACCCAGCTCAGCTTATCCACCGTGTTGTCGGCCCCTCCACCAGATGAGTGGGGCATGGCAGGCTCCCTGGGCAGGGGACAGACAGGGCCCCAGAGAGGGGCTCTGAGCAGGTGGACCCTGCCAGATGCCTGAGGCCTGGAGAGGACTTCCTGTGCCTCCAAGAGCAGCTGTTCTCTGTTCAGCTTGAGGAAATCTCGTTCAGAAGGGCGGGCAGGCACGGGAGGGCTCCCCCAGGCACTGCTTGTGCAACGAAGCCTCGGAGGCCTGGTCCCTCCA
This sequence comes from Mandrillus leucophaeus, assembly GCF_000951045.1. Classification (NCBI taxonomy): domain Eukaryota; kingdom Metazoa; phylum Chordata; class Mammalia; order Primates; family Cercopithecidae; genus Mandrillus; species Mandrillus leucophaeus. The sequence continues at coordinate 9,039,800 of NW_012109807.1, read as the reverse complement.
CCCGTAGTCTCTCTGTTCCCACTTAGTGTGGCCAGAAGGGAGGGGAGATGACTGGGCATACTCAGCCAGCTTCTGCCCATCTCCGCACAGGGCTCATTGCTGTGCCTTGAGCACCCTTCCCATCAGAGCCACGTCCCTTTCTCCACTGGGCCCGTCTCTGCCCAAAGCAGCCTGGCCCCGTCAGGTCTGCCTCTGTCCTGTGCCTGTGGCTCCGTGTCCTGTCTCCTGACTGTGCCCATCACTGACCTTCTCTTTTGCTCCAGTGCCTTCAGTCCAGGTCGGGTGTCCGCCTGGCAAGCGGAACTCCCTGCTCTGCTGGCTCACAGGTAACGTGGCATGGCTGAGGGTCACGCTGCCGCCTGCTGCCTGAGCCTGCACACTGCCGCTGCATTAACCTCCCCGCAGGGCCCGGGCGCCTGCCTGTTCAGTGTTGGCCGCCCGACCTCAGTGGCTCCGACCTCAGTGGCTCCGACCTCAGTGGCTCCGACCTCAGTGGCTCTGCTTGGCTGGGGCCCAATTTCTGGGCAGCTTTGCTGCCTCAGCTCTAGAAGGGGCCCCCAAAGGTCTCTTAGTCCTTGAGATCACACACCCATAGACACATACACACAGAGACACACAGATACCACACACAGATATACACACCCACAGACACACATACACACAGAGACACACAGATACCACACACAGATATACACACCCATAGATACACACACACAGAGAGACACAGTGAGATACCACACACAGATATACACACCCACAGACACACA
>NW_012109807.1:9037081-9038719 GCF_000951045.1 Mandrillus leucophaeus | reverse complement strand
ACACACAGATATACACACCCACAGACACACACACACAGAGACACAGATACATACACCCATAGATACATACACACAGAGACACACAGAGATACACATATCCAGAGAGACACACAGAGATACCACACACACCCACAGACACACACACATACCACACAGAGACACACACCCATAGACACACACACAGAGACACCCCATATAGAAACACACACACGCAGATACACACAACCACACACACCCATAGACACACCAGGATACACATACACACACAGAAACACACAAAGAGACAAACACAGATACACACACCCATGGACATACAGACACACACAGAAACACCCACCCATAGGCACACACACACACAGGTATATATACACAGATACACCTATAGACGCACAAACACAGAGACGCACAGATACCACACACACAGATACACACACCCACAGACGCACAGAGATATCACACACAGAAACACACACCCATAGACACACCAGGATACACATACACAGATACACCACTTGTAGACACACAGAAACACATACCCATAGGCACACACACACACAGGTATACATACACAAATACACCTATAGACACACAAACACAGAGATGCACAGATACCACACACAGACACAGATACACACACCCACAGACACACAGAGATACCACACACAGAAACACACCCACAGACACACACACATACACACACACAGGATAGGCTGGGAGTGGAGGGTTGCTCCTGGCCCAGCCAAGTGAGCGCCGGCCAGCCTGCTGCCCTCCACGGCCGAGAGCAGATGCACCCCAGCGGTAAGCACTTCCTGTTCCAGGCCACCCACACACCGTGGCAGGGTGACTTGTCATCTCATCAGCTTTCTCTAAAAGACTTTCCAACTTTCTTCATAAGCTTCGCTTCCCGTTCAGCTGCTGGCCCAGTAGGCAACTGCGAGGCCATGAGAGGCACGGCCCCGGGTCAGACTGCCCACTCAAGAGCCACCTCCACAGTTGCTGGCTAAACAATCGTCTCTGTCCCTGCTTTCCCCTCTGTGAAATGGGAACAATGCATGGACCCCCTTCATAAGAGTTCTCAGGAGAGTACGTGAGAGAATTGATGTAAAAATGTTGCGTTAGAGCTCAATTATTATTATTTCTGTTTTTTCCTGATTACAATGAAAATGTGGTGTTCCAACCAGCAAGTCTTTGAGGAAAGGCCAGTGCCGTATGCTGCTGCTGGCCTCGGACGTGTCACGCTCCTGACGCCTGTCCGGGGAGTCGGTGGGAATAGGGTCAGACTCATTCGGCTTGAGGCTTGCTGGGATTCCCGTGTGCACCCAGGCTGCAGAGGGCACAGGATGGTGCTGGTCTCGCCAGGTGTGGCCTGTGCCCATCAGGAGCAGCACCAGCATCTTTCAGCTCCTCACACCCCAACAGCCCTAAAAACCCATCACCTCAGCCGGGGATTTCCATTTTACATTTGTAAGCTGGGCCTTCTTCCGACTGAACTGTTCCAAGGTATAGTCTGCTATTTTGGCCCTCTGTTTAATAAATAAATAAGTACGCCGTGGCTCACGCCTGTAATCCCAGCACTTTGGGAGGCCGAGGCGGGTGGATCACGAGGTCAGGAGATCGAGACCATCCTGGCTAACACGG
>NW_012109807.1:9027568-9035696 GCF_000951045.1 Mandrillus leucophaeus | reverse complement strand
TTTTTTTTTTTTTTTTTTTTTTTTGAGGTGGAGTCTTGGCCCTGTTGCCCAGGCTGGAGTGCAATGGTGCGATTTTGGCTCCCTGCAACCTCCACCTCCCAGGTTCAAGCGACTTTCCTGCCTCAGCCTCCCGAGTAGCTGGGATTATAGGCATGCACCACCACCCCTGGCTAATTTTTTGTATCTTTAGTAGAGATGAGGTTTCACCATGTTGGCCAGGCTGGTCTTGAACTCCTGACCTCGTGATCTACCGCCTCGGCCTCCCAACCTGCTGGGGTTGTAGGCATGAGCCACTGTGCCTGGCCAAATTTTGTATTTTTAGTAGAGACAGGGTTTTGCCATATTGGCCAGGCTGGTCTTAAACTCCTGACATCAGGTGATCCGCCTGCCTTGGCCTCCCAAAGTGCTGGGATTATGGGTGTGAGCCATCACACTCGGCCCATGTCACTAATTTGTGTTGGTTTTAAATTCAGTTTCTTGGCCAGGCTTGGTGGCTCATTCCTGTAATCGTAGCACTTTGGGAGGCCGAGGCAGGAGGATCGCTGGAGCCCAGGAGTTTGAGAGCAGCCTAGGTAACATAGCGAGACCCTTTAAAAAATAATAATAATAAAATAAATTCAGTTTAAAAAGAAAATAGTTTATTTTAAAAATAAAATTCAGTTCCTGTTTCTAGAGTGTTAGGAAGCATTAATTAAAAGCATTCCATCATTCAGATAGCTAATGTGAAGTATTAAGTAACACCCCTAGGATTTCTGCTTTTCCTAGAACCTAATCAGAGGTGTTACTCGTTAGATGCTTGCACATGATCCTCTAATGATCCTCTAAAATATTTCCTGTTCCTGCATTGGAATACCACGACCTCATCATAGAATGGCCAGTTTCCGGAGAAACTATATATAAAAATTAAAGCTTAAGCACAAAGATAGAGTATTACTCAGTTTAGTCTCACTTAGTTAAAAATTGTATTGGTCATTGAGTCACTAGATCCAGTATGTTTGTTCTCTTCACTTGGCAATTTGTTAGAATGGCTAACTTAGTAACTTAGTAGTTAACAAAGCGAATCAGCTTAGTCGGCTTCCTGTTGGTTTAAAACGATCCTGCATGCCTTCACAATTAACTTCTTTGTGCATCTCACGGTTTCCTAAGTGTTCTCAAAAACAAGTTAATGATATACAGTAACGTATATTATTTGAACAAGCAGTTTGTTTTTCAAAATTAGAAGCCATTCTTCCTTATTGGAGATTGCTACAACTCTGCGTCATGAGAGGGAAGTGCCTGCCACCCCCACGGGCCAGGCGGGCTGGGTGGCAGGTGGAAGTGGGTAGGGCTGTGTTTCATGCTGAGTAGGTTACGTGCAAAACACACTTTTGACTCCAAAAAAGCATTTTCTTTTCTTGGCGGGGGGGGCCGGGGGGGACAGAGCGTAGTGGTGCAATCTCGGCTCATTACCACCTCTGCCTCCCAGGCTCAGGTGACCCTCCCCACTCAGCCACCCAAGGAGCTGGGGCCACAGGCAAGAGCCACCACGCCTGGCTGATTTTTGTCTTTTTTGTAGAGACGGGGTTTTGCTGTGTTGCCCAGGCTGGTCTTGAACTCAGGCTCAAGCAATTCAATCTCCCCACATCAGCCTCCTAAAGTGCTTACAGATGTGAGCCACCTCACCCAGTCCCCGCCCGATAAGAGCATTTTAAGAGGTGACAGGACTGGCAGGGTGTAGTGGCTCACACCTGTAATTCCAGCACTTTGGGAGGTTGAGGCAGGCGGATCACCGGCAGTCAGGAGATCGAGACCATCCTGGCTAACAGTGAAACCCCGTCTCTACTAAATCACAAAAAACTTGACGAGTTGATGAGTGCTGATGAGTTGATGGCTGCAGCACACCAACATGGCACAAGTATACATATGTAACAAACCTGCACATTATGCACATGTACCCTAGAACTCAAAGTATAATAAAAAAAAAAAAATACAAAAAACATTAGCCAGGCATGATGGCACGTGCCTGGCCGACAGAGCGAGACTCCGTCTCAAAGAAAAGAAAAAAGAAAAGAAAGAAAGAAAAAACAATAATCTAGGCATGGTGGTGGGCACCTGTAATTCCAGCTACTCAGGAGGCTAAGGCAGTAGAATCGCTTGAACCCGGGAGGCGGAGGTTGCAGTGAGCCAAGATCGTGCCACTGTACTCCAGCCTGGGTGACAGAACGAGACTGTCTCAAAAAAAAAGGTGTGACAGGGCATCTTATGTGTGGGGTGTGTATTCACAATGAGAGAGTGCAAACTATACATTCTTCCTTTCAATGCATTTTTTAATTGAAAAGTATGCAGTTTATGTCACTTGATATAAACTGGTATTGAGACAAGGATGGCAGTCTGCTTGTTTGTTTGTTTTGAGACAGAGTCTCGCTCTGTCACCCAAGCTGGAGTGCAGTGGTGCGAGCTTGGCTCGCTAAAACATCCACCTACCAGGTTCAAGCAATTCTCCTGCCTCAGCCTCCCAAGAAGCTGGGATTACAGGTGTTTGCCACCACGCCTGGCCAATTTCTGTATTTGTAGTAGAGACAGGGTTTCACCATGTTGGCCAGCCTGGTCTCCAACTCCTGACCTCAGGTGATCCTCCTGCCTCAGCCTCCCAAAGTGCTGGGATTACAAAGGTGAACCACTGTGCCCAGCCTAAGGATGGCAGTTTGTCTGTCCTGCTAGGGTGATCATTGTGTTGCCTTGACTGATTGGTTGTTGTGGGAAACAAGAGATTCTGTAGCCAGAAACTTTCTGTGTCTGTGGTTTTTATTTTCTGTGTGGTTGATTTGTTTTGGTAGACTTTTTAATACTTGTTGCACAACAGTTCTAAACAAACTAATTCATTTGCTTTAACGAAGTCAGACCTTATGCAGTCAGACCTTCTACATGCTTCTGTTTGTCCCTAAGAATGACTTCCTGTTCCTGGGTGGGGTGTCCCTGGGCTTCCATGGGATGAGGTCAGACAGGAGGGTGAAAGTGGGCACAGAGTGGCCTTTGGCATGACAACCTCTGCTCTCCCTGCAGACCGTTCCCCAGCCCACCCCACCCCACTCAGCCGCTCGGCCTCCCTCAGTTACCCAGACCGCACGGACATCTCAACTGCATCCGCCTTGGCGGGCAGCAGCAACCAGTTCGGCAGCTCTGTCCTGGGCCAGTACATCTCTGACTTCAGCGTCCGGGCCCTCGTGGACTTGCAGTACATCAAGGTGAGTGCCCCACCGCCTTGTCTGGGCAGTGCCATCTTCTGCTCAGGAATCAGTTACTTCTTTCATCCACCAAACCCAGCATGGTGGGCCCAAACCCGAGATGCCTTTTTCTTCTGGAGACCGGCCCTGGCTCTGTCGCCCAGGCTGGAATGCGGCGGTGTGATCATAGCCTACTCCAGCCTTGACCTCCTGGGCTGAAGGATTCCTCCCACCTCATCCTCCTGAGTAGCTGGGACTACAGGTGTGCATGTGGCTCTGGGTTTTTTTTTTCCTTTTAGAGATGGGGTCTCACTGTGTTGCCCGGGTTGGCTTGAGACGCCTGGGCTCAAGCGATCCGCCCGCCTCAGCCTCCCAAAGCGCTGGGATTACAGGTATGAGCCACCATGCCCAGCCCTGAGGTGCTTTCTCCTCTTGATCGTGCACCTTGTTCTTCGTAAGGGCTTCCAGAGACCCTGACTGGTCATGTTCTCTCTCAACTCACAGCCTCAATCCTGGCCCTGTTTCTCCAGGCCTGGTGATAGGGTCTGCCTCCCAGCCCCTCTCTCCATGAACTCATCCCTTCCTCATGCAGATCACTCGGCAGCAGTACCAGAACGGGCTGCTGGCCTCACGCATGGAGAACAGCCCTCAGTTTCCCATAGACGGGTGCACCACCCACATGGAGAACTTGGCCGAGAAGTCTGAGCTGCCCGTGGTGGATGAGACCACGACTCTTCTCAACGAGCGTAACTCCTTGCTGCACAAAGCCTCCCACGAGAGTGCCATCTGACAGGAGGGCCCGGGGCCCCCCGCCTACCCTGCGGGGGCCTCCCCAGTGGGCCCACATGAAGAGAGGGAACCTGTTAGTCCAGAAAGGTTGCAGATAGATAGCCTGTCTGACTGAGCAGCCAGATGGCCCCCAGCCTGTGGGGGATCTGGCCTCTGCCAGGGACCTCTGAGTAGCTCTGAGGTGGCACTGTCCAGCCCTGGATAGATGGGGCAGTGGGCCAGCTACCATGAGCAAAGGCTGTTTTTTTACTGAGAGTATTTCTAAACTAGGCTCATCACTCTTCTTTTTAAATATAATTTTGGGAAGGGAAGACAGGGTTAAGGAACTTTATTAAAAATTTTTTTTTTTCCTAAAAACTATAAAAGAAGAAGGGTTTCTTGTCCTGGGAAGCAATGGACATGATCTGCTCCCAGCCATGGCCTTCCAGCTTGTGTCCCTGACTGAGGGAGCTCTCCCTTCCCCCTCCTCTTCCTCCTCCGGAGGTGGGATCCCAGAGCCTGCCGGCGGAGGCTCGTCTCTTGGAAGGAAGACAGCTCTTCACAGGAAGCAAAGAACCAACTGGCATGGAGATCAGCTGCCTGGGCACCTGCGCCGTAGCTTGTCTGACAATGCGGAGGCCAGGAGCTCCTGGGTAGCTGTGATCAGGGACATGATAATCCGAGCTATGGAGAGGAGCACATCTGCTGTCAACCGCTGTACCCAGAAATCTCTTAGAACTCTGCCGACAGCCTCTCCTGGTGAGTCAGGACTCGGCTGAGGACAGACACATCCCCCCCACCGCCTCCCATTCGGCCCTTTGGACAACTGGCCCCTTCGTGACGGGGCAGACTCAAGTGTTAGGCAGGGTCTCAGGCCTTCGATTGCTCACCCCTGCTCCCCAGGCCCTGCCCTCACTTTTACCAAAGGTTCCCCCTCGGCAGGAGGGCATCTACGTTGGAGGTGACTTGTCTGGGTTCTTGCTTTTGGTTCCGGAAGGAACTGTCAGTCATCGGCATCTGCGTTGTTAGCAGTCAGTACCACCCCCGCCCCACAATGAGAGTCAAGGCTGACTTGTTGACTGAAGCCTTTTTCCCAGATTCCTTATTTCGAATTCCCAAGCCTCAGTCCCTCTTGGGGATGGGGACGAGAAGATGTGTGGGAAGCCACGGAAGCAGGTTCTTTATGTCCTTTCCTCTGCGGCTGGCAAGGCTCACCTGGCCTTATCCACCCCCTTATGGAACCTCAGGAGAGGACAGCTCCTCCTAAAGGCATGCAGCTTGCAACCCTGCTTTCTCACAGGCGTGATCCTAGTGTGAGAGGTCGTCCTGCCCTTGCTGAAGTTAGTAGTACTGTACCAAGAGCTCTGCCCCCATGTGAATTGCTGCCCTGGCGCCTCTTCCCTGGGGCTGAATCAGGCCCTGCTGCAGAACTCCAGGTTTCCCAGAGTCGGGGAGGCTGTGGGACCAAGGTCCCCGTTGGCCCTTCTGCTGGGTGCAGCAGGAGCTGGGTCCTGAGAGCCTGGCTGGTGAAACTGCAGGCCTTCCGCCTGAGTATTATTTATTCACTCCTTTCCTCAGCCCAAGTGCCCTGCTCCCCAGGTGCCTAGAGAATCCTAACTCTTAGGACCAGGGATTGTCTTGCACCAAGTATGCCTACCCTGGCCAGTCTGAGGTCTCCTAGCCATAGAACTGACTCCTGGACGCCTGGAGAGAAGGTGGTGACGCCCGTGGGTTCTCAAGTGTAAGGAAAAAAGACACCAGACTTTTGTTCCCTATTGGGGGAAAGCCCTTAGTCTTCTCCAGTAGCGGCTTGCTCCCAAGTCCTTTTGGAAGCTGGCAGAGCTGTACTCCTGCCAGCCTGACTGCCAGGTGGAGCAAAAGACGTTGGTGGGGCTGTGGGAAGCAAAAGGGGCAGGTGTACACACCTCCACAGTGACCTCTGTGCACACGGTTACCGCCAACTGGCTGACCCTCCTCTTCCCTGGCCCATTGATCATCCCTTCTCACAGAGGGTCATCATTATTTCCAAATACTGTTGGTCTGATGACTTCCTCTTCCCAGTGCAATTGTTCACTTCCTATTTCAACCTCTGGTTCCTGGGATGAGCCATACCCTGGAACTGTCCCGCCCGCTGTGTCTTCCGTGGAAGGGAGACCTTTGCAAATGGCATCCAAATGGGTAGGCAGGTCACAGCCGCCGTATTTATTTTGCGTAACATTTTAATTTGTATATTTCTGTGATTTACTTTGGCGTTATGAGTTTGACTCTCGGGGAGTTCTGTTGTTATGACTCTTGTGTCTTTTGTCACAAAACAATGATAATATTTGCTAAAGGATATATGGAATTTATTTTTGATTGGTAATAAAAAATGAAATATGTATAAATCCTGGTGAGTCTACAACTTGCCTGTTAGTTCTGTCGCTATTTAGTGTGTTGTCAAGATAAAAGTGGCTGTGGCTGGCTGTCTCTTGTGACGGGGCAAGGGGCAATAAAGGATTCCAGGACGATTCAGCAGTGAGATGCAGTCGGAAATGGAGCTTCTAAATAGAGTCAAGGCTGTCATCACAGGAGAAGGTCGTGACTGCTGGCAGACATATAGGACAGATGTGCTCAGCTGCCATGAGCATGGGTCCTGTGAAACAGACCCCACAGGGCCCTTGGCTTGTGAGTACTGGAAGGGCAGTGGGCTTCAGCAAATTGCCCCTCCTTCCTACCCATAGGACTGAAAGAAGCTGGATCCGAAAGTATGAGTAATACTGTTTTATAACATGCAGCTGCCTCTTCGTCCACACTTACAGGCTGCTTGTGGTTTCAAAGTTGGAGTGCTCATCCCTTGAGGGACCTGAGTTCCGTCACCATACCCACTCGAAGTCGCAGCTCTGCAGGGGACTCCTGTGGTGCTGTATAGCTGCTGCAGGCCGGCTTGTGCGACTGAGTGTGCTGAGACCAGGGGCTCCAAGCATGCAAAGTTTAATGGAGTAGACAGACTGGGGGCATCTAGGTAGGCAACAAAGAAAAGAGGATCTTCCAGATAAAAGGGGTACACAGGCAAACGTTTGTGTATAGGGCAAGATTTGTAAATTATCTTCATCCATCTGTTCCACACGTTTAAGCCCCTATCGCATGCCAGGTACTACCAACCCCTGTGTGAATTTAGTGAAGAACCTCCCCACCACCCCAAGGGGGACATTTGCTGTCTCCGTGACCTGGGACACGTCTCCTAAGTCTTGATGAGGCTCACCCCTTACTTCATTTAAGCCTCAGTTCAAATGCCATCTCCTTGAGAAGCCTTCCCTGATTAGCCCATCTCAATCAGCATCACCCCAGCATCTGTGTCTTGATCTTGCCATTTTCCCTCCATAGCACTTACTACTAGATATTAAAATATAGACATTGGTATTGTCTATTGTCCTTGCACTAGAATCTATCCCCACAAGGGTAGAGACTTAATTTTATTCCCACTACAGTCCCGATACTAGAACAGTACCTGGTACATTGCAGGGACTCAGTGCAGGAAATACTCGTTGAATGAATAAGTGAATACATGTTACAATAGGGGATGTACTGGATGATGTGGGGAGAGCACATAGCTCGATTAACCTTGAACCAACCTAGTCAAGAAGGTCAAGGAAGATCACTCGGAGGGAGCAGCATATGAGCCAAGGCTTGAGAGAGAAGCAGGAAGTAGCCAGTGGGTTTAAAACTCAAGAATAAATATTTAGATATAACATGGAAATGTCTTGATCCAAAAGAACACTAAGGAAAATGGCCCAGGGAGGGCCAACAATGGTCTGAAGGTCAAGTGGCTATGTCTCCATTGATGCCAACCAGGGGTGGGGTAAAGAATGGCACAGCCACAGGAGAAGCTGGTGAAGGACTGTCGAGGCCTCTACTGCAAATGGAAAACCACTCCAGGAGCAGGTTTGCATGCCCCATACTAGATTGTTTTGTATCTTTGTGTACTGACAATTTAAGAGACCACTTATGTTTTCCAAGTTTGATCCAATTTTCTTCTACCTGAAGCTTTACTCCCAGAAAGTTAGTTATAGGTTGGTGGTTTTCCAAGGAAGCCTGAGACAAGGAAAAAGTAACATGTCAAAGATGAGAGCTCTGTCTCTAAACCCATGGGGAGTTTCTCCTGGCTTTCCTCTGGAACC
>NW_012109807.1:9026874-9027283 GCF_000951045.1 Mandrillus leucophaeus | reverse complement strand
GCCCGCCTCGGCCTCCCAAAGTGCTGAGATTACAGGCGTGAGCCACCGCACCCGGCCAACGTGACTCATTTCAAGCATGTCATCCATTCTCTTTCAATGTCAGTATTTTATCTTGACTTGGAGACAGAAGTGAGAACTAAAGGAGCTGAATCTATTGTAATGTTTGCACTTTTGTTTTTTCTTCAGAGGCATGATGATGATCCAGTGGAAAGGCCCAGTAATGTCTTTATTGCTTCTGCTGGCGGCTTTACTCTGTAATCTGCAAAAGTAAGGTAAACTCAAAGGGCACAGAACATCATCTGGATAATGAAAACTGGAGCACACAGAGATGCCCCATTGGCCTGGTCACAGCTCTGGGTTTACAATGCAGAAGAGACACTATTACCATCTTCTAAAAATACACTATTAT
>NW_012109807.1:9025470-9026749 GCF_000951045.1 Mandrillus leucophaeus | reverse complement strand
GTGCAGTGGCACGATCTTGGCTCACCACAACCTCTGCCTCCCGGGTTCATGCCATTCTCCTGCCTCAGCCTCCCGAGTAGCTGGGACTACAGGCTCCCGCCACCACGCCAGGCTAATTTTTTGTATTTTTAGTAGAGACGGGGTTTCACCGTGTTAGCCAGGATGGTCTGGATCTCCTGACCTCGTGATCCGCCCGCCTCGGCCTCCCAAAGTGCTGGAATCCACCGCACCCGGCCCACTAGTACCATCTTTTTAAAAGTTTTTTTACCAAGTCTTTTCCTTTGGCCATTCACCACCAGCTTACTCATTTTTTTTTTTTTTTTTTTTTTTTTTTTTTTTTGCACATTACCTTCCACACAAGTTTTACTTTGTGGCCACAATGTGCATACTTTATTTGATTGTTACTTTCATGACATAGCAAATTGTTTCTATAGTCTTTATAAAGGTCATTTAAAATGACATGCGCAGTAAGTCAAAGTCTTCCTGTGCTAGGAAATTTGAAAAAACAAAAGCGTAGAGAAAAATACAAAAATTACTGAATCTGAACATCCACAGAGAAGTGTTAGCATCTGGTCTGTTTCCTTCCAATCACAGACAGATCATATCTAATGGGTCAAGAACCTTCCATACTGTCAACAGACCACACTGTCTTCTAAAATCAATTCACCAGTGCGGATCCTCTGGAATAGATCTTGTGAGTCCCGAGGTGGTATTTTCCTCCCAGCGGCGAGCTATGAGAAGTGGAATCACCAGATGTAGTCATTCCGTAGACAGAACTGCCGCCTCCCTGCGTGGCTGCGATGCTGACTTGGGTGGCGGGCCGGGGGCGCCGGAACCCAGCACGCACACTAAGTCGGTCCGAGCTCCGCTCTGCTCCTGTAAGATACTAACAACCTGAGGTAGCTGTCCAGACTCAAGGCGGTAGTGATTTTGTGTGTCTGCGTAATTATCACGGGGTCCGCGGCGGGACCGCAGGGGCTGTGTCCGACGTCCCCAGACCTCCAGCAGGGTCCGGAGCGATGAACATCTTCCATCAGCTTCACCTCCGGGCGCTCGGTCACTGGTTCTTACTTCAGCCCTCTTAGCCCCATAGGTCGGCGCGTCGAAAACCTTTCTGGCACCCGGTGGTCTTTCCTAAGAAAAAGGCACATCTCTCGCACATTTAACTCTCCGTCCGGTCTTTAAGTTCAGGCGCGCCAGGACCCGAGGTTCTTCCGAGCGGCAGCTCCGCTCCCGAGCCGGGCACTTCCCAGAGCATTGGCGCGGCCTCCGGGCGCGG
>NW_012109807.1:9020789-9024170 GCF_000951045.1 Mandrillus leucophaeus | reverse complement strand
CGGACCGTGGAGGACGTGCTCACGCCCCTCGAAGACTGCTTCATGCTGGACGCCAGCACCGTGCTGGACTTCGGCGTCCTGGCCAGCATCATGCAGAGCGGCCACACGCGCATCCCCGTGTACGAGGAGGAGCGCTCCAATATCGTGGACATGCTCTACCTCAAGGACTTGGCCTTCGTGGATCCTGAAGACTGCACGCCGCTCAGCACCATCACTCGTTTCTACAACCATCCGCTCCACTTCGTCTTCAACGACACCAAGCTGGACGCTGTCCTGGAGGAGTTCAAGCGAGGTAACATCCCGGGCATGGTGCAGGGGACGCCTGTGCCAGTGCCCTCTCCCTGAAAAGGGATGGAGAGTTATGAAAGCCTTCAGGAAAGGGTCCCACCCCCGTGGCGTGCGGTGAGACTTCTAAGGTCCCTTTTCAAGACGGTATTGGCCTTGCAGGTTGGAATCACCTTTTGAAATACTTCAAGGCCATCCATCAGAGTGGGAGGAATCCTTTAGACAGCGAACACTTTTAACCCCCGCGTCAGGATGGCACCCCTATACATATCCTATTTGCAGGGAAGGGTATGTCCGCTTGGCTCTAATCCCCCAGCTCTTCCCCTCTCCCAGAGCGTTTCTGTGTGCTTGTCTTTGTAGCAGGTCCAAATGTTTGGATAGAAACTAGAAGAACACAGAGAAGAGGGTAGTCTCCAGGTATCTGGGACGTTGTGGCCCGCACACATGTAATATCAAATTGACTGAACGTGTGATGTTTCCTTCAGAGCGTTCTTAAGGTCTCTGGCTTTACTGCAGATAAGGGTATTTAGGTGTCAATGTCTTATCTGCAGTAAAGCCAGGGAAACTTACACTTTGCTTTCCCCAAAAGTAACCCCACGGATGCTGACTTAGTCTCCCTTTCTCTCGGCTCTGTCGCCCAGGCTGGAGTGCAGTGGCGCGTTCTCGGTTCACTGCAACCTTCGCCTCCCAGGTTCAAGCAATTCTCCTGCCTCAGCCTTCCGGGTAGCTGGGACTACAGGTGCACGCGCCACCATGCCCAGCTAATTTTTGTATTTTTAGTAGAGACGGGGTTTCACCCCGTTGGCCAGGCTGGTCTTGAACTCCTAACCAGGTAATCCACTTGCCTCACTCTCCCAAAGTGCTGGGATTGCAGGCGTGAGCCACTGTACCTGGCCTTTTTTTTTTTTTTTGCTTTTTAATCTCCTGTTTTTAAAAAATTTTATATAGAGACAGGGTGTCACTATTTTGCACAGTCTGGTCTCAAACTCCTGGCCTCAAGTGATCCTCCCACCTTAGCCTCCCAAAGTGTTGGGATTACAGGCGTGAGCCACTGCACCCAGCCTAACCTACTCTTTTCTATCTGTAAGGTTTCAAGTTCTCCCTTCACTCCACATTTTCATCCCTCCTTTCACTCTGTTTTATCTAAGCAGTTCGGAGATTGAAGGTAAAACCGATACTCCCCAGATGTGAAGGTGTGGTTTCCTCTGTAGTCCTCCCCAGCGTCATCCTTAGGGGTGCTCCCCAGAGTTTGGTGCTCACACCTTGGCCAACAGCCATGCTTCTCACACCTGCACTCCTGTAGGGTGAGGGTGGGGGCACCCCAGGGTAGTGGATGGGCTTGACCCTAAAGGCTGTCTGCTGTGAGACCGAGAAGTGGCAAAGCCTCCTGGTATTTGTGGCAGGACGTCTCTGGCACTGTCTGTCGAGAGTCTCTGGCACTGTCTGTCGAGAGCCCCTGGCCTGTCGGTGCAGGAAGCCAGGCTTTGTGGTAATGACTGCTACTCCTGACTGAGCACTGCTGTGTGCGAGGAGCTGATGGGCACTCTCTGTAATCTCGTCCCTTATTCCTTGCAGGAGGCCTGGGTGCTAAGTTACTGTCATTACTGTAGCTCAGGAAGGGGTGGTGGGAGGCTTGGGTGGGCAGCTCTAACTATTCTCTTAGACTGTTGGGTGCTCCTGGCTGTGTCCCTAGAACATGGCCATGCCACCCTGCCCTGGGGAGGGAGCCTGGGCTTGGGTCCAGACAGAGCCTCGTGGTGGTAAGTACTCCATGTGGGCTGCCGGAGCCCGAGGCAGGGGTGGTTCTCCTGGTGTGGTGGCCAACAGTGCAACCCTGGAATCAACGGAGTAGGTTCCATCCTGCCCTTGCCTGCTCCCAGCCCCGGTAGGCTGCTCAGCCTCTTGTAGCGCAGGCTCCTCTGCTGCTAGTGATCAGAGTGGGTAAGTGCACCTGCGGCGGAGACTCATCAAGCACTTTGGCCAGTGCCTGGCATGCACGTGCTGTGTGCTTGGCGTTAGCAGGCTTTGCTGGTAGGTGAGCCGTTTCCCAGTCCAGGCGCAAGGGGTGAACCTGGAAGTGCAGATTTCCGTTTCTTCCAGGCAGGTCACCAGACTTCCTTCTTTTTAGGGAAAATGTGGAAGACTGTAGCTGTCCCTTTGGTGGTCTAAGCACTCACGTTTCTAGGTTCTTTAAGAAAACGCGGCCGGGCGCGGTGGCTCAAGCCTGTAATCCCAGCACTTTGGGAGGCCGAGACGGGCGGATCACGAGGTCAGGAGATCGAGACCATCCTGGCTAACCCCGTGAAACCCCGTCTCTACTAAAAAATACAAAAAACTAGCCGGGCGAGGTGGCGGGCGCCTGCAGTCCCAGCTACTCGGGAGGCTGAGGCAGGAGAATGGCGTAAACCCGGGAGGCAGAGCTTGCAGTGAGCTGAGATCCGGCCACTGCACTCCAGCCTGGGTGACAGAGTGAGACTCTGTCTCCAAAAAAAAAAAAAAAAAAAAAAAAAAAAGAGATGTGCTGTGAGCATAAAACACACCAGATTCAGAGAGTGCAAAATAGACGAAATGTCTGTGTTTATTTTTTGGATTGATGCCATGTTGAAATGCTGTTTTGACTATATTGGGTTACTTACAATATAAAACTTAATTTTGTGTGTGTGTTTTGACTTTTCTAACGCAGCCATTCAGATTTTAAATTACTTAGGTGGCTTGCGTTCTGGTTTTTTCAGACGGGTCTAAAGTAGTGTGGATGAAAAGCACTTACCTGACACGGTAAATTCCTGAAGCCTCCCCAGCATTCCCCAACACTGTGACTTGGGCTTTTTCCCAGTTTACATTCCCTCACTAAGCAGACAAACCAAACAGGAAGCTAACCTGAGAAAGACATACAGGGTAAGGCGGAAGATCAGCCTGGGGCTCCTCCCCCTGCACAGCTTGACTCCTGAGTGGTCAGCTGCCACGTGTCTCATCCCCTGGTTCACAGACCCTGATGGGCAGCTCTAAGAATTAGGAAAACGAAAAGACACACAGACACACACACGCACACACACACACACAGTCTATCTATCTTTCTATCTCTTTTTCATTTCTATC
>NW_012109807.1:9017852-9020154 GCF_000951045.1 Mandrillus leucophaeus | reverse complement strand
TTTTTTGAGACAGAGTCTCGCTCTGTCGCCCAGGCTGGAATGCAGTGGTGCAATCTCCGCTCACTGCAAGCTCCGCCGCCTCCCGGGTTCATGCCATTCTCCTGCCTCAGTCTCCCGAGAAGCTGGGACTACAGGTGCCCGCCACCACGCCCGGCTAATTTTTTTGTGTTTTAGTAGAGACGGGGTTTCACCATTTTCGCCAGGATGATCTCGATCTCCTGACCTCATGACCTGCCCGCCTCGGCCTCCCAAAGTGCTGGGATTATAGGCGTGAGCCACCGCGCCCGGCCAGCGTCAGTTATTTTTACAGATCAGTAATGATTGTGGAGACCAGCGGTGTGAGGGATCCAGGTGAGAGGGGGTGATAACCTGAACAAGGTGCATGGCAGGCCTGGAGAGGAGCCCCAAGAGGGCAGCAGAGATGGAATTAGGAAGATTGGTGTCTGGCAGCGGGGCTGTGCAACAAGGAGCAGCAGCTGAGGATGAGGCCCAGATTTCTGGCTGTGTGGTGGCGGTGCACCTTCACTAAGGGCCAGGCATGGGGAGCAGGTTTTGCCCGTTGAATTTATGTCTGTGCAGTGTCCCAAGAGGCAAACTTGTAGCAGGTGGTTGATGTGAACTGCAAGCGGGAGGCAGAATAGAGTGTCTCTCCAGTCACGGGAGGCAGGCAGAGAACCTCAGCCTCCCAGGAGCACAGGTGTGTCCGGGGCAAGCAAAGCCCAGGAGAAGTTGGCCAGGAGGAGGCCAGACCAAGGAAGGAGGAGAGCCCGAGATGTGGAATGTCCTGGAAGCTAAGGGAAGACACCGCTTTCCCAGGGAAGGTGAGTGACAGGAGAGGAGGCCAGCAAACAGGATACCGTTGACCTCTGCAAGACCAGATTTGGTGCCACGGCAAGGGAGCCATTTGAGGAATGAATGAGGTGTGGAAAGGTACGAGAACCAATGTAGACAGCCCTCCACAGAGCGTGGCTGCAGAGAGCAGTGACCGGCAGAGAAGTGGAGCACGGGAGGGGGCCCTCTGCTGTTTGGTTTTAAGATGGGCAAGTGGAGCAGGTTCAGACTGAAATGCAGGTGGAAATGTAGCTAGGAAGGAAATTAGAAAGGCCGGGGTCCAGGCTGCTCCTGTTCTGGGCTGGGTGGCCTCCAGGCAGGTCACAAGCAGCCCGATGCAGGAGGATTTGGGGATGAGTGCCTCTGCTTGAAACGGACCTTTCTAAAAGCTGCCTGACAGCACGCTGAACAGGATCCCCTTGGAAGACAATGGGGGAGGTTTTTGGAACCTGGAAGTTGAATGAGGAGCTTTTTAATCCCCCTTGACTTCCCCGCTCCTGTGGTGAGTGAGGGCCATTCGTGGGCAGACTGGCCATGTCTCTCTGGTGACATCTCAGAGCTTTTTTCTCTGCTTCTCTAGTTCAGTGCAGTCCTTTGGTAAATATATTTTTTCGGTGTTAAAGTCCTTTTTGTCCTTCCTAACCTTCTTAGGCATTCCTCGGCTTAGGAACAAAGAGCATATTGCAGCTTTTGTGGTGTGTGAAGTTTTAAAAATCGATTCCCTTCCCATCTCTCTGCCAAGCGTATGAGCCTCTGAATTTCCTGGAGCTGGAGTCCCTGCCATCTTGGCAGTTCATTCCAGCTCTTGTTTCTTTTGCTCCGTCTGCCAGGGAACTTCAGTCTAGGGGCGAGGTACCAGCAAGGCGCCCCTCAGTCAGTGCCAACTTGAGATGACATGCTGATTGTTTTGTGCAGACGCACCAGGAAGAGAGTGCTTCGGAGCAGTAATAAATAAGTCGGACAGCTGCTCCTTGACTTACAAATGGGGTTATGTCCTGAGAAACCCACTGTACGTTGAAAATACCTTAAGTCAAAAATGTGTTTGATACATCTAACCTACCAAACAAAATAGTTCGGCCTGGCCCACCTTAAACATGCCCAGAACACTTACTTTAGCTTGCAGTTGGGCAAAGTCATCTAACACAAAGCTATTTTAAAATGAAGTGTTGAATATCTCATGTAATTTATTGATTGCTGTACTGAAAGTGAAAGCAGAATGGTTATGTGTGTTTGAAGTACAGTTTCTGCTGAATACATATTGCTTTTGAACCATCAAATTTGAAAAATTGTAATTTGAACCATGGTTAAGTCAGGGACCTTAATGTACAAAAGAACGTTATTGGCCAGGCGCGGTGGCTCAAGCCTGTAATCCCAGCACTTTGGGAGGCCGAGAAGGGCGGATCACGAGGTCAGGAGATTGAGACCATCCTGGCTAACATGGTGAAACCCCGTCTCTACTAAAATAATACAA
>NW_012109807.1:9011891-9013022 GCF_000951045.1 Mandrillus leucophaeus | reverse complement strand
TTTCCGGAGTCATGCCCTTGTTAGCCTGCATATGCGGGCTGGCTGCTGTGTGAGGCGCATGTGTTCTCGACTGGATGCATCCTTGTCTGAACTGCATCCATGGCATGGAGGCGCACAGACCTGGAGCTGGATCCCAGCTCGGCCACCTCTGCCTGGGGGGCCTGTGCAGATGAGCAAGCCTGAGCCCAGGGCTGTGTTTTCCACCTGTGTGAAAATAAGGCCAGTCCTCATAGTCATGCTGGGCGTCTTAAGTAAAAACCTAGAAGAGAGTCTGGCTCTGTGCCTGACCCGCTGTAGGAACATGAATGTTAGCCACGTCCTTTTGGGCCCCGAGGGAGACGAATCAAAGTGCGGGGGCCCAGCAAGCTGTTCCATGAGTGTCCTCCCCCACAGGGAAGTCCCACCTGGCCATCGTGCAGAAGGTGAACAACGAGGGTGAGGGCGACCCCTTCTACGAGGTCCTGGGCCTGGTCACCCTGGAGGACGTGATCGAGGAGATCATCCGGTCCGAGATCCTGGACGAGTCTGAAGACTACCGTGAGTCCAGACTATTGGTAGTTACGTCTCCGCTGGGCCCGCGCACTTCCCCAGGTGTATGTTGCGTCCGAGGCCAGTGGGCCTCTGTGCTGCTGAAACCCAGCAAGATCCACAGCCAGGCCCCTTCTCAGCCCTGCCTGGGCGCTGGCAGGGAGCCGCCTTGCAGGAGGGCTCGCCTGGGGCTCCGTTAGCAGCAGTCCTGTTAGATTCCTCCATTACTGAGAGAGCTCTGCCCTTCATGGGCCTTTCCCAGTCTTCTGTCTCCCGGGTTGCAGGTTCTTTTGTACATTACAGAAATGTCCTCTGAAAGAACCCATTCTTTGCCATGAAGAAGGTCTTCCCGGCTGCACGCGGTGGCTCACGCCTGTAATCCCAGCTCTTTGGGAGGCTGAGGCGGGCAGATCACGAGGTCGGGAGTTCAAGACCAGCCTGGCCAATATGGTGAAACTCTGTCTCTACTAAAAATACAAGCATTAGCCGGGGGTGGTGGTGTGCGCCTGTAGTCCCAGATACTCAGGAGGCTGAGGCAGAAGAATCGCTTGAACCCAGGAGGCAGAGGTTGCAGTGAGTCGAGATCGTGCCACTGCACTCCAG
>NW_012109807.1:9005874-9007720 GCF_000951045.1 Mandrillus leucophaeus | reverse complement strand
GCTCATTTTTGTATTTTTAGTAGAGGCAGGATTTTGCCATGTTGGTCAGGCTGGTCTCGAACTTCTGACCGCAGGTGATCCACCTGCCTCAGCCTCCCAAAGTGCTGGGATTGCAGGCGTGAGCCACCGCACCTGGCCCCTGCCCAGTTCTCTTGTGTTGAGGTGTGTGGGCAGCTGCTCACAGGCCACCCAGGAGAGCCCTGCTGGGCAGAATAACTTTAAGTTGCCTGCAGCGTTGGGTGTGGTTCCACTGGCCACTAGGCCCCAGTGGACACTGTTCCTTTTTTCCTCCGGGCAGAAGTGGATGTGTTCAGCCCACTGCGCGTCTCTGAGAAGGTCCTGCTGCACCTGCTGAAGCATCCCAGCGTCAACCAGGAAGTGAGGTTTGACGAGAGCAACCGCCTGGCCGCGCACCACTACCTCTACCAGCGCAGCCAGCCGGTGGATTACTTCATTCTCATCCTGCAGGTAGCTGTGCGTCCAGGCCTGGAGCCCCTCCCGCTTCCTCAGGCCCAGGCAGGGTCTAGGAGAAGACGGGAGCAGGGGCGTGCAGATACGCACCCTCCCGCCCCGAACAGTTGAGGTGGTGGGTTTCTCCTTCCGCTGTCTTCTGACGGGAAAGGTGATCTGGCCGCACCTGTTTCTCTCCTTGCCACTCCTCCCAGGGCAGGGTTGAAGTGGAGATCGGGAAGGAGGGTCTGAAGTTCGAGAATGGGGCCTTCACGTACTATGGAGTGTCGGCGCTAACCGTGCCATCCTCAGGTAAGCCATGGCCCTGCTGGCGCTGAGGGTCAGGGTTGAGGCTGCAGAGCCTGTCCCCCATTGTCGCTTGGGCCCTCAGTGCCCCTCCTCGCCTCCCTTCCACCTGAGCCCGCCGCCCCACAAGGTGGTGTGGCCCCTGGGCTTCCGGGCGGGAGGGCAGCATTCTTCCTCGCTCGACTTTGCGGCTCACTCCACCCCTGCAAACCCTCTCCCGCCTGTGCTCGTTCTCCTCTCCCTGCTTCCCAGGCACATCGCCTCTCCAGGGTGATTGGTGGGGTGGTTCTTCGAAGCTGTGCAGTTGTCCCCTCCAGGGGAGGGGGCTCCCAGCTGCCAGCACTGGCTTCTGCCATCACTGATTGTTCCTTCGATAGTTCACCAGTCCCCGGTGTCCTCGCTCCAGCCCATCCGCCATGACCTGCAGCCCGACCCAGGTGACGGCACGCGTTCATCTGCGTATTGTCCCGACTACACCGTGAGGGCGCTCTCTGACCTGCAGCTCATCAAGGTGACTGCCTGGGCTGCTCGTGGCTGCTGACTTTAGCCGACTTTGTGTCACTGGGGGCTAGATCAGCTGGTCTGGGACGGCCCGGAGCAGGGCCTTCCGCTCATCCTGAGGGACACAGACCTTTGTACCCAGTTTCCCTGCGAGATCTTAAAAACACTTGACTCAGTTGCTCTTCTCTTCCCTTAACTTGCTTAAACTTGTGCGTCTGCCCTCTTCTGGCATGGCGTGACCTTTCCTGCCTACATTCTGCGTCTCGCTTCACCAGTGGGGTCCGCCAGTAACACTGTCATCCTCCAGGTGACGCGGCTGCAGTACCTCAACGCACTCCTGGCTACCCGAGCCCAGAACCTGCCACAGTCCCCTGAGAACACCGACCTGCAGGTTATGCCAGGCAGCCAGACCAGGCTCCTTGGTGAGAAGACCACCACAGCGGCAGGTGAGCGCCGAGTGGCACACTGTGCGCGGTGTCTGGACCCAAGGGCTGTGAGCTCACACACACAGACTTGCACTTTCGCCGCCTCACCCTGCCCTCTGTCTTTTTTCTCTCTTTTCTCCGCATCCTTTTCCCTTCTTGTTTTT
>NW_012109807.1:9004761-9005824 GCF_000951045.1 Mandrillus leucophaeus | reverse complement strand
GCCTGCAGGCCGGCGTCGGTATGAGTGGTTCCACTCTGGTGGCTCAGCACATGAGAGGTGACCTTGAGTCCCTCCAGGTGCCCTTGCTCTGTCCCCCTGCTGCCATCTTTGGCTGCCATCTAGACCCCCCAGACGTTGTTCTTGGGATTCAGTCACACAACCACTGTTCCGGGGGATCTTCCAGGGCCTGCTTTCTTCTGTTCGTGGTAGAATCATCCCAGTGTGGCAGGAAATGGAGAATCGTGTGCCTTGTTTTAGAGGGAAATGGAGAGTCGTGTGCCTTGTTCTCGAGAAGTCTGAAAGCAAAGGAGGGAGTCCCTTTCTGCAGGAAACCTGTCACAGGGGCTGGCTTCCTGGGAGAAGGGAGTCGAGATGAGGCCTCTCTGCGCTGAGGTGGCCGTTTAGATCCTGGGCTTTGGCGCTGGAATCCGAGGCATTAACCAAAACCACAAGTCCCGCGTGGCCTTCCTGGCCTGGCCTGACAGGTTTGTACTCTGGCGGGGCAGCCGTGGCCCACGTAGAGACGGCAACCAGCACGAGCACCGAGGGTTAGAAGGTGTCTAGAAATGCGGTTCAGAGGGCTGAGTGGCCATCTCCAGGGGCCCTAGCCTTTCCTCCCGGAAAGCGGGGAGACGACTCGTGTGGCCATTTCTAGCTTTTTGTCCAGGGGAATACAAGCATCCTGGAGAACTGTGCTTTTTTAAATCAAGCCCACGGGATGTAAAGTATGATCCACACAATGTGAACTTGACTTTTTGATTTCCCAAAAGAGTCTTGAAGCAGGTCCCCCTCACAGGCAGGTCCAGGCCAGTTTCCCTCAGTGTTTCTGTTAGTGACAAAGGAGGGCCTGGCTGGATGAATTGCTCCCATCCCCCTGTCCTGGCCCTGTGCAGCCCAGGCCGGCAGTCCCCTCCACCTGGGGCTGTGGTACCTAAAGGTGGAGTCTGAGTTGAGATGTGCTGTGAGCGGCCGGGCGTGGTGGCTCAAGCCTGTAATCCCAGCACTTTGGGAGGCTGAGACGGGCGGATCACGAGGTCAGGAGATCGAGACCATCCTGGCTAAC
>NW_012109807.1:9001008-9002146 GCF_000951045.1 Mandrillus leucophaeus | reverse complement strand
CTCTGTCATCTAGGCTGGAGTGCAGTGGTGCAGTCATGGCTCACTGCAGCCTCAACTTCCCAGGCTCAAGCTTTCCTCCCACCGCAGCCTCCTGAGCAGTTGGGACTGCAGGCGCATGCCACCACACCTGTCTAATTATTTTATTTTTTGTAAAGACACGGTCTCTCTGTTGCCAGGCTGGTGGTGAACTTCTGGCCTTAAGTGATCCTCCCGCCTCGGCCTCCTGAAGTGCTGGGGTTACAGGTGTGAATGACTACATCTGGTCTAAATTAAAATAAAATAGAGTCCACATCCAGTCCACTATCAGGGATGCCTGCTATTTTATAGGAGCTGCTTTGTTACCATATCAGCGTTCTCTTCAGCCAGCTCCAGGGCAGGGAGCCACCCCTCGCTCTGTGTGGTTGGGTGGGAGCAGGCCCCGTGGAGGGAGTGGTGCTGAAGACATGTCCCTGGGGCTCTGATGCTGCTCCGTCGAGGACCCCCTGGCCTCAGTGGGAAGGAGCAGGCGATGCAGTCCCTTGGTGTGGTGGTGTTGACTGACAGGTGGCTGATGCCTGAGCGCGCCCTCTTCTTCCATCTTAGGAGACACTGTGGTGAGGAGGAAGCCTGCTTCTCTGATGGCCCCTCTCAAGCGGAAGGAGGAGTTCTCCTTGTTCAAGGTGTCTGATGATGAATATAAAGTAAAAATCTCGCCTCAGCTGCTCTTGGCCACCCAGCGCTTCCTGTCCCGAGGTGAGGCGGGAGGGTGGTCCGCGCCCCCTGCTCTCCTCACCGTCCTGTGGGTCAGGAGGCCGCCCAGCGCCGACACTGACTCTGCTCCCCGCTCCTAGCAAGCGGCGCGTCTTGAGGACTTGTGTGTTCTCTGCAGCCCTGCCAGCGGCTTGGGTCATGGGAGAGACAGCTCCTCTCTGTCAGACGACCAACAGCTGGGCCAGGCCAGCGCCACGCCTGGTGCGCCACAGCCAGGGGCCTCAGCTCTCAACTGCGCGGGTGTGGGGTGCCCTGCCCAGTTCTTTTTTTTTTTTTTAAAAAAAGACAGGGTCTCGCTCTGTCAGCCAGGCTGGAGTGCAATGGCACGATCTTGGCTCACTGCAACCTCCGCCTCCCGGGTTCAAGCAATTCTCCTGCCTCAGCCTCC
>NW_012109807.1:8993234-8995835 GCF_000951045.1 Mandrillus leucophaeus | reverse complement strand
GCGGTGTCTGGACCCAAGGGCTGTGAGCTCACACACACAGACTTGCACTTTCGCCGCCTCACCCTGCCCTCTGTCTTTTTTCTCTCTTTTCTCCGCATCCTTTTCCCTTCTTGTTTTTCTTTTTTTTTTTTTTTTTTGAGATGGAGTCTTACTCTGTTGCTCTGTTGCCCAGGCTGGAGTACAATGGTGTGATCTCGGCTCACTGCAACCTCTGGCTCCTGGGTTCAAGCAATTCTCCTGTCTCAGACTCCTGAGTAGCTGGGATTACAGGCGTGAGCCACCATGCCTGGCCAATTTTTGTATTTTTAGTAGAGATGGGGTTTCACCATGTTGGCCAGGCTGGTCTTGAACTCCTGACCTCAGATGATCCACCTGCCTCAGCTTCCCGAAGTACTGGGATTATAGGCATGAGCCACTGTGCCCAACCCCCTTCTTGTTTTTTTTTTTTTTAATTCTTCATTATTCAACTTGAACTTCTTGCTATTTTTAATAGCATGGATGACGCCAAACTATAGACTAACTGGTATTTAAAGTAGAGTATAGTAAGTCAATATTTTCTCTCAAGGATCTCTTAGAATGGATTGACTTAATCAGAGAATTGTTGGGAAGTGGGAATAAATTTTAGTTCAGACACTCTTTTGGCCGTTTAAGATTAAGCTTAGGTCACTTGGAGTCAGCAGTGGCCCTGGCTTAGAGGGTGTGTGGCTGGCAGACACCATCCTAGACACTAGAAGGACATTTGTGAGGAGTTTGGTCATTTCATACTAATATTTAAGCGTGGCCCATCCAGGGCTCCACTGCGAGCGGGAAGATTGTGTTGGAAGAAATTTTGCAAATGGAACTAGAGGTTGTGGGATATGAAACCCCATCCCCCCACTGCAAGGAGGGAGGTGAAAGAGTCTGAAGTGTAGGCTGTGGGTAGGAGTGGTGAAGGGTTTCTTGTTCTTGTTTTTCGAGAAGATACTTTAATTCTGATTGCGTTCCTAACGCTGGGGTCAGAGATCTGCCTGAATGTGAGATTCCTGGAAGAGCCGGTGGGGCTTCCGGAGAGGCTGTGGAGGGAGCTATGGGCTTGCTTCCTCCCACCCCCACCTGCCCCACCGTGAGGAAGAGAAGCTCTTATCAACGCTTCCCCTGCCAGGGCACTGCGCTAGGAGCTTCCATGTCTGACTCTGCTAACCTCCCTGTGGCCGGAGGGGTGCTAGCTCTTCTGCCCGTTCTACAGGGCAGGAAGGAGAGCCAGAGAGAAGGCCCAGGCACTCTGACCTGCTTCCTATAGGCCTCCCATGGAGCCGCTCTGGCTACTCAGACCCACACTTGAGAGCACAAACATGTTTTTCTAATAGTCCTTTCTGAATTGTGAGGTGACGTGCAGGGGACAGAAATCCCACCCTGGGCCACGTGGATGCCTTAGCCCCTGGGGGCTCCAGATCCAGGTGCTGGCAAAAAGGCAGCAGGGGAGGCTGTGCTGCTTCAGTCTTGGATCTGGGGATGGGCTGCATCTCTTTCTAAAGAGATCCCTCTAAGGATGGTGCCGCACTTTCTGTTCAGAGATAAGATCTTGCCATGTTGCCCAGGCTGGCCTCATACTCGGGACTCAGGTGATCCTCCTGCCTCAGCCTCCGAAGTAGCTGGATGAGCAGCTAGTGCCCCACCTTCTAGGGTTGCTGAAGCTTCTGTGTTTACCCACGGTGATGGTTTCTTATTGTATGGGGTGCCCCTTCTACAGAAGTTCACACTGTCCCGTCACACTGGAGTCTCAGAGGCCAGGGCGGTGTGTTTTCCACAGCGTGAGCCTTTTGGTTTTGGTTTTCCCACGTGAGCCTTTCTGGCTCACTGCCACCCAGACTGCACATGTTGTATTGAAGATACAGACCTAATCCCAGAATAATGCTTTTCCCGTCATTGCCTCATATCATATACCCAGAGATTTTTAAAAAATCTTCACTGGGCCGTCCTGTAAGAGAAGAGTTTATAGTGGCTTTGTGGGGCATTTCCTCTTGGTAATGGATTATTATTCTCTAGACACAATATTGGTTATTTTCACCCAAGTACAACCTGACAGTTGCTCCAGTGAGGCTGACCTGCTCTTTCTGTTTCTTGCCTGAACTCGGCTTGTCCTGCATTTTGTCCTGTGAGCTTGGCACTTCCCTGTCCGGAGGAGCGTAGGGCCGCTGCACACCTGGAGATTTCGGTGGGGCACTGCTTAAATCGTGCAGATGAGAACCAGTTTCTGGGGACCTTGGCACTAGACGCCCAACAGAGAAGTGCCTTTTTTGAGACTTGGAAGACACAATAATTTTAAATTGCCTACAGCAGGGTTTGGCAAATGGTGCAAGGGTCACATCTGGCCAGCAGCCTATTTTTGAGAATGAAGTTTTGTGAGAACCCACACATCGGTTTGTGGATTGCTGTGGCTGCCTTTGAGTTACAGCAGTGGAGCTGAGTAGCTGTGACAGAGACCATATAACCTACAAAAACTAGAACTATCGGCCTTTTACAGAAAAAGTTGTCTGACCCCTGGCCTACCATTTCAAACCCTGGGTAGGTCCTCCGCGTCAGTTCTCCGTGGAACTGCGTGGCCGAGGGTAGGTCCTCCGC
>NW_012109807.1:8982782-8992980 GCF_000951045.1 Mandrillus leucophaeus | reverse complement strand
TGGCCGAGGGTAGGTCCTCCACGTCAGTTCTCCGTGGAACTGTATGGCCGAGGGAAGGGCAGCCCCCATGCTGTGCAGCCCTCCATGCTGTGCTCCCGGCTTCCTCAGCCGGCCGTCCTGAGCCAGGCTGTGGGGCAGTGCAGCGCCAGCACTGCGGCTGCCGGCTCCCCGTTGGCTTCCCCTGCTCGGGGCATCAGCCCTCTCCATGGTGCTGCCCGGAGCCAAGAGGCACAGCCATCTCTGCTCAATAGCTTCTCCTCTTCTTTCTCTCTCTGCTCTCTTTAGCCTTCCCAGTAGACCTTTCCCTCTTTGGCACAGTTGGAAACTGCAGTTGATAAATGACTGTGGACTAGTGCGCGTTTTTTGTTTTCAGCGCACACCCAAGGTAAATATCTTCCCTCTCCCTGCCCCTTCACTTTCCTCTCCTGGCCCTTCAGCTGTGGGAGGAGCAGAGCCCTCGGCTCCCCAGGCTGGGGGCCTTTTTTCTCCAGGGGTGCGGGGTGGGCGCTCCCTTCCATTCTTCTGGAAGACAGGAGGGGTCATGAGACTCTTCCACTGTGGAAAATGGTGCTTCCTTCCAGCACGGGGTGCTGTATTGTCCCGGGAAGGTGCCTCTTGTTCAGTATAATGACCTGGGACCCCCTGGGGCCAGAAATCCACAGCCCCAGCTTCCCCCATGTCCCAGGGAAGGCATCTGTTGGCTGACCATCTGCTAACCGATCGCTCCTGGCTCTGCTCTGATACCTCCCAAGGCCTCCTGAAGCCCCTGTCTTAGCTGCCCCTTCCTGTCCCACAGAGGATTTGGCACTTGGTTTTGACAGGTCCCTTTACCAGCTTTGATGTGAATTTTCCTTCCCTTGTCTTCTGTAGGGTCCAGCCACAGCAGGCCCGGCATCCCGGTGGAAGGCAGCCCCGGGCGGAACCCAGGTGTTTAACTGCTCACTAGGCAGCCCCAGATCTGGGGAACAGATGAGCACGTGGGGAGCTGGAGTGAGCTGAGCAGAAGCTTCGTGCCCGCCTGCCCCCATCCCCTCCAGGCCACGTTTTAGATGGCCCTTGTAGATGCAGGTCCTGGGTGTCCTCAGAACTAGACATCACTGCCTGGATCCTTCAGCCGGTCCTGCCCTCCTTTAGGAGACAGGAGTCACCAGGGCACAGCCCTCCAGGCCCGCGTCAGGAAGGAACGAAAGGAATGCCATCATCTCTAGTCCCCAGGGCCCAGCCTTCCCCTTCTCCCCCGAGGCTGGGACCGTGTGGTGTATTCAGATTCAGACCTCTTCGGGCCGAGCCACCTTGTGAGTGCAGTTACTGCCTTTATGTGGCCGTGACCTGTACTCGTTTGCTTTTAATTTGCCAACCTATCGCTGCTGGCAGCACTTTTTGAGCAGGCCAAGTGCACCCATTTTGGCTGGGGGTTCAAATCGATGGCTTTGTCCATGGCATCCTTTCTGGCTTCCCTAACGGTGTCATGTTTCAGAGCATGTGCCCCAG
This sequence comes from Mandrillus leucophaeus, assembly GCF_000951045.1. Taxonomy (NCBI): domain Eukaryota; kingdom Metazoa; phylum Chordata; class Mammalia; order Primates; family Cercopithecidae; genus Mandrillus; species Mandrillus leucophaeus. Next base: position 8,991,489 of record NW_012109807.1, on the reverse strand, counting down.
CCTTTCCCATGTGCCAAACCAGAAGCTCCACTGCCCGAAGGCTGTCCCTGTAGCCCTGCACCCTCCCTGGAGGCTGCTCCTCTGATCCTGAGAGCTGGCCTAGTGGTGCTGAGGGCTCCTTTCTGCTTCTCTGCCCACCTGCTGAGTTGCCACTCACAGCGTTGTCAGTTCCTGTGTTCTGAGAAGAGGTCACGCCTGGGAGGAAGGGATCGTCATGCTGCATCGAATCCTCTCTCCGCTGTGTGACCCTGGGAGCGTAGCTGCCTGTTGCACCTGCTCCGCACCTCTCCACGGCCTCCCTGCAGGTGCTGTGTGGTGCGATGTGCAGAGAGCGGCGAGGGAGGCTTTAGAAACCAGGTGGATCCTCTTTAAAAAAAAAAATCAGTTTTTATTATATCTCTAGAACATTTCAAGTCTTTTCGTTTTTTTCTGTTCCTAGCTATGGGGTTTTAGAGAAGTGGGAACTGGAAGGCATTTGTCTTTTTCTTCTAATTTACTACATTTTCCTTCCATAGTTCTTCAGCTGTGTGGAAATGGGCATCACAAGGACACAGGATCATAGATTGGGTAGGGAGGGAGGAGGATTTCTGGAACTTTTCTCAAAGGAATTTGGACCCTTAAAAATGGGACTGAAGGTCAAAAGAACAGTGGTATGCTTGCTTAGAAATTGTCCTCAAGGAATCAACTGTGAGAGCAAGCCCGGTTTGGAAACAGATGCATTAAAATCCTGTCTCCAGAACAGTATTTTTTTGTTTGTTTGAGACGGAGTCTCACTCTCTTGCCCAGGCTGGAGTGCAGTGGTGCGATCTTGGCCCACTGCAACCTCCACCTCCCAGGTTCAAGCCATTCTCCTGTTTCAGCCCTCTGAGTAGCTGGGATTACAGGTGTCCACCACCACACCCGGCTAAGTTTTGTATTTTTAGTAGAGACAGGGTTTCACCATGTTGGTCAGGCTGATCTCGAACTGACCTCAGGTGATCTGCCCGCCTTGGCCTCCCAAAGTGCTGGGATTACAGGCGTGAGCTAAGAACAGTGATTCTTAACCTTGGCTGCACATCAGAATCACCTGGCAAATTAAAAATACCTGGACCTGCCACCAAAGCTTGTGATTTAATCAGAGTCTGGGCATCAGAGTTTGCAATTTTTTATTTATTTTATTTTTTATTTTTATTTTTTGAGACAAGATCTTGCTCTGTCACCCAGACTGGAGTGCAGTGGTGTGATTACAGCTTGCTGCAGCCTCGACCTCCCTGGTTCAGGCCATCCTGCCACCTCAACCTCCTGAGTAGCTGGGACTGCAGGTATGCACCACCACACCCAGCTAATTCTCTTAATCTTTTGTAGAGCTAGGGTCTCATTATGTTGCCTGGGCTAGTCTCGAACTCCTAGGCTCAAGCCATCCTCCTGTCTCGGCCTCCCAAAGTGTTGAGGTTATAGGCGTGAGCCACCATGTCCAGATTCACAGAAGAGGTTCATACACCTTTCATCGAGGTTCCCCTAATGTTAACATCTTACATATAACCTTGGTACATGTAACAAAACTAAAAAATTAACATTGGTGCAATCGTACTATTAAGAGTTTATTTGGATTTTACCATTTTTCCCCAATGTCCTTTTTCTGCTGTAGCAGCCAATCCAGGATGTCATGCTGCACTTAGAGCTGTTGCTTTCTTTTTTCCTAACTTTATATTTTGAACTAATTTCAGAATATAGGAAGTTGTAAAGATAAGGGCCTCACGCAGCCTTCATCTGGTTTCCCTCCGTGGTTACATCTTACGTGATTGTAATGCAGTATTCCAAGGAAAACTTTGACACTGGTGCAGTGTGGGTGGACAGTCCCAAATCATGTGTCATATGTACATCTGTGTAACTACCACTGCAATCACGATAAATCCCATCCCCACAAGGATCTCCCTTCCCGCCACCCCTAACTCCTGGCAACCACTAATCGTTCCATCTCTTATTTTGTCATGTCAACAATGTTGTATAAATGGGAGCATAGTGTGTAAGCACTTGGGATTGTCTTTTTTTTTTTTTTGAGACAGAGTCTTGCTCTGTTGCCCAGGTTGGAGTGCAGTGGCGCAATATCAGCTCACTGCAAGCTCCGCCTCCCGGGTTCCCGCCATTCTCCTGCCTCAGCCTCCCGAGTAGCTGGGACTACAGGCGCCCACCACCTCGCCCGGCTAGTTTTTTTGTATTTTTTAGTAGAGACGGGGTTTCACCGTGTTAGCAAGGATGGTCTCGATCTCCTGACCTCGTGATCCTCCCGCCTCGGCCTCCCAGAGTGCTGGCGTGAGCCGCCGCGCCTGGTGGGATTGTCTTTTTCCAGTCAGTGTCCTTCTCGGAGATCATCCAGGCGTTGCATGTGTGTGTTCACAGTTTGCTCCTTTTTGTTGCTGAGTGGTATTGCGTGGTGTACACATTGGTCCCGTGAAGGACACCTGGGATGTTTCCATTTTGGGGCTATTCCAAATAAAGCTGCTACGACTGTTGATGTACAGGTTTCTGTGTAAAGATTAGTTTTCCAGGAGTGTAAATGCTCGGCCATAGGGTTGTTGCATGTTTCGTTTTTTAAACCGTCAAACTCTTACGTCCTCACCAGCAACCTAGGACAGTCAGTTTCCCCGAATCCTCCGCAGCACTTGGTGGTGTCGTGTTTTTACTTCAGCCGTTCCGACAGGTGTGTCGTGATGCCTCACGGTGGTTTTTCATTTGCGTTTCCCAGTGATGGACACCTCCCGTGTTCCCCTGCAGTGGAATATCCCTGTCTTTCACCCTTTTCTGATTGGATTGTTTTTTCTGTTGAGTTTTGAGAGTAGTTTTGAGATTGCTTTATGGGATTTTTGGTTTGCATTGGTCTGTAGCTTATCTTTTTCATCCCTACCCCCCCTTTTTTTTTCTGAGACAGAGTCTCACTTTGTCACCCAGGGTGGAGTGCAGTGGCACAGTCTTGGCTCGCTGTGTACTTGACTCCTGGACTCAGGCAGTTCTCCCGCTTTAGCTCCCCAAGTAGATGGGACTATCACCACGACCAGATAATTTATTTTTATTTATTTATTTTTTGCGATGGAGTTTTGCTCTTGTTGCCCAGGCTGGAGTTCAATGGCACGATCTTGGCTCACTGCAACCTCCGCCTCTCGGGTTCAAGCGATTCTCCTGCCTTAGCCTCCTGAGTAGCTGGGATTACAGGCATGCACCACCACACCCGGCTAATTTTGTATTTTCAGTAGAGACGAGGTTTCTCCATGTTGGTCAGGCTGGTCTCAAAACTCCTGACCTCAGATGGTCCGCCTGCCTCAGCCTACCAAAGTGTTCAGATTACAGGCGTGAGCCACCATGCCCGGCCTACGCCCAGCTAATTTTTTATAGAGATGGGGTACCATGTTGCCCACACCTGGTCTCAAACTCATGAGCTCAAGTGATCTGCCTGCCTCAGCCTCCCAAATTACAACAATTACAGATGTGGGCCACTGTGCCCGGCCATCTTTTCACCCTCTTGGGGTTTTATACAGAGCAAAAGTTTTCAGTTTTGATAAAGTCCACTTTACTGATTTTTCCTTTATAGACTGTTGCTTTTAGTGTTGCATTTAAGAACTCTACGTAAGGCCGGGCGCGGTGGCTCACGCCTGTCATCCCAGCACTCTGGGAGGCCGAGACGGGCAGATCATGAGGTCAGGAGATCGAGACCATCCTGGCTAACATGGTGAAACCCTGTCTCTACTAAAAAATACAAGAAAACTAGCCGGGCGAGGTGGCGGGCGCCTGTAGTCCCAGCTACTCGGGAGGCTGAGGCGGGAGAATGGCGTGAACCCGGGAGGCGGAGCTTGCAGTGAGCTGAGATCGCGCCACTGCACTCCAGCCTGGGCGGCAGAGCGAGACTCCGTCTCAAAAAAGAACCCTACATAGTCTTAGATCCCAAAGGTTGTCTGTTTCTCCCTAAAAGTTTTATAGTTTTACATTTAAGTATGTATGTGAGCCATGTTAGTTTTTGTATAATGTGTGAGACTTAGGCTAAAGTTCTTTTTTTTAGCGTATCGTTTTCCAGCTGCTCCAGCACCGTTTGTTGAAAGGTTGTCCTTCCTCCATTGAATTACTTTTGCACCTTAAAGTCAGCTGGGCATATTTGTGTGGTCCTGTTCCCATGATGTTCTTGGCTTTGTCAATGTGTGTGTCTGTCCCTCTGCCAGCATTGCACTCTTGGTTCACATAGCTATATAGTAGATCTTGAAATCAGGTGGACGGATTCCTCTTCTCACTTTATTCTTTTTCAAAATATTTTTGCTATAAAGTTTTATACGGATTTTAGAATAACCTTGTCTACATCTACAAAACATCTTTGAGGATTTTGATAGGAACTGCATTCAACCTGTATGTTAACCTGAGGAGAATTGATATCTTTATTGTGTCTAACAATCTGTGAACATGGCATGTCTATTTAAATCTTTGATTTCATCATGTTTTGTAATTTTCAGCATACAAGTCCTTGCCTATTTTGTTAGATTTAAACCTAAGTATTTCAGTTTTTAAGCAATTGTTAACAGTACATATTTTTAACTTTTGTGTCTATATGTTCATTTCCAGGAGGTAGAAACAGGTTTTGTGTGTTTATCTTGCACCTGAGATTTGCTGGACTCCCTAGGTGTCTGCTTTCTAGAGATTCGTAGGATTTCCCACATAGACAAGCATGGCCTCTGCATGAGAATACCTGGATCCTCCCCTCAGGGCTTCTGACTTAGGGTGTGGACATCAGGACTTTTTAAACCTTCCTGGTGATTCTGACAAGCAGCTGAGGTGGAGAACCACTGCTCTCTGACCTTGTCGTCAGCGAGCAGAGATGCATTAAGCACAAGAGCCTAGTGCTAGGACCCCGCATCCTGCCCACTCTGCACTCGTGCCGCTTGCTGCCGGCCGGCATGGCTACCAGGCCTGGGCCCTAGCAGACAGTCCCTGGTGATTGAAGCATGGGCTCCTCTCAGCCCAGGAAAGACAACTAGCTGTAATGGATAGCCCGTTTTAATGAACAGAAGGTACTGATCGGTATAAAAAGGGGTGTTTGTCACTGAGGTGTCCTCATTTCTAGATGAGGATTTGTCTTCTCCGTGGTCTTGAACGCCGGCTTCGCCGTGGCACCCGCGTCTGGTGCACGCTGGCTCTGTCGCCACAGGGCAGGAGCTGCTCATGGAAAGGTATGTGCCCCGAGTGTGGAGCACTGGTCAGCTTTTCCACTTCGTAACAGCCTTGTTGTGGGCCTGAGAAGGCCACCAAAGGCAGACTTAAAAAGAAGCATGGCCAAATGCCTATCAGCCCGGTACCTAATGTAACCCGGGACCCATGTGAGGGAGGCTGAGCCTTCACCTTTCAGCCCTTCCCTCAGCACATGGTTCTCAGTTTAGGGCAGAGCTTGCTAAGATTCACTTTCTGGCGTTAGGGGCCCAGCCCCGCCAGCAGTACAGGTCTACACCGGTGTAATCTGAAACGTACAGACAGCGGAAAAGGAAGAAGTCTAGGGAGCTTGGGTCCTTAGACCACCAGAGAGCAGGGAAGGGATAGGAAGAGCCGGCGCGGGGCGGGGGGAGGGCTTCACCTCCCCCTGCTTCCCTGTGGGCTGGGTTCGGAGTCCCTCAGTGTCCTGGCCTCTCAGGTGGGATCAAGCAGGGTGGGCGCAGCTGCAGGGTTCCAGGCAAGAGCTCAAGCTCCAGTTCCAGGGACATAAGAGCCTCAGGCAAACGGATTACGGGCCACCGCCCCAAGAGTTGAGTGGGCCACAAGCAATCCCCGGTGCCCAGGCACTTCCCCATGAGCGCCGCCTGCAGGCGACAGTGTGCCAGGCCAGCCTGACCAGGACCAGTGCACCGTGGGTGCAAGGCTTCTCAAATACGTGCTCCAGCTCATCAGTCTTAGGACTTCTGAGGCAACCTAGTGGGTCCTGGACTTCTGTCGCTGTGGGGCCTCAAACCTGTTGAGACCTCAGACGGCCAGAACCCACCTCCAGAGTCCCTACGACCAACGTTGTCTGGAGCTGCTCCAGACACTGCCAGGGTTGCTACTGACAGGAATGGGATCCCCGGAGAAAGCCTTGCCCATGGGCATCCACCAGCTGCGGACAGGCCCGGACCCTGCACGGCCTGCCTGGGCTGCCCCTTGTATATCCTGGATGGCATCTGCCGGCCCCAGGCTGAGTCCCCACCCGCAGAGACTGGCCCTGGGGAGAGCAAGGCAAGCCCCTAACCTGGGACAAGTGGACACTGAGGATTCCCAGACCCAGCCCCGGGTGGCTCCAGCCTGGGACTGCTCCCTTCGGGCTCCGGTCTTGGCCCTCACTCTCCTCCCCTTCTTGGCCCTCGTCTGGACCCGCGCTTTCCGCTGCCTCGTGGTCCTCTGCTCCAGCCCTGGGAGGGAACGAGGCTCCCCTGACCGTCGAAGCCAGGGAGGCCCCTCTCTCTGCCTGCTGGGCCCGGTGCCACCACTCAGTTCTGCAAGGGCTGCTGAGGAGGCACAGACCCCAGAGGCAGGAACCGGGGCTGAGGGCAGGAACCACAGAGGCGCAGACGCGGGGGCGGGGCATGGGATGGAATGGTGGCAGGTGCGCAAGGCCCGGGCTGCGGTCAGGGTCAGCACCGGGTGCGGGGATGCGCCACGTGGGCCTGCAGGGCCTCCCGGATGCCGCGCTGCCAGTCTCGAGCCAGCTGCACCGGGGTCACGGAGGCCTGGGAACAACGGTATGGGTCAGTCCCCTGCAGGCGCTCCACCCACCCTCAGGACAGGAGCCAGGGCTGCGCCCACACTCACCGCGTTCGGCACCCCCAGCTCGGCCCCGTAGAGCAGCAGCAGCTTCATGGCTTTGTAGCTGCCATGCCGCACGGCCTCGTGCAGAGCCGTGTCCCCTTCCTGCTGAGAAGGCAGGCGGTCAAGCTCCTGTGTCTGCGTGCTGCCGTCCTCATGCGGGCAGGTCAGGGCTGCCGTCCCCGAGCACACAGCACCTGTGGTCCCGGCTGGGGCTCCTCAGTCCCTGCCCCTCTGGAGCTCCCAAGCGGGAAAAGACCAAGCGCCTGCCTTACCTTATCCTGTGCGTTCAGGTGGGCGCCACACTCGATGAGGTGCTCCAGGCAGTCGGGGTGCCGGGTGCGTACTGCCACATGCAGGGGGGTGCTCCCAATCTGAGAGAAGTGGGGGTCAGTGCTGGGTGTGGATTGGCGAGCCCTGCCCAACCCACGGGACTACACGTGCTCTCTTCTCCCCTCCTGTGTTCCGGACAGGCCCCCAAAGCACCGTGCCCCTCACCTTGTCCCGGGCGTTGACCCGGGCTCCCTGGTTAAGCAACTGTTTGAGGATGTCCAGATGTCCTCCGCGGCAGGCCCAGAACACGGGTGTCCTGTCCAGCTGCAAAACAAAAGCACCCAAGCACTCAGAGCTGCTGGGATGCGAAACCGGGTGTGGACCAGAGGCTGGGCCTTTTTCCCCATCCTTACCAAGTCCCGCGCGTCCACGGTGGCACCTGCCGCCAGCAGCTTGTTCACCAGCTGGCTGTGACCCTTCAGACAGGCCCAGTGCAAGGCGGTGCGGTGGAGCTGGGGGCAGAGATGGGAGATTAGGCAGAGGGAGTGCAGCTAACCCTGGAGACCCCATGCCGTCCCCTTCCCAGGGCCAGGTCCCTGAATGGAATTGCTGCTTCCTCCCCGCCCTCTGGGAGGCATCACTGGATTCATGCCCATGAAAGTGAAAATCCCTGTAGCCTCCCAGGCCAGGACTTGAACACACTGAAGGCAGCGCTCCTGCAGCTGCAGCTGCTGCCAGCCGACTCACCCCCACTGTGCTACCTTGTCATGGGCACTGGGGTCCCCTCCGTCTGTCAGGTATTTGTCAATCAGGGACTCCTGGTTCTCAGCAGCTGCCTTCAGGAACATCTCCAGGTCCACAGGCTCCACCTGGGCCTGGGGCTGTGGCTGGGTCAGTTGAAGACAAGACCAAATCACTCCCGAAGGCCGCAGGTGCCCAAGAGGTCACAGCTCCACCAGCCTGGCCCACGGGTCCCAGGCAGCCGACCGAGGAGCACTGCCGGCTTGTACTAATGCAGTTTCTTGTTCTAATCCCACCCCAGGAGATTGAATAGACTGTGTGTGTGTGAGTGTGTGTGTTACGGATTGACTTGTATCTCCCCAAGATTCATGTGAAGTCCTAACCCCAGGTACCTCAGAATGTGACCTTATTTGGAAACAGAGTCACTGAGGATGGAATTAGTTCAAGATGAGGTCACGCCGCAGTACGGTGGGTCCCTCACTGGTACGACTTGTGTTAAGGTGGGCTCTAATCCAGTGTGACTGGTGTCACGAAAGGGGACATGTGGGCCGTGTGCAGTGGCTCACGGCTGTAATCCCAGCACTTTGGGAGGCCGAGGCTGGAGCGCAGTGGCGCAATCTTGGGTCATTGCAAGCTCCACCTCCCAGGTTCACACCATTCTCCTGCCTCAGCCTCCCAAGTAGCTGGGACTACAGGTGTCCACCACCATGCCCGGCTAATCACCTCCTGATCATGAGGTCAGGAGATCGAGACCATCCTGGCTAACACGGTGAAACCCCATCTCTACTAAAAAATACAAAAAATTAGCCGGGCGTTGTGGCGGGCATCTGTAGTCTCAGCTACTCGGGAGGCTGAGGCAGGAGAATGGCGTGAACCCGGGAGGCGGAGCTTGCAGTGAGCTGAGATCCGG
>NW_012109807.1:8975788-8977007 GCF_000951045.1 Mandrillus leucophaeus | reverse complement strand
CCTCCTGGGTTCAAGCAATTCTTCTGCCTCAGCCTCCCGAGTAGCTGGGATTACAGGCACCCGCCACTATGCCCAGCTAATTTTTTATATTTTTAGTAGAGACGGGGTTTCACCATGTTGGCCAGTCTGGTCTTGAACTCCTGACCTCATGATTCAGCCGCCTCAGCCTCCCAGAGTGCCGGGATTACAGGCTTGGGCCATCGCGCCCAGCCAAAAACTTAGTTCTTAGGCTAAATTTCGGGTGCTTTTCTCAGACAAAGGTGTTCCTTGCTTTTTTTTTCTCTTTGAGATGGAGTTTCGCTCTTGTTGCCCAGGCTGGAGTGCAATGGCACGATCTTGGCTCACTGCAACTTCCACCTCCCGGGTTCAAGTGATTCTCCTGCCCCAGCCTCCCAAGTAGTTGGGGTTACAGGCGAGTGCCACCACCCTGGCTAATTTTGTATTTTTAGTAGAGATGGGGTTTCTCCATGTTGGTCAGGCTGGTCTCGAACTCCCGACCTCAGGTGACGCCCAGCCTCTTCCTTGTTTTTGGTTATGAGGAGGAAAAGAGTCATTTAAAATGACGGCAAAGGGGCTGGGCGTGGTGGCTCACGCCTGGAATGCCAGTACTCTGGGAGGCTAAGGTGGGCAGATCACCTGAGGTCAAGAGTTCGAGACCAGCCTGGCCAACATGGTGAAACCCCGTCTCTACTAAAAATATAAAAATTAGCCAGATGCCTGTAGTCCCAGCTACTTGGGAGGCTGAAGCACGAGAATCACTTGATCCCAGAAGGTGGAGGCTGTGGTGAGCCAAAATCACACCACTGCACTCCAGCCTGGATGACAGAGTGAGACTCGGTCTCAAAAAAAAGTAAAATGAGTGCAAAAAACCAAGAAAAAGTAAGGCTGGCCACCACTGTCCACTCCAACTCACAAACGCCCCTCAGCCCATGGCACTGGAGGAGCGTCGTTTTACACCCACAAGCTTCAGGGAAATTCTCAATAGAAAACCCATTGGTTGTCTCATATGACTGGTATTAACTCTGACTTAAAAGAAAGAAAGACTTTGGGAGGCCAAGGCGGGCGGATCACAAGGTCAGGAGATCAAGACCACGGTGAAACCATGTCTCTACTACAAACACAAAAAGTTAGCCGGGCGCGGTGGCGGGCTCCTGTAGTCCCAGCTACTCGGGAGGCTGAGGCAGGAGAATGGTGTGAACCCGGGAGGCGGAGCTTGCAG
>NW_012109807.1:8970600-8974193 GCF_000951045.1 Mandrillus leucophaeus | reverse complement strand
CCCTCCCTGCCCTCAGAGGGAACCAGCCTCGCCAGCCCTCCCTGCCCTCAGAGGGAACCAGCCTCGCCAACACCTTCCTCTCAGCCTTCCAGCCCCTAGGACTGCGAGGTGACACACACCTGCTGTTGAGGCTGTCCAGGCTGTGGGACTTTGTTATGGCAGCCCTGGCGGACACATCCCCGGGGGCTCTGGAATGGATTTCAGGGGCTCCCCAGGTGCCGGCTGTGTGGTCCTGGCCTGCAGTGCCCACTCCTCCTCCAGCCCTCCCTCTGGAACTGGAGCCCTGGCGTCGGCATGCCCCAGCCCCGACCTCCCACTCACCTTAACCAGGGGCTCAGGTTTCCTGGGGGGGACTCTGTGTCTCAGTCGCTTTTTCCGTCTTTGAACCAAGTTTTCCAAGTCAGCCAGGTTATCCAGATTAAATCTGGAACTGTTAAATCTTTCAAGCTGGGGCAGAAGACAAGACCATGCCAGTCACTAGCCGCTGGTCAAGATCTCTCTGCCCTGCCGACAGCAGACACCAGCTGCCCAGGCTGCCCCACCAGAGTCCCTCCAGGCCTCACTGCTCAGCCAGCCTCAGGGATCAGCCCCCGCCCCTGCCCCTCTCTCACTTTCTTCTTCTTCTCTTCTTCCAATTTCAGCTTCTCCCGGGCCACAGCCTCTTGGGGGCCCCTCCTCCAGTCAGTAGGCCAGGCTCCAGGGTCAGGAAGTCCATGTCCAAATCCTAACACCTTCCCTCCAACTCTTTCTCCACTTACCTGTAGGAACAGGATATGAGTACCGAGTTGGGAAAACTGGAGGAGCCCTTAGAAAGCAGAGCTGTGGAGTACCAGGGAGCTGTCTGCTAAGGGCGAATGTCACAAGGCTGCTGCCCGGGATGGGAGTCGGCCTCAAAGCCCCAGCGGTCCAGAGTGCTGGCCAGCTCCCTCACCCCGTGGGTGCTGCTTGCTCTGCAACCATGGCATCGGCTGACACCGTGTCAGCCGATCCCCGCCTACCCTGCTCCTGTCAGCAGGAACACAGCTGGGGGGACATGAGGCCACAATCTATTTATACTGCTGGGCGTGTGCCCAGGTAGGCTCAGGGCAGATGACACCTTAGCTTCCCCCATGTTGTTGTCCTTAAGATTCCTCCCAGATCATACTGACTGCCACTTGACTCCAAGCTCAGAGGGACAGAGGAGAAGCCCCCGCCGGGTAAAATTCTAAATGCCTGGGTTCAGTTTTCGGCTCCTTTTGAAGCTACATTTAAGCTCAAACACTTTTAGGCACTTGCCTAATGAGCTGGGAAGGTTGTGAGTTATTGGGGCCTGTGCCTGGGGCAAAGCCTGTAGCAAACATCCATGCTTCCTCCCACTGCCCCACCTCAGGAGTTCGGGAGGAATCAGCATGTGGGGAAAGAACAGGCTGGAATGATAGGGTAACAGATCCTAGGACTTTCCAGCCAGGTAGAACCATATTTCTTCTAAAGAACTCTAGCAACCTAACACTTCCCTGCCATTTGCCTCCCAGCAGAGGCTGCACCAGGCTGGGGCCTCCAGCCCAGAGGGGCTTGCTGGGCCTCACACCCTCCAGGCCCCTCCTCACCCAAACCGACATCCCTAAGCATCACTGTCGCTCACTGCCCAGGGAGCGCAAGAGCACCTTCCCCATCCCCAAGGCAGCCAGGCCCTCTGGCCATTTCCAGAGCAACAACTATCATGGTGCTTAAGCTGAGCTACCACCACCACGGCGACCACCACGGCTACACTCGCATCTTCCAAAGTAACCTGCATTTCCTGTTCCTCTTTCGCCATCACCATCCATCCAGGGCAAAACTCACTGAACTCAAGGATTTTCATGTCTTCTTTCCCACTGACGTCCCTCTTGTTCCCTATCCCCCCCCACCTCCCATGAGAACCGAGCAGACACACCAGAAAGAACTGCACGCCCAGCCGGCTGTGGTGGGACACGCTTGGAGTCCCAGCTACTCAGGAGGCCCCGGTGGGAGGATCGCTTGAGCCTGGGACTTCAAGGCCAGCCTGGGCAACCTAGCAAGCCTCCATTTCAAAAAATACCGATTTTTATAAAAGAAATGCATGCTTCCTTGCACCTAAGACTTGACCCTCACACCACAGAAAGAAGCTGCCAGCCCTCCTCTAGCCAGTCTCCTCCCGTCCAGCCGGTCCCAGGGTGCCTCCCACCTCCGTCCCACATCCTTACCAACTGCTGAATGCTGATGAAGTCCATGGTCCCCCCTGTTCCTTACACCCCCCAGTGAGAAGAGCTGAGCTGCTCAGCCCTTTATAGGAGCGCCTGCGGGTGGGCGGGGGTGGACAGTGGACTGGCCCAGGGGCTTGCACCTGGGCCGGATGACTCTGGGACTCTGTCACACCAACCAAAATACCAGTCTGGGAATGCAGCCCACTGGGGAAAGGAAAAGGAGCTGTTTGGACATGAGTTGGCTACATTCTCGGACACCCACTCCTGCACCTCTGCCATGCCCCACACCTACTCAGGGGCCATTTAACCAACATGCTGCTAGCGCAGACTGGGGTGAAATGTGTTCCCCTCTCCTAAGTTTAGATGCCACTCCTGAAGCAAGCCCAGCCTGGCCTCCATGTTGTAGGGCTGGCTGCCTGCGAACCTGAAAGCCCAGCCTGGGTGGCTGAGCAAGGAGACTGGAAACCTGAAGGGGTGGTCAGGAGGGGCAGGAGCGGCCAGCCTACAGCCTCAGCCCTTGTGGTGGCCACGTGAGGAAACCGTGATCTCCCAACTTGCAGTTTCAAGGCTGCCCTTCCCTGTGCTGTGTGTTTCTTGCCCTCGGGCTCCCCCGCTCCTCCCCCAGCGCTCTCAGAGCACATGGCAGCTGCCCCAGCCCTGGATTCAAGCCTGGCGCCTGTCCTCCGGCCTCTGGAAGTCCTCCGCGCCCTTCCATAGGCCCCTACCAGACGCTCTCCGGGGACGAAGCGTGCCCTTCCAGCCACAGGAAAGGGGAGACTGAGCCGCGCCAGGTCCCGGGATGGAATAGTAACCATGAAATCCAGCTGCAGAGCAATGTGCCTCAAGTCACCAGTCACCATTTCTAATTCTCAGGAAGCCAGGCATGCCCTTCACCCAGCTGGACCTTGAACTCTGCCTTGGCCTTTGCAAGGAAACCAGCCAGTAAAGAAGACCCCAGAATCACAGCAGCCTGAGCAGAGAAGAGGAGGGCATGGGAGGGAGAACCGCGGCCAAGGACGGCCACAGGCCCCAGATGGCTGCCCAGCTCCCAAAGAACTGGCCTCTGAGAAGGGCTTCCACATCTTCAGAAAACTCAGGGAAAGGCAGAGCTTTCTTAGAAAACTCAGTTCTTGACCCGGCACAGTGGCTCACGCCTGTAATCCCGGCACTTTGGGAGGCCGAGGTGGGCGGATCACGAGGTCAAGAGATCGAGACCATCCTGGCCCACATGGTGAAACCCTGTCTACTAAAAATACAAAAAACTAGCCGGGCGAGGTGGTGGCGCCTGTAATCCCAGCTACTCGGGAGGCTGAGGCAGGAGAATGGCGTGAACCCGGGAGGCGGAGGTTGCAGTGAGCTGAGATCGCGCCACTGCACTCCAGCCTGGCGACA
>NW_012109807.1:8966237-8969335 GCF_000951045.1 Mandrillus leucophaeus | reverse complement strand
ATGGTGTGAACCCGGGAGGCGGAGCTTGCAGTGAGCCGAGATCGCGCCACTGCACTCCAGCCTGGGTGACAGAGCGAGACTCAGTCTCAAAAAAAAAAAAAAAAAAAGAAAAAAAAGAAAGAAAGAGAGAAAAAAAGCCAGAAACAGTATGTTGAACAAGAAAGGAAAAAACATTCCTTATAAAAAGTTCAAACATAAATAGAAGACTCAGGACCTCCTTGACTCCCTCTCTTGCCACATGGCCCAGGAGAAACCACGGCTGGCAGTTTAACAGCCCCCCTCCTGCTTCCGCTCTGTGCATTTTGTGGATGCACATCCACATTTTTCTTTTGAGACAGGGTCTCACTCTGTTGCCCAGGCTGGAGTGCAATGGTGCAATCTCAGCTCACTGCAACCTCCACCTCCCGGGTTCAAGCGATTCTCCTGCCTCAGCCTTCAGAGTAGTTGGGATTACAGGCACCTGCCACCACATCCAGCTATTTTTTGTATTTTTAGTAGAGACAGGGTTTTACTGTGTTAACCAGGATGGTCTGGAACTCCTGACCTTAGGTGATCCTCCTGCCTCGGCCTCCCAAAGTGCTGGGCTTACAGGTGTGAGCCATCGCTCCTGGCCTACATCCACTTATAGATCCATACATTTATACCTGATCTTAGCCAAAAGGCTGAGAGGCGATCACATTCTACAGACATGTTCTGTGCGAAGAACTGTGGACACGAGCGGCACTCTCCTGTCAGCACACCGTGTTCTGCTGCACAGCAGAGACCTTGGATCTGCAGAACTCCACCCTCCCTATCAGAAGGAGTCGGTTCTCTCTCTCTCTTTTCTTTTTTTTTTTTTTGAGACGGACTCTCGCTACGTCACCCAGGCTGGAGTGAGTAGCACGATCTCGGCTCACTGCAAGCTCCGCCTCCCGGGTTCCCACCATTCTCCTGCCTCAGCCTCCCGAGTAGCTGGGACTACAGGTGCCCGCCACCTCGCCCGGCTAATTTTTCTGTATTTTTAGTAGAGACGGGGTTTTACCGTGTTAGCCAGGATGGTCTCGATCTCCTGACCTTGTGATCCACCCACCTCGGCCTCCCAAAGTGCGGGGATTACAGGTGTGAGCCACCGCGCCCAGTGGTTCTCTCTTTTTTTTAACGTTGCACTCCATGCTCCAATGCACACATTTGTAAATGCTCCTGTAAATAAACATCTTTGTAACCATGGAAGAACATCTAATAGCTACACAGAAATCAAAGTATTGGCTCTGCTCATTTAAATTTAAATAGATACTGTCAAACTGCCATCTACAGTGACTGTACCAATCCCCATGAATGGACATCAAGAAACAGAGCATAAAAGACAAAAAGGGAAAAAATTAAATGTACATCTATAGAACAAAGGATCAGGGTCTAGAATAGAAACACTCCTGTGACGAAGCAGCATTTCTGAAACTGGCATGGGTAGGCGGCTCACAGCAGACACAGGCGCTCAACCTCACTGTAGCCAGCAATGAAAAACGAAACAGCACTTTTCTCCTGTTGGACTGTCGCCATGAATGGAATCATGGTATATGAGCAAAGTGCTGATGAGGCGCTGGGGAAGCGGGCCTCCCTCAGGCTGCCTGCCACGTGCCAGGCCCTCTCTCGAGGGCTCTCCCTGTGCGCACTCACCTCGTCCCACAGTGACCCTGAGGCAGGCCCTATGATAACCACTGCCTGTACAGAAGAGGAAACAGAGGGGCAGACAGCTAAAGTGACTTTTCCCAAGGACATTCAGCTAGAAAGCAGCTTCTCACATAGTCCCTATTTTCTTCTAATACTTACATAGTTTTGTGTTTTTATATTTAGATATTTAATCTTGTAATTTATCTTTGTGTGTGGGATGAGGTAAGGATATCACTTTATTTTTTTCCAAATGAATAGATGTCTCATGTGAACTAATTTAGAATATGATCATCTGCCCAGGCTTACACACTTTTAGCCACACCAGATCTACTCCCTCGCTTCCAGAGTGACCAGACTGGGGCTCTTCCTGGGTCGTCTGGCCTCATTTCCCTGCCCAGCAGCATGGATGCTGACCAAGGCAGGGGCATGGAGAACTGGTCTGTGTACCCTTTAAAGGCAGCTGGAGACAGGGTGGCAGCTCAGCTGGATAGCAGGTCCCGCAGGTCACTGTTGCAGGGCAGCAGGTCACATGCTAGCCGTGCCTTTCGGTCCCGGACGGCCTTCAGGGCGGGGCTGTGTTGCAGGAGGAGGGAGCAGATGTCCCCGTGACCCCTCTCAGCGGCCTGTGGAGAGAGAGGCTGGAATCAAAGGGCATACCCCGCACTGGGCTCTGCTCTTTCTTGTTCCACTTTCAGGGGCTTCTTCCTTCTAAAAAAGAGGCCTCTCGGGGTGCGGTGGCTCACGCCTGTAATCCCAGCACTTTGGGAGGCCGAGGTAGGCGGATCACTAGGTCAGGAGTTCGAGACCAGCCTGACATGGTGAAACCCCATCTTTACTAAAAATACAAAAATCAGCCGAGTGTGGTGGCACGTGCCTGTAATCCCAGCTACTCAGGAGACTGAGGCAAGAGAATCACTTGAACCCGGGAGGCGGAGTTTGCAGTGAGCCGAGATCGCGCCATTACACTCCAGCCTGGCCAACAGAGCGAGACTCCAACTCAAAAAAAAAAAAAAAAAGAGGCCTCATGGAAACAGAGACACGGCTGTTCGAGTAGATTTCTCCTAATTCCTACCAAATCCCAATGACTTTATACTGATCTGCGGAGTATCCCAGTGCCATTCTCACAGCTAGCCTGAGTTTTCTTTCTTGTGTCCTTTGCGAACTGTCTTTGGCCAGACCTACACATTAAAAACGAATACAGCACCTTGTATCTCCAGGCATCGCTCACAAGCCTGCACACATCACCTACAGGGTGCTGTGCACTGTGGGCACAGGAGGCACCAGACATGGCCCCCACCCTTTAGGAACTTTTATTCATTTATTTTCTTGTATTTTTAAATTTTTACTTTGCGTTTTAGAGACAGGGTCTCACTCTGTTGGCCAGGCTGGAGTTCAGTAGTTTGCGTTTGAGAGACAGGGTCTCACTCTGTTGGCCAGGCTGGAGTTCAGTA
>NW_012109807.1:8960940-8961647 GCF_000951045.1 Mandrillus leucophaeus | reverse complement strand
CCTAGTTCCCTGTGCTCTCTTCTTCTAAGGCAGAAACCCCAATCCGGATGCCAGTTTCTAACCTACCTCCTCCAAAACATAATAGAGTTAAGCTGATCTACATAGATTATCTTATTTAACTTTCACAATAGCCCTCACAGGCAAGAATCATCATTATTCCCATTTTACAGATGAAGAAATTTAGGCTTAATAAATGGCTTGCCCAAAGCCACAGGGCTAACGTGGCCACCTGGGATTCTAAACCAGGTTTGCCTGGACTCTTAATAACTCTGTGAACCACTATGATTTCCTACTCCTCCCAACAGACAAATTGATAGACTCCAGGGGCTTTTGAGAGGTATCAAAATTAACACTAGTGGCAACCACCCTCCCAAATTTGAATCCAAATCTTTACTCAGCTGGTCCTCCTGAGTAGACACAAAGCTCTCAATTCTGCTGCCTTAATTCAGCCAGTAGGATGTTGTCAGCAGTTGTGAGATGCATCCCAAATAATGTTTACAAAAAATAAAATATGAATGTTTGCGAATCGTTTTAAAAGACACATACATAGGCCGGGTACTGTGGCTCATGCCTGTAATCCCAGAACTTTGGGAGGCCGAGGCAGGTGGATCACCTGAGGTCAGGAGTTCGAGACCAGCCTAGCCAATACGGTGAAACTCTGTCTCTACTAAAAATACAAAAAATTAACCCGGCATGGTGGTGCGTGC
>NW_012109807.1:8953485-8955770 GCF_000951045.1 Mandrillus leucophaeus | reverse complement strand
AAAAAAAAAAAAAAAAAAAAAAAAAAAAAAAAAACTGGAGAAGGGAGCAGGAGCGAACCCCAGGAAACCTTCACAATAACTCACAGACCTGGAGAAAGCAAAGCCTCAAGGACTCCAAGTGGGGGCGTGGCATGATCAGAACTGCTTTAAACCATCGCTCCAGGAGAAAATCAAAGGGGCAAGAGGGGACTAGATTTACACACACATATGATTTACACACATATGCCACACATGCACAGACCACCTCTCAAAGGTGCCTGCAAACTCAGTAAAGTGGCCGAGCAGGGTAGCTCACACCTGCAATCTCAGCACTTACGGAGGCAGAGGCAGGAGGATCAATTGAGCCCAGGAGTCTGAGACCAGCCTGGGCAACACAGTGAGACCCCATTCCTCACAAAAAAGGAAAAACAATCGGTAAAGTGAATGCCTCAAAGGATGGGCCTAGAAGGCTGAGGGATGAGGAGCTGGGTGGGAGGGAAACTCGCTTTCATGGCATGCCCTTGTTGACTCTTCAGATTGTTCACCATGTGTAGGTATTTCCAGCTAGAAAAGAGTTTAATTAAATGATCACTCCAGCTAACATACAGCAAGTGGACTACAGGGACAGGCAAGAGTATGCATAAGTTTCAGAAAACTATATGGAGAAGGCTGCCTGCCATGTCTCTAAGGGAAAGAAAACTAAAGCGCCACAGTACATTTTAATACATGCTCAGAAAAAAAGGCTGGGCAATTATCCATTAGTCCTAAAGTGATGACAGATGAGCAAGGGGATTACAAATGATTTTAATTGTCTTCTCTCTGATTTCCGGTTTTCCCCATGTTTTCTACATGAACATGTTATAACTTCAAGGAAACAACATTTTTGGAAGGGGGAATGGGCCCACCTTATGCAGACTGGTCATGCCGTCGTCATCCACCACCCTGGGGTTGGACCCATGTGATAGCAGGAGCCGTGCGATTTCAGTGTGCCCGCAGTAGCTGGCTCGGTGCAGAGCAGTGGCACCCCCGTGGGTCTGGGCATCACACTTAGCTCCGTTTTCCAGCAGGAACTGGCACACAGCATAGTGCCCATTGCGGCTGGCATAGTGCTGCAGGGAACAGAGACCGAGATCAGATGGGAGAAGCCAGGCAGGGGACAATGGTGGTGGAGAGGTGAGAGCATGCCCCCACCTGCAGTGAGGGGCCTGGAGTCATCTCAGGTTCCACCCCCAGCAGTCGTGTGACCTGGGCAAGCTTCTGCATGCCTAACCTGAGTTTATTCAACTGAAAAATGGGGAAAATGATCATTCCTATCTCACAGAATTGTTACGAAAATAAAACTAAATCATTGGCTGGGTGCAGTGGCTCACATCTATAATCCCAGCACTTTGGGAAGCTGAGGCAGGTGGATCACCTGAAGTCAGGAGTTCGAGACCAGCCTGGCCAACATGGTGAAAACCCATCTGTACTAAAAATACAAAAATTAGCTGGATGTGGTGGCAAGTACCTGTAGTCCCAGCTACTCGGGAGGCTAAGGCAGGAGAATCGCTTGAACCTGGGAGGCGGAGGTTGCAGTGAGCTGAGATCGCACCACTGTACTCCAACCTGGGTAACAGAGCGAGACTGCATCTCAAAACAAAACAAAACACAACCTAAATCACTGATGTAAAGCTCTCACACTAATTTAAAAAATCCAGGTTCACATGATGCTTAAAAAGAGAAATTTTGCTGGAAGAGAAGAAAGGGAGGGAGGAGGTAAAAGTTAACCATCAATCCCCCTCCTCACAGAGCAGGTGTCTCCTGAGTTAACGCTTCTGTCTCCTGACCCTGTGCTCCTCTTTAGCTCACCAGTGCAGTGTAGCCGGCTGAGTCGGGCTGACTCGGGTCCTCAGCCTTCTGGATTAAATGCTTCACTCGGCCCAGGTCTCCATTCAGGGCTGCCGACCAGATTCCTGCAGAAAGTCAACCAAAGGACCGAATGATGCTGATGACTGGGAGTTTCAGTGCTTGCTCTGCCTCGTGACCTCAGTTTTCTTGTCTATAAAGTGAAGAATATTCATCCCTTCAACAAATACCAACCGAGCACCTCCTCTGTGTTGAGGTTTGTTCTGAATGCTGGTGACTTAGCTGTGAACAAGACAGACAGGGGCACGTCTCATGAGGACAGTAGAACTGGGTGGACACAGACATCTCCATCCCACTTCTAACACAGCAGTGCTGGATGAAGTAATGTTTAAAATGTTTGGATCTAGAGTGAAATTCAGGTCGGGCTGGGATTACAGGCACCCACCACCATGCCCAGCTAA
>NW_012109807.1:8947655-8951040 GCF_000951045.1 Mandrillus leucophaeus | reverse complement strand
TTTTGTATTTTTAGTAGAGACGGGGTTTCACCGTGTTAGTCAGGATGGTCTCGATCTCCTGACCTTGTGATCCGCCCATCTCGGCCTCCCAAAGTGCTGGAATTAAGGCGTGAGCCACCGCGCCCGGCCCAAGCCCGGATAATTTTTATATTTTTAGTAGAGATGGGGTTTCACCATCTTGGCCAGGCTGGTCTCAAACTCCTGACCTTGTGATCCACCCACCTCAGCCTCCCAAAGTGCTAGGATTACAGGCGTGAGCCACCACACCTGGCCAGTCAATGATATTTTTAATGTGCCACTAAATTCGGTTTGATACTATTTTTATTGAGGATTTTTTAATCTATGTTCATTAGGGATATTGGCCTATGGGTTTTTTTTTGCTGTGTTGCAGAAAAATATTAAAGAGTGGTAAAGAAACATGGAAGACAATGTACCAACATATATCTAATAGAAGTTCAAAAAAGGCTGGGTGCGGTGGCTCACGCCTGTAATCCCGGCACTTTGGGAGGCCGAGGCGGGCAGATCACTTGAGGTCAGGAGTTCAAGACTAGCCTGGCGAACATGGTAAAACCCCATCTCTACTAAATATACAAAAAAATTACCCGGGCATGGTGGTGAGTGCCTGTAATCCCAGCTACTCGGGAGGCTGAGGCAGAACTGCTTGAACCCAGGAAACAGTGGTTGTTTTTCTTGAGACTCCATCTCAAAAAAAAAAAAGGTAAAAAAAAAAAAGAGACAGAGGAACTGGATACAATGGGAGAAGAGGCATAATACATACAGGCACAATAAAATGGAAAGGAAAATAAACCCAGAAAGTCGGTATGACTTGAAAAAAAAAAAAAAATTCACACAACAGGCTGGGCATGGTGGCTCATGCCTATAATCCTCATCATTTTGGGAGGCTGAGAAAGGAGGATCGCTTGAGACCAGGAATCCAAGACCAGCCTAAGCAACATAGTGAGACCTTGTCTCTGAAAAAAATTAAAAATAAAAAAAGTCCACAAAACAAAATAGATAAGCATCTTTTCCACATGTAGGAAATAGATAATAAATCAGTAAGCAAACAAAATAATGTAAGATTGTAAAGGCTAAGCACAGTGGCTCACGCCTGTAATCCCAGCACTTTGGGAGGCCAAGGTGGGCGGATCACCTGAGGTCAGGAGTTTGAGACCAGCCTGGCCAACATGGTGAAACCCCATCTCTACTAAAAATACAAAAATTAGCTGGGTGTGGTGGCGCATGCCTGTAATCTCAGCTACTCGGGAGGCTGAGGCAGGAGAATCGCTTGAACCCGGGAGGCGGAGGTTGCAGTGAGCTGATTGCGCCACTGCACTCCAGCCTGGATGACAAGAGCAAAACTCAGTCTCAAAAAATAAAGTAAATTTTTTATAAAATGTATTAAAGTTAATATTATTTGTAGGAGAGGTGATATTCCTATGTTATTAAGTCTTCCCAACCAAGAACATGTACCTTTTCTTTTGTTAAGATAGTTTTTTTTGTTTTTTGTTTTTACTTTAAAAATAAATTTTATTGCATATATGAGTTTTACAACACAATGTTATGGGATACATATGGGCAGTAAAAGGGTTACTACAGCGAAGCAGATTAACCAATCTCTAGTGAAGTGGATCCACAAATCTCACACAGTTTCTTTTATTGGTGACAAAAGTACCTAAAATTGGCTTATCAAACACACTCTTGCCATTAATGTTTTAAAGAATGTATTTGTTTGTCTTCACAAAAAAAAATGAGGAAATTGTTTGCAGTAAAAATTGGTTTTTATGAAAGCAAGATGCCGGGCGCGGTGGTTCACGCCTGTAATCCCAGCACTTTGGGAGGCCAAGGCGGGCGGATCATGAGGTCAGGAGTTCTGAGACCAGCCTGACCAATATGGTGAAACCCGTCTTTACTAAAAATACAAAAACTAGCCGGGCATGGTAGCACACGCCTGTAATCCCAGATACTCAGGAGAGGAGAAGAATCACTTGAACCCAGGAGGCGGAGGTTGCAGTGAGCCAAGATTGCGCTACTGCTCCCCAGCCTGAACAAAAGAGGGAGATTCTGTCTCAAAAAAACAAAACAAACAAGCAAGATGATGGACACATCAGAGTAACTGGCCTAACTTTGGATAATGCAATGTTTACTTCTTAACAGCGCTATTGACATTTATGGGCCGGATGATTACTGTAGGGAGCTGTCCTGTGCGTTGTACCATGTATACAGCATCTCTTGTCTCTACCTACTACACACACCTGTAGCACCCTCCCGCCTGTGACACCCCAGAATGTCTCCAGACATTCCCCAAGTCCCTTAAAGGGCAGAACTGTCCCCAGTTGAGAACTACGGTGTTTAGGGAGGGTTTCTGAGGAGATGGCATTGGAGCTGGGATCTGAAGAAAAGCATCAGCTAGCTTAACGGTTGTAGGAAGTTCATTCGAAGGAGACGGGACAACAAGTCCGATGGCCTTCACTCAGGAAAAGGTCTTGCATATTTGAGACACCAAAACAAGACTAGTGTGGCTGCGGCGTAGTGATTGGGAGAAGAAAAGCACGAGAAATAAAATAAGGGAGAGAAGTAGAGGCGGCAGGGATGAGTCTACAGAGCTTTGTAGGCCATAACAAGGAATGATCTGATTTCTAATATTCAAAAAGCCGCTCTGGCTGCTATGTGAGAGTAGAAAACCCTGTAGGAGGGCAATCGTGGGAGCGAAAAGACCCTCTGAGGCAACCACTTCAGCAGTGCAGAGGACAGTGGTCGGAGGGGCGGAGGGAAGTGGGCAGGTGCCAGAACCATGGTAAAGGAAGGGTTCCATGAGAAAGCTTGCACAGCAGTGGCAATCGAGGGCTGCATCCGCACGGGCAGACGACACAGCACAGTAGCACAATGGTTCCCAACACTCAGAAGAAGCACCTTGCTTTCCCGCCTTCCTCCGTTCCTATTGCCACCATAATCTCTGTATAATCTGGGCCAAACGTGTTATCTCTCTGGGTCCCACAGATGAGATACCGTGCCCTGCCTCGAAGGATGCCCGTGCGAAGTTCTTGCCATCTCTAAAGCATG
The DNA here is from genome assembly GCF_000951045.1 of Mandrillus leucophaeus. Lineage (NCBI taxonomy): Eukaryota > Metazoa > Chordata > Mammalia > Primates > Cercopithecidae > Mandrillus > Mandrillus leucophaeus. The sequence continues at coordinate 8,947,980 of NW_012109807.1, read as the reverse complement.
CAGGCGGCCTGGCACCCGGGGCCAAACAAGGGCCAGTGCCCTCCTTCACCGCGCAGCCCCCAGGCCTGCAGCCCCTCAGGGGGGTGCAACGCCCCAGGTGCAGATTCTGCCCCCCGGCCCCTCTCTCCCACACCTGAGCAGGCTTGCGTCTCCCAGGGGAGGTCGTCCCCCGCCACTCGGGAGGGTTATGGAAACCAGTGTCTCGGCTTCCCCGCCGCCCGCGAAACAGGTGTCTGCTGGCTGAGCTAGTGAGAGGCCCTGGCAGGCTCTCAGTACGCGGGAACCACGAGTCCCGCCCGCCCTCCCGCACCAGGCCCCACGCTCT
>NW_012109807.1:8936595-8946660 GCF_000951045.1 Mandrillus leucophaeus | reverse complement strand
CGCGCCGGGGCGCGCTCCGCGGTCTTTACCCCCTCTTCCTGGCACCACCCTGGGCCAAGGCCGACTGCCCCCGAGGCAGCGGCAAAGTGACGGCTGGAAAGGCCTGGTCCCCGTACCCCGCTCTTCCTTACAACTCCAGCAAGGGGCAGGTGGCCACAACTTGTCCTGCCTGTAGCTCCACCTCGAGGGCAGGGGCAGGGCCTTGGTTTGTGTAGAACCCCCTGGCCCCACAGTGGGCGCCGAGTTTACCGAATCGGTCTTCACGATCAAAACCCTATGGGCGGCCGTCTGCAGACCGTGCACCCGCGCAGCGTGCTCCTCAGCGGACCCCAGCCTTCTCAATTCCCAGTTAAAACCCAGGCAGCTGCCTGCTCAAGCCACGATCAAGTGTACAGGGGAGACCTCACTTCCACCGCCTGACTGGTTTAGAAAGGGTGCACGAGCAACAGAATGCAGGTTGGGTTCTGTGCCAGTCCCTCTCCAGGACAGTGGTCTGGTGCACACTGGGTGTAAATTCCTTCCCCCTACAGTTGGGGCACTGAAGACCCTAGCATTCCTGGTGGGTAGAAGGTTGGAAGCCATTTCTCCTCCCCTAAGCGGGTTGAGAACCCCATCCTCACACAAACAACCATCTCATCTCCACGACCTTCCACTCCTTTGGCCCTCACTCCCACTAACCGTCCTGAGTTCTGGGAAGGCACCCCCGCCCCCCAACTCCACTTCTCCCCTGGACTCCCAGTGCCCTGACTTCTCCTTCTGGCCAGAAGCCAAAGCTGGCTCCCAAGGGGCTGTGGCCATGGTCTGGTTCCCAGCGCCGCAGCCACCACTGTGGGAAAACACTGGAGCTGGGCTGTTCCCTCCCACAGGCAGGCAGGCAGGGACCACAAAAGTGGTGGCCGCCCTGGGACTGTGGGGGAGGCCCCGTCCAGCCTCCGTCCACCCAGAGAGCTTTCCCTCTCGGTACCCAGGAGGGCTTTAGCCCAAACATCTTAGCCCCATCACAGAAATCGTTTCATTTTCTCCATTTTATTTGTCAATATAAAAATACTCAAATATTTACAACAAATAAATACGCGGGGACACAATAAGTTACACCGTTGGGAGCCCCCCTCCTAGGGCTGGAAGAGAGTATGCCATTATCCACAGCAGTCCCACCCTCTCTCCCCTCACACAGCCTTTCCCAGCCCTGTACAGGAAGAAGGCAAGTATAAAATACCACTGAACCCCAGGGCCAAGTGGGAGGCCCCACCCACCCTTCCCCCAAAACACACAGGAGGCTCTATCTCCCTCCCCCCACCCTGAAAACATTCACAGCCCTAGGAGCAGGACTAGGCCCACCCCGAGCCCTGCACTCCCCCTGAAGGGGCACAGCACCCTGCCCACCCCACCCCCATATGTACATCGCTGCCCGACATTCCGGACAGTGGGGGTAGGAGAGGCAAAGTGATACGACCCCTTCCCCTTCATAGCTCCAATGACTCACCAGGAGGACCCAGGCCAAGGGAAGACTTGACAGAAACAGGAAGGCTATGCCACAAGCGCGCACGCACGTGCACACACACACACACACACACAAACACACGTGCAAATACAGACAAACACACATCTTGACATTTCTGCCTTGAAAAGTTTTGGCGGCTGGGGTCCCGCGTGTCTGTGATTCACAGAGAGGAAGATGCCTCCTGCGAGGCTGGTGCCCTGGTGAGCCACACCAAGTGGCAGTGCCCGTGCTGAGCAGAGCAGGTCCTCATGGCCGGGTGGGTGCTGGGCAGTATCCGTCCCAGACAGAGCAGGTGCCCATGCCATGTCCCTGAGGTAGCTGGTGCCTGTGCAAAAGTAGGAGCTATACCTCCCACGCTTCCCGCCGACGCGGTGGGGGTTTCCCCTCATACTGATGACTCCTCGGGGTTGGAGTCGGGCAGTGGCTGGCGTTGCTGCAGTTTGCGTCTCAGTTCATCCGCAAGCTCAGGCAGGGGGTGCCCGAGCCCTCCCCGGTCCTCCCCTCCTAGTTGTAAGCGCACGTAACCATTGGCATTTGAGTTCCGCCCACCCCCCAAGTGAAGCCGAGTTGGAGAAGGCAGAGGCTGGCCTGGGATGCCTGGAGGTGTCGAAGGGGGCCCCCCGCCGGGCTGGCACCGGGCATGCCCAGGTACTATCTTAAGGGAGCCATCTGAATAGTAGTAACCGACAGGATCCCAAAGTTTCTCATCTGGTTCAGGACAGGGCCGGAAGGGGGGACTGGTGGGCTCCTTGGGCAGCTCCAGGGGGTACACCAGGGTCCTCTCAGTAGCCTTGGCCCCTTTCTCCAGCTCTTCCCGCAGCCGCCGGCGCAGTGACAGCACCAGCAGCAGCAGCACCAGGCACACGGCCCCCAGGGCCACCACCGCCAGCCACACCAGCCCCAGGTTTTCCAGGGGGGCCCGGGCCTCCAAGGTCACCGACGGGCCTGCCACGACAGCCACAAGGTAGCCTTCAGCAGCTAGCCGCGCCCCCTGCTCCTCTGAAAAGCAGTGGTAGGTCCCAGCGTGGCGGGGCTGGGCGGCCATCACAACTAGGGCCTGGAGCCGGGCATCGTAGAGGAAAGAGCCGGGCTGTTCCGCAGGCAGGTCCCGGCCCCCAAAGGTCCAGCGCGCATGGGCCAAGTTGGAGGAGAGGTGGCAGGGCAGCACCAGGTCTGTGCCCGCCACCACCGTGATGTTTTTGGGAGTGGGCCTGACTGTAGTGGCAGAGAAAAGGGAGTGCATGTTAGTACAGGGAAGCAGGGCTAGGGAAGAGGAGAACAGAAACTCCAGCTCTGGTCCAGGGCTCAGCCCGACGCGAGGGGAATGAAAAAGCTCACCTTTCTTACTGCCTCGGAGGTTGCAGATGCCTGAAGTGTCCGAGATCATCACGTGCTGGATCAGCAGAGATCTGGTAGGGGATGGAGGGTACATCAGCAGCCTGGCTCCAACCACCCTGAGTCCCTGCTGGTCCTGGTCTATGTAGAGCCCAACTCACCCAGAGTGGCCACCCACGGCCACACAGCGGCTGGTGTTGACGCTCCAGGCGCAATAGGGGTCCCGGGCGAGGACACAGTCTGCACAGGAGCGGTACTTCATGCAGTCGGCCAGGGGCAGCTGCACCAGCTGAGAGCGGGAGCCGGCAAAGAGCAGCTTCTGCGAGAGAAGCGGGGCGCAGAAAGGGGGTCAGCCAGGGCCACACCGCGGGACGGGCGGCCGGACCAGAACGCAGCACGGGGACAGCTTGGACTTCTGCAGGGGGCACAGGACGGGGCACCAGAAGGAGGAACAAGGGAACAAGGCAGAGCTGTAGTGCTGAAAAGGGAGCTCTAAGAACTGCAGAACGCAAAGAGCTTACACAGGCCAGATGCAATCCTAAGCCCCTTAGAGACGTGACCTTATTAGAAAGGGATGATGGGGCTGTGAGGCCAAAAAGTATAATCACACACACTCACACACATAGTGCGGGAAATACATTTCTCTCAAGGCCCATCAGCCCTCACGACAGCAGCAGCATAACATAAGATGTTTTCCTGTTTCAACAGTGGATGCCAATCTGTGTGTTTCTTCAACCACACACTTTGTTTCTGCCATTATTCCATGTTCTGGGGGACAATTTTGAGTCACAATAGGTGGTAAAAGGCAAACAAATCAAAGTTCAGGAGGTGTAGCAAACATGCCACAAGAGTATTGCACAAGGCAACTGGGCACAGCAAGTCATGCCTGGAATACAAGCACTTTGGGAGGCTGAGGTGGGCAAATCTCCAACTTGAGGTTAGGAGTTCAAGACCAGCCTGGCCAACATGGTAAAACCTTGTCTCTACTAAAGATACAAAAATGAGCTGGGCATAGTGGCATGTGCCTGTAGTCCCAGTTACTTGGGAGGCTGAGGCAGAATTGCTTGAACCCGGGAGGTGGAGGTTGCAATCAGCTGAGATCACGCCACTGCACTCCAGCCTGGGCGACAGAGTGAGACTCCATCTCAACAACAACAACAACAAAAAACCTTTAGCTGGGCGTGGTGGCAGGCACCTATAATCAATCCCAGCTACTCAGGAGGCTGAGGCAGGACAATAGCTTCAACCTGGGAGGTGGAGGTTGCAGTGCACTGAGATCGCATCACTGCACTTCAGCCTGGGTGACAGAGTGAGACTCCGTCTCAAAAGAAACCAAAAGGATTGCACAAGGATATAATGCAAGCACTTCAGGGAAACAGTCATGGACATGGAGGGCTGGGACCAGAAAGCAACTGGGGGCTGGAAGGAAACCACCATGGTGAAGGCATCATAAACATCTCACAGCCTGGGAGGTCTGGTCACAGGGGCATGGTCAGGGAAGAGGCCAGAGCCAGGACCACAGCACAGCTTGGAGGGTCTGAAGGAAACATGGGAGTAGTTACAAGGCTTGATGCTGGGAGTGCGGCCCCGTGACCTGGCTGTATATAATGGCTCCGTGCAGCGCAGATTCCGTTCTGTTTTCATTCTCGTTTCCAGGAACCCACCCCAGGTTAGGCAAGGTGTGCGTCCATGCGTGTGTGTGTTCCTAACTCTGCACTAGCCAAGCATGTAGGCCCAACTGGGAGAAGCAGCCGGACAGACAGAGTGAGAAGGACAGTGCTGGGGACAGTGGCAGATAGGGCCCAACTCACTACCTTGCTCTGAGACAGCACCAGGCTTCCCATGGGCTCCTGGTCAAACAGCTGCAGCTCTTCAATCAGGTGAACCCAGGGCCCCAGGCTCACGGCCTTGAGCAGCCAGCCATCTCCTGAGGGGTGCAGACGGGAAGGTGTAAATGACAGGGCACAGGGCTGTGGGGCAGCTCCAAATCTCCCTGCCCTGGGCACACAGGCTTCTGCCCAGCCTTGAGCAGCCATGCCTGCATACCCATGCACCCACCTGTGCCAATGAACAGCACTGTATAGGTGGCTCCATCAAGTCCTGTAACCCGGTCGGCCACCAGGTGGGTGAAGTTGGTGCCCTTCTTCACGAGCAGGGGGCGGCTCCACCGAGGCCCCACCTGCTCCTCCATCAGCGGGTGCTTCTTGATGAAGTTGAGGGTGTTGTCGGGCAGCTCCAGGGAGCTGGTGTAACCGTGGCGCCGGTGCCAGTTGTTAATGCACTGGGGGCAGGATATGGGGGGCAGGCCATCAGCAGGGTGGGATGGCACAGCAGCTAGGTGGGGAGACGCATCCCTGCCCCAGCACTCACCGAGCCAGGCCGAGGGCTGGGTACAGGGTCGGTGTAGCGGCCCCACTTCTGGGCTTGCTCCCGGTACTCCTTGTAGGGGCCCTCAAACACCCGCTGGATCTCTTCCAACTGGTACTCACAGACGGCCGACAGGTACATGTCACCCCTGTCGCAGCGAGAGGGAGCCCAGGGTCAGGTACCCACCTTATCCCCTTCCCACCCCAGCTCAGGGCAAGCAGCAGGAAGGCAAGGCCCGGCACAAAACAGCCATGGGTACCAGAATGCCCTGGCAGCTCAAAAGTGCCACCTGGCATAGGGCCCTGCCTGTTCACAGGCAGCTCGGAAAGGGGCAGGTGCCAGCATTCTCCTTGGCTTCTGGACACCTGGCTTCCTGGACTGCCTCTGAGGCCCGGTCCAGGTTCCCACCCATGCACCATCCCTGATCTGAACCCCAGCTCCTCCCCACTCTGCAGGAGCCCCGGCCAACTCACCACCGCGCTTGAAAAACCCCAAAGAAGGTGGTGTTGTGCCAGGAGGTGTCCTGCAGGGTGTGCACCGCCTGCAGCTGGTTGAAGTAGAGCTGCCAGTCCGGGGCAGAGCACGCCAGCCGCGCCTTCAGGAACGTGGTCCACTTCTTCTGCAGGGTCCGCGCGCCCCCCATATCGCCCTGGCAGACGGCAAGGGGACACTGCCGGTCAGCCCCGCCGGGCCAGCAGGGCTCCCAGGGCCCACTGCTGTGAGACTTGGTACCTTGCAGACGCGGGCCACACGAGCCACCACCTGCTCAGCATAGCAGTCAGACTCCACCGCCCTCTCCCTGAAGAAGAAGTAGACCTTGTCGTCGTCCCCCGTGAAGCTGCCCACACTCTCAGGTACATAGGCAGAGCCTACAAAGTGAGGTTCTGTGGGAAGGGGAGGAGGTCAGCAGGGAGGCGCTGGGCCCTGGGGGGCCTCCCACCCATGGCTCCCACAGGCCCCCCGGGGGCTCACCGTTGAGCCAAAAGGCCAGGTACTCTGTCTTCATGGAGTGGTGCGGCCCCATGTTACGCAGGATAATGGGTTCCGTGCCCAGGAAGTTGTTGAGTGTGGCCGAGTACAGCTCACCATCTATGGGAGACAGCAGTCAGCTACAGACCGTACATGAGATATGGACACATCCGGCCAACACAGCCCCAAGTGGAACCAAGCCCCAAGGATTCACCCAGCCTGCATGGGGGGCAGCCACTCACCCACAAGGAGGCCAGTGTGGCCCTTAGCTGGGTCATAGGGACACTTGCCCTTCCCATCTTCAAACTCTCCACGCTCCAAAGTGAAGGTGAGCATGTTCTAGGGACAGAGAGAGAGGTGACGAGGAGATGCTCAAGGGCGGGGCCCTGGGGGCCACATCCAAGAGTCCAGAGAAGGGCAAGGAGGGCGGGGGACTGGGGACACCGAGATGGGAGGGCAACTCACGATGTAGGTGCACTTGGGCTGGAAAGCATAGGTGCCACAGGCGTACAGGTGGGAGGCATTGTAGGGCTGCAGGAAGCGGATGAAGTTGAAGCACTCGGTCTGGGGGCAGAAAGACGTCCGGTTAGTGAGAGCGTGAGGCCCAGAATGGGAGGAGACGCCCTGGGGTGAAGGCAGCACCAGGAGCAGCGTCCAAGCACCCACCTGGTTGTTCTTCCCTTTCTGGATACACTCAGTCTTCTTCTCCGCAGGGGCCTCCCAGGAGATCTGGGGACAGGGAAGGGGACGTCAGCCACGTCACAGGTACGCACTGAGCACGTGTTACATGCACAGCCTGCAGCAGCAACACAGGGACGCCCAGCGCAGAGGTATGGGCCCTATTCTCTGGGGGCTTCCTTCAGTACAGAATGGAAGCCCCAAACCACCCCACTACACAGAATTCAGTAAGTGCCAGAGAGAAGAGGAATGCCGCATGCTGACCCCAACCAGAGGGCAGGTCCCAGATGCCCAGCGGCAGCACTTCTGTGGGGGCCGCCAGGCTGAGGGACCACCTGGCCAAGCACAGCCCCTCTGCACCTTGCCCTCTGGCAGGCCTGCCTGCCTCCCGCTGCCCCACCTCTCACCGCTCCTTGCAGCTCCAGGGCCTCCATGCTGAAAGCAAACAGGGCCTCTCGGGCCCCCACGTACAGAAGCCCAGTCTGCTCCGTCAGCGTCAGTGTCAGGAAGTCCTGGATGCCCGTCTGGGAGAACCGCCGCACTACCGTGGCCAGCTCTGCAGGGGTAAGCGTGGCTGCTGATGGGCAGGACCCCTGGGGCTCGACAGCCCTCAGTCTTCCTGCATGAGAGCCACCACCCCATGCCACAAACAGATGCCAGCCAAACCCCCTGATTGGCAATAAAGGACACTTTTGAAACAGCCTTTGGCCCTGACAGCTCCACCCGGGCCTCCCTAGCCTTTCCCAGGCTGCGAGGAGGCAAATCCAGGCTGCTGGGCGGAAGGAAGGATATCTCAGCCACAGCTTCCGGCCAGAGGAAGCCATCAGACTGATGGCTCTTGCTCTCAGGGTCAATGGCACCTCCGGCCACAGGGCTGGGCTGGGCTGGGCACCCCCACCCCACCCTCACTTCCTCGGCTGCTGCTTCCTTCTTTGCCCTGCTGCCGGCTGCCTCTATCGGAGTCCAGCAGGGCAGGAGGCACAGATGGCTATGAGTACTCCCTGCCTCAGGAAACCCTTCACTCCAGGAGGACCCCATCTAGGCTGCCAGAGATGCGAGCACAGCAGGCCACTAGGACAGGCGGGGATGGCAGGAGGGGAGCTGGGCTGTGAGCCAGGCCAGGGAGGTCCGGAGAAACTAGAGGCTCAGAGAGCGGAGATGGGGCTGGGGCCTGGGAAGTCTTGCTGCCACCCGGCGTTCAGGGCACCATGACATTTATATAGTCACGTGATTCCTATATCAGCTGCCAAATATGGCTGCCGACCTGTCCTCAGGGTCCCCCCAAACCAGCCTTAGTCTCTGGAGGCAACGATGGCTCCAGACACAGGCCAGCATGGCAGGGCTTCACTGGCACCCGAGTGGAGCCTGTGGGAGGTGAGCTCATCCCAGGTCCCCAGAGCGCACAGCTGATACAAACACCTGACATCACCTTTCACATGGGTGTGTGCACACGGGGCACTGCTGGGTCCCCACTGTGCCCCGGCAACCATGTGAGCATGTGCACATACACACACCCTTCCAGGGCCACCAGAGGGTATGATGACTACAGGGCAGTAGGAGGTCTTAGGGGGGCCCTGGGGAGCCAGGGGAGAGAGCCTCCAGTTTGTCTTTATCCCGGTTCCAGTTTCTCTTTAGGCTCCCAGCGCCAGTGACAATTCAAGAAGTGAGGTGTGGAGAGGGCGAGGCAGAAGGTTGTCCCTCGCACACCTGGGCAGGCAGTCGGGGGGGGGAGTTGGACAGAGCTCCCCCGGAGGAGGCTAACCCCAGGTCCCAACCTGCACTGCCTGTTCTTGGACCCTGGGGTCACTCGAGTTTCTTAGAAAGCTGTGCCACACACATCAGAATAAAGGGGGGCAACTCCTCAACAGCCTGTCCCCACTTCCTCCTCACCCCTCCAGGCACTCACCCCCAGAAGACACTGTCTTCCGCGGCACAAGGTTCCACCACACCTCAGCCCCAATGCCCAGGCCCCACAGCCTTGCTGCCAGCAGCCAGACAGCCCAGTGTGGGGCCATGGCGCAAGCCCCCGCTCTGAGCTTCAGGCCAGCTGTCCTGCTGAGGGAAAAGACATGGTCAGAAATCACAGCCAGAGAAAGCAAACCAGAGGGGCCGCAGCAGGAGAGGCCACGGGACTCCTCATCAGGCCTTCCAGGAGCCCTGGTGCCCTCCTTCCCCTTCTCTTTGGAGGTGGACCTAAGTCCCCACACTTGGCCTCTGCCTAAAAGACCACGGGTCTCCCTGGGAAGCGGGGAGGAGTTGAGTCGGCTGCAGGCTAAACAGGCTCCGGGAAGCCCTCCCTGGCCTCCAGACCCCCTACTACCTCTGCACAACCGGAAGTCATTTGAGAAAAAAGGGGACCCCCCCCCCGACATACACACTCAGGCCTAAGAGATTTGAGAGTTTCTTGAAAGAATCTCAGGCAGAAGGCCTTGCAGCCACTGGGGCTCCGGACCCCGTCAACACCTAATTCTGGGAGGAAAACTCCTTAGGGCGACGGGGGCATGCGGTGGGGTAGGCGGTCAGGAAAGCCCCACAGGGAGACCTGGTGCGGCCGGCTGCGGGCGGAGGCCCCTGTCCCGGCCTGTCCCCTTCCCCAGCGCAGACAATAGCCCAGCAGAACCCCAAACCCCGTTCCACATCAGCAGGGCAGGAGTGGGAGCAGGGCCGGGAGCGAAGGGGCCCAGCTTCCCGAGGCCCCTTTGTTGCCCAAGAGGGAGGCAGGAAGTGGGTGGGATGGGCGTGGAAATGACCAGGGCCTCATCCTGTTCCTCGCGCTGCCTCCTCCGAGACACCAGCCCTCTGGCGGAGGGGCGGCGGGGGCAGCGAGCTCGGGTCGAGTCGGCGACTCCGGCGGCGCGCGCGGGCGGTGGGGGGAAGGAGGGGCAGGGACGTGAGGGGCTTCCCCCACCCCGGCCGCTGGCAACACGCCGCGCACGGCCGGCACCCGCTGCGCTCCCGCGGCTCTGACGAACCTTCCCAACTCGGGGACTGCGCCCCAGGGACCCTGGCCTGGGCGGGCCAGCGGGACTGGCTTCCCCCGCTCCAGCCTTCCCGTGCCGGGGGCGGAGACGCAGAAGCTGGGGACCTGCTCACCCCCAAACAAAGGGTCCCTGCTAAGACCCCGTCCCGGGTCCCCCCGGGTTCTCCCCTCCCCCAGCTCCAGGGATTTGAACGCAAACAAAGCGGCGGCGCGGGGAGCGTGGCGAGCCCGGCCT
>NW_012109807.1:8916787-8935130 GCF_000951045.1 Mandrillus leucophaeus | reverse complement strand
GAAGACCCCCGGCGGGCTGGGCTGGGGAGAGGGACTCCCGACCCTGCAGTTGCAGGAACGACCGCGGGCGAGCCACGTCGAGGCGAGTATCCGGGGGAGGCACGTGGGGAAACCGAGGCGTCTCTTGGGGCGGACCAGAGGGGTCTGCCTTTTGGCCCCCGATTCTGCCTCCTTCTAGGCCCCGAGGACCACTGGTCCCTGCCCTCAAGTCTGGAAAGGGCTTCACCAGCGAGGAAGACTCTTCAATCTACAGTAGGGGTCTGCTCCTGCTTCTCACGCTTTGGGCAAAGCGCCTCTCCCCAGAAAATGACTCCTGGTGCCACTGGAAGGCTGATTAACAAGTGGCATGAGCCCTACTGTTCAGATGAAAGGGGCTGGGGGGAGCCACGCTGCAGAACCACCGCCACCTTCAGAACCACCAGCCTCCGCCCACAGCCACTCCTAGAAACAACTTGTAGCTCTGGCCTCATGGGCGGTGCAGCGTCCTTCCTGCCAGCTGGTCCTCTGAGCTGGGCAGGTGGTTAGAAGAGGTGGTCCTCATGGAGGACACCCCACGGGCACCTGGAGACAGATGCTACCTCCTGGCTAGGGGCAAAAGGCAGAGGTGAAGGGACTTGAGGCCCTGAGGTTTGGCGGTAACCTTAAGCCAGGGTGCAGTCCTGGAGGGGAGGAACACTTCAGGCCGCGTCAGCAGATCTGGATTATAAATCAGTCCGACAGCAGCTTTTGTTCTGTGTTAAAACTTGGCATCTGAAAAGTGGAGACCAGAAGAGTGGTGGAGATAACTGAGAAAAGCAGCCCAGTTTGGTTTCAGTAACAATCGGGTCTTTGCTGGTACACATAAAGGCCCCTTCTCCCTTGCTGGCCAAAGCCACGTTTCCCAGCTCTTTTCCACTAGGAAAAAGACAAACGCTGTGGCCTTGGAGATGCTGCAGATAATGACTGTGGGGTGGGCAGGGAAGGCCTCCTGCTTCAGCTGACAAGGTGGGAGAAGATGTGTCACCCTCGTGTTGATTAGAGACCCCCATCTATTCAAGCGGGGGGGTAAACTGAGACGCAAGGGCCCTCACTTGTGTTCTGTGATTTAGATTTTTGCAACTTGTCTTGATGTACATTTTCTTACTCCACTCTTTAAAAAGTAAATAATTTGGAGGGCTGAGACAGGAGGATCACTTGACCCCAGGAGTTCAAGACCAGCCAGGGCAACATACTGAGAGCCTGTCCGTACAAAAGAAATTATTTTTTTGAGACAGAGTCTCACTCTCTCGCCCAGGCTGGAGTGCAGTAGCACAATCTCGGCTCACGGCAACCTCCACCTCCTGGGTTCAAGTGATTCTCCTGCCTCAGCCTCCCAAGTAGCTGGGATTACAGGTGCCTGCCACCACACCCGGCTAATTTTTGTATTTTTAGTAGAGACAGTTTTCACCTTGTTGACCAGGCATGTGCCACCATGCCCAGCTAATTTCTGTATTTTTAGTAGAGATGGGACTTCGCCATGTTGGTCAGGCTGGTCTCGAACTCCTGACCTCAGGTGGTCCACCCGCTTAGGCCTCCCAAAGTGCTGGGATTACAGGCGTTAGCCACTACACCCAGCTCCAAATTTAAAAGAAAAAAAAAACTAGCGGGGCGTGGCTGTGTGCGGTGGCTCACACCTGTAATCCCAGCACTTTGGGAGGCCAAGGAGAGTGGATCACGAGGTCAGGAGATCAAGACCATCCTGGCTAACATGGTGAAACTCCGTCTCTACTAAAAATACAAAAAAATTAGCCGGGCATGGTGGCGGGTGCCTGTCGTCCCAGCTACTCGGGAGGCTGAGGCAGGAGAATGGCATGAACCCTGGAGGCAGAGCTTGCCGCGAGCCGAGATTTCACCACTGCACTCCAGCCTGGGCGACAGAGTGAGACTCCGTCTCAAAAACAAACAAAAAACTAGCGGGGCGTGGTGGCATGCATCTGTAAGTCCCAGCTGCTCAGGAGGCTGAGGTGGGAGGGTGGCTTGAGCCCAGGAGGTTGAGGCTACAGTGAGCCATGATTGTGCCACTGCACTCCAGCCTGTAGAGCGAGACCCTGCCTTGACAAAATAAAAATATAAGTATTGTTACTCCCCTTTTGGAGATGAGTCAAAAAGATTAAACAACTGGCCCCAAGTCATGGAAATAAAAAGGTCAGAATTTCTTTTTTAGAAATGGGGTCTTGCTCTGTTGCCCAGTCTGGAGTGCAGTGGCACAGTCATGGCTCAACGTAACCTCGGACTCCTGGGCTCAAGCGGTCCTCCCCCGTCAGCCTCCCAAGGCTACAGGTGCATGCCATCACACACGGGACAGGGTCTCACTATATTGCTCAGACTGGAAAGGTCAGATTTTTAAATCAGGTCTTGGGACTCCCAATTCTGTGTTTCCACAGTCGCCATCTATCCTGACAATGCTCTGTTTCATGCTGTTTTTCCTCACCTTCAATACTACTCCCCCATCCCCCCACCTCTAGGTGTGAAGGTTGCCAGGTAGAGACCTGAGCTCTCTGGCTCTGACTCCAAGGTGGCCTCAGTGGAAAGTTTCAAAAGGCAACCGGTTTGGTTTCACTGGCAGGGCAGCGGCAGGCGTTTGGGTTCTGGAGGCCCAGGGATGTAGAAGCCTCCAGCTAATAGACTCCACGTGCTTATCCTCCCAAACAGTCTCAGAAGCTCCCAGCTCCCTCCCCTTTTCCACCTTCAGGCACCTCCTGCTGTATCCCGTCCATTCCGGCACTGGCCCTTTCTGTGGGGGTGGGCAGAGGATACAGTTTCCTGCATGGCTACTTGCTCATGATTCATACTTCTAAATGAAAGTACAACGGACAGAATAAAAGGATTTCTGGGTCTTCGATTAAGACAAAAATTACTAATCCATGTACTGGGGGTGTGGGGAGGTGCATGTACCTGGCTAGTCTCCCTAGGGCCTAGCATATTCTATGGAAGGTATCTGCACTTTGGGACTCAGGCAGTGACAACTGCTTGTGGTCAAGGAAAGACTGAAATTGTGCTAAATGCCTCTCAAGGGTCTTCAGAGATCACCCAGCAGCTCAGGCCAGCCCCTAGAGATGACCTAGGAGTCTCTCCTGAAAAGCAAGTCCCCTTCCCCGTCTCTTGATGTTGGTTGTGGGCCACACTGCCCTTCATTTGAACTACTCGCCTGCCAGCTCTCCTGAGGCAGCTGGAGGGAGGCCCGGGGTGGATACTGGGTTCTCTGGTGAACGCTGCCCGGTGGATTTCCAAGGCAGCCAGGACTGCTGTCATCCCCCAGACGGGGAAGTGAGAAAGCCTGGGTCAGCTACCCTTCAAGGGTCTTTCTGAGCGCCTGGGGACCGCGGTGACTGGGGACATGGGCATAGGAAAAGAACTCTCCCTCCCTACTTCCTCCAAAGGAGAGTTATCAAAGCCGCCCACCTGGGACGCCTTTCCCTTCCCAGCCCCTCCCTGTCACCAGGACCAAAAGGAAGCAGGAAAACATCCGTCATCACAGCCCCGGATGCGGATTTTCCAGTGGCTCCTATCAGGATATCCCTCAGCCTTTTCCCAAGGGCTTAGGGATCTGGAAAAGTCAAAGATCTGGAGGGCAAGTGGTCATCGTGCCAGCACCACTGTGAACATCTGGACCTTGGGGAGGCTGAGTCTAGTTTTAGAAGAAATGGTCAGCTCCCAGCCAGTCCCAGAGAGGGCCCATTACACACCCCAGGGGACAGCATATGCCCTTGGGCGACCTCACAGTGCACACCTCTGCTCGGGTTACAGCCAGGTCTCTGGAGGGACTGAGCCGTCACCGACACCTCCTCTCCCCTTGGTATCTATTTCTATCTTGGGGATGAGTGTGTTTGGGGAGCAGGAGAGGAGGGGACAGTGGATAAGAGCCAGGACTGGGGAGGAAGGCTCCAGTGACCAATGCTGATAGACAGCTCGGCTCCTTCTCAGAGCCAGGTAGGGCCACCTTCCAGACCTGGAAACTCCCGTTTAGCCTCTCAGGCGTCCCTACTTCCTCTTTGCCCTTGGCAGTAGGAACAAAGAAGGGAAATTTCAAAGGTGATTTCCAGGTTTCCAGAGAAAAGTGAATAGTTACAGATGAACTGTCAGTGCATGCCGTGTGGAGCAGGGCAGCCCCGAGGGCGGGTGGAGGAGGCTGGCTCACCAGAGTCCCTGCTTGCTCACTGGAGGATCTGAGGTTGACCTGATGCTGCTGGGGCTTCGGTGGTGCCCGGGCCATGGGGGCATGTGACGCGGCCGGAACAGAAACCAGAACTCTCACAGAGGTCACCTGGCACCTAAGTCACCCTGGCCGAGGGTTTCTTCCACCTCTCGTTTGGCAAAGGCTGCCAGGCAGAAAGGCGTCCAGTGTGGTATCCAGTAGTACTGTGCTGTGCGTGTGCCCCTGAATAATAGATGCCTCCAGCTCCTGGCGTTCTGGGGACGCAGTGAGTGAGGCAGCTGTCTGAAACAGCCCCAGAGCTGGTGAACTCCACTTGGGGTCTGCACGTGGAGCCACTTGGCCTGAAAGTCCTTTATTTTGGGGGAATCTCTCCTAGTTAGCCCGCCCTCCCTATCCCTGTCCATGAAAGCCAAAGAGAGGGACTCATAAAAGCAGAAGAGTTGTACGCAGCCACCGTGGGAGCTGGCAGACAGCCAGGGTTGAGTTGAGGAGTGGACACAGTCCAGTGTGGCAGGGGCAGTCCTCTGCCACTGCCTAGCTACCTTTTGTACCACCTGCAAAACCCCATCCAAACCCAGGAAGGGTCAGGAGGGGCCAGGGACTAAACATGGATTCTCAGGGTTGGAGGAGTGTGTAAAATAGATCTCCAGCGGTATCCTGGAGCTCAAAGGGCCACTCACTCCTCAAGGCGTTCAGGTCAAAACTACCTAGGACCCTATCAGGAATCAGGTCCCATGAACTCATCTGGGGCAAGTCAGAGGAAAAGCAAAAGCAGCATCTGGAAGTGGCTTCTGAACCGCCCCCACTCCTGAGGCTGGGGAGTTGATTTCAGAGCTCAGCACTAAATGGAATTAAGTGTAATTACAGCCCTGATCCACATTTCGCTCTGTGCCACCTCCTCAGCAGGGGCGGGGAATGGGGAGTGGTCCCACACTGGGTCCAAACAAACGTCCCGTTCCTGGGTTTCGGACAGCTCTTGGGCCACAGTGGGCTGTGGGGAGCACTGCCCCTCCCCGGGGACTTGCAGACAGCCCTCTGCTACAGGCGGGGCCTGGGCCTGCCCCAGTGCCGTAACTGTGGAGCTGAGAACCCAGCGAAACACAGGCAGGAGCATCAGGAGACTGGACGCTGGCATGAGCCCTCGGGACAGGGACTGAAGGAAGTGTTCTAAACCACTGATGCTGAAAGACTTTAATGTGCACAAAGAAACCTCACATTGGTGACAGGGAGAGAGAGGAAGGAGGGTGGGGAGGACGGAGGCCCAGGGAAACCAGAGCTATGGAGACAGAGGCCTTAGGGAAGAGGAGGTGGCTGGGAGGAGGGCTGGGGGTGGGCGAGGCAGAGAAGCCCATCCCTTGCTGAGAGGAGAGGGGATCAGGGCGGTGGCAGAGGCAGGCTCTTGCTTCATCAGGCTGGTCAGCATGTGGCCGCCTCTGGCCTTGATGCTTCGCTTCCTCCAGTTCCCTGAGCCTGTTCACTTCCTGCTGGAGCCAGGAGCCCTGGGCTGCCCTGACCCTGCTCTTTTAGATGTCTTTCCAGGGGCTGAAGTACTGGGCCTGCGGCGAGAAGAAAAGCAGGCTGTGAGGGCCTGGGCCCAGGTGTTGCCCACTGCCCTGCAGGCCCTGCAGCTCCCCGGGCTGGCGGTGTCCATTCAGCACCCATTGCAGGCTCATGCCAGGGACCGAGTGAGCAGGATGCCTGGGTTCACAGTGCTGGCGAGGACACAGCGGTCATCAGGCTACGTGACTGTACAAGTGGTCTGCCAGGGCCCCCCTGCCAGGCCCTGAATCACTTTTCCTTCTTCTCGTGACAAGCATGCTGCTCCCACCAGAGGCTGGTGAGATCTAGTTCCTTGGGGCGTGAGGGTGAGGTTTGTTCTCTAGCCTTCTCAGAGACTTGGTGAAATCTGAGACCCAAACCACAGGCTGTGGCCCACGTGTCAGCCCTAAGTCAGAGGTTATGGGGTAAGGACGGGAGAGGAGTCAAGAGGAGGCAGACTAGGAGTGGAGGGGCACTGGTGGTGGGGTGGGAGGTGGTCCTCACAGGTCCTGTGCCCCTCCACAGAGGGCTGGGGGCTCAGGCAGGGAGACCCCGAGCCGGCCCAGCAGGGTGCTGCTTGGAGACATGGGGCTGGAAGGGAGGGCACTAGCACAGGGGCTGAAGTTGGTTAGGTCGGAGGCTTGGGAGTCAGGCTGCCTCATGCCCTGATTCTGACATTCACACAAGCTGCCTGCGTCACGGGGGTAAGCCATCGAGCCTCTCAGGGCCTCTGGTTAGTCTGCTCCTCTGTAAAATGGGCTCCTGGTAACACCTGCCTCATGGGGGTTGTGTGGGTTCTTATAGAAACAGATCTTCATTCAAGAAACACTAGCTGTGAATATCACACCTACAAGCTCTGAAGACTCGGCGGGGGTAGGGGGTGTAGTGGAGAGGACCCAGGCAGCCTGGGAGCCTTCCTCCTAACACAGCAGGAGGCCAGCCTCAGGCCCACAGCACAAGTGGGCAGACGGTGAACAGCTGGGGCCCCTTCCTGGCACTGCTCGTGACAGACTGGCACTCTGGTCCGGACTTTTCCCTCTCCAGGACAACTTTCCTTTGCATTTCCTGAGGACTGCGCTTCTCTGTGCCCCTCCCCTCCGCACCCACCCTGGGCACTGGATTTTTTTTTTTTTTTTTTTTTTGAGATGGAGTCTCGCCCTGTCGCCCAGGCTGGGGTGCAATGGCGCAATCTGGGCTCACTGCAACCTCTGCCTCCTGGGTTCAAGCAATTTCTCCTGCCTCAACCTCCAGAGTAGCTGGGATTACAGGCGCCCGCCACCATGCCCGGCTAATTTTTTGTATATTTGGTAGAGACGGGTTTCACCATGTTGGCCAGGCTGGTCTCCTGACCTTGTGATCCTCCCGCCTCGGTCTCCCAAAGTGCTGGGGTTACAGGCGTGAGCCACCATGCCTGGCCTTTGGCACTGGATTCTTGATAAGAATGATGAAGGCCCCTCAAGCATCCCCACCCTTCCCCCACATGCCCGCTCCACCCACGTCCCTGCCAGGAGCTCAGCAGCTGCAGCGAGGGTGGCTGCGCTGGTGGCTCTGGCCAGCCCTGCCTGACCACTTCCCGCCCCTCCCAGGTCTGGGGGCTGGGGGGGCACCACCTGGGGCTGGCAGTGGGTCAGAAGCTCCTGCCAGCGGATGTAGGTCTGGGTGGCCAGGTCCTTGAGCATGGTGTGGTGCGTGGCCTGGGGGCTCTCCCGGATCTGTGCGCTGATGTGGCGATCCAACTGCATGCACAGCAGCTGCAGCTCGCCCTGTGGAGGCGGAGGGAGGCCGAGAGGCGAGTGTAGCACGAGCCAGGCACATCCAAAGCAGGGCAGGAGGAGAACAAATTCAGACAAAGGAAGGGGCACATTTGAGTGACTGTTCAGAGGCTGAGCAGGAAAAGGAGGACGGGGCCAGCACAACTGCTAGGGCGCTGGTCAGTGTCCCTTGGGAATGGCTCGGCTGGTGGGGCACCGTCGGGAGGAAGAGGCCCTGGCTTTCCCGGGCTGGCTTCTCTCTCAGCCTCCTGCTCTCTGCAGTTCCTAACAGTGGGCTGGGCGCCATCCCAGTCAACCCCACGCCACTTGGGGGAGAAGACACAGCTGGGCACCCCCACCCCAACCCCGGCCCTTGGGAGACTCACCCACTGGTCTGGAGTGACGTCCCGGCAGCTGACGACCACCCCGGCCAGCGTCAGAAGGCTGTGGCACAGGTAGCAGGCCTGGAGGGAGAGCACAGGGGGAGCTGCTTCTCTAACTCCGCCAGGGCAGCACGGCAGGCCAGGGCGGGGCTCACTCCACCCCTAGGCATTCAGCGACAGTTTCCAGGGAGGCATCTTCAAGGCGGCCTGGGTGAGCCAGGCTCTGGGCCCGCACTCACTCGAAGCTGTGACTCCCTAGCAGGCTCTCCCAGCCTGCCCTCTGATGAGGTGCCAACCTCCCTTCCTCTAGAAAACGGACTCAGCCATCCAGAAACACACACTGTCCCCCAGCCTTGTGCCGGGACCACAGAGGACACCTTCTGAGAGGAGCGTATCCACTCTGACCTCCGCAGTCTCTGTTCCCCGGGCCACCCTTACCCGTAGGTACTGAGGCCAGGGTGCCTCTGTGCAAACAGCAAAGGGAGCCCCCTCTGGGGGGATGTGGCCCATGGCTCCTGGACTCGGCTTACCCCTTGGCAGAATGCCACCTGCACCAACACGGGTGTAGCCTGCCTGGACAGCCTCCTTGCTGACCCGAGGAGGCAGGTGGAGAGACGGGAGCCGATGGTTCTGGCTGAGTGTCTGCACACCTCGCCTCCATCCTCATTCCTGCCAACTGCACACTCTCAAGCAGTGAAAACAGGACGCAGGCCTGCTCCATCTGGCCCGAGAACAACTTGATCTTGAGGCACCCTCGGACTCTCTTGGTGCCCATTCGCTTATGGGCTACGTGCTTGCCGTTTAAAGAAACCAAGTCATGGGGAGTGTCCCAGGGTGTGAGGCTCCAGGAGGGACGCGGCCTGCTCTGGAGTCCCAGTCACTGCCTGCAGGTGCGCCCTCCACTCAGAGGCCCCGCTGCCTTGTCCTCTCAGCTCTCTCTTCACGTCTAGGATCAGGAGGCGGCAAATGACCAGCCCTGCGGACAAGCAGGGGTGGGAGAGGTGGGCTCTAGAGATGCCGGCAGGTGACAATGGGCTGGAGCTCAGAACCAACCCATGGCCCAGCTTCCCCTGACCTTATCACCCTGCCCTCCCAGGGCGCCAGGCAGTGCCTCAGCAATGGCTACAGCTTCTTTGCACAGGCCCAGGAGTCTCCTCAGGGCAGAAGCCAGACCGCTTCTCAGGGCATCAGATTTGGTGCCATCAACTGACTTCTTAAACCCAAATACCGGCCAGGCACAGTGGCTCACGCCTGTAATCCCAGCACTTTGGGAGGCCAAGGAGGTAGCCGGGCACGGTGGCGGCGCCTGTAGTCCCAGCTGCTCTGGAGGCTGAGGCAGGAGAATGGCGGGAACCCGGGAGGCGGAGCTTGCAGTGAGCCGAGATCGCGCCACTGCACTCCAGCCTGGGTGACAGAGCGAGACTCCGTCTCAAAAGAAAAAACAAAACCAAATACCAGTGTAAAATCCTGAGGTCAAAGGCCACCTGAGGCTCCCACCAGCAGCACCCACCCTGCCTGGGACCCAGCCTGTTCTTCAACACAACCGTGAAGGCCCACGGGCGGTCTGACTCCATAGGCTGACCATGTGGCCCTGCACACGGCACGCAGAGAAGACACGGTGGGGGAAACTGAGGCATGCCTCCAGGAGAGCTGCCGTGGGGTGGGGAAGACCCAACCTCTGTGAAGCCCAGCTCCCTCTACCTGCCGGGTCCCTGTAGCAGCCTGTGGGTGCCCCAGTCGCCCGGCCCAGCTGGCCTGCTGGTGATGCACTGCTGGCTCCCTGAGCTCCCCTTCCCTCCCACCTGGCCTTGCCTTTGGGACTCTGTCCAGCCTTCGCAGTCCTGCAACAGCTCACTGCCCCTTGTCATAAAGCAAGTTTGGGCCTGCGTGCCGGACACTATACCTTGACTGAGACACGGCGACGTGAGACACTCAGGCATTAGAGGGAGAAAGATACTTCAGGAGGGCAACCATTTGGTCAAGAAATAACATATCTCTGCTTCTGCACTGACCAAAAGGAGAAAGGGCCCTTCCAGGGGTTTGGGGGTATGGAGAGTACAACTTAGAGGCTTCAGGAAGTGACTAAGCTAAAGTGAGCCCCAAAGGAACAGTAGGAGTTGAGGCAAAGATGGCCCTGTGCAGGCAGAGGAGGGCTGATGACAGACCCTGAGGGCGGTTCCAGAACCAGAGGCCGGCACAGGTGCAAGGGAGTCAGGGTGACCTGGGGGCAGAGTTGTAAGGACAGGGGGTGCCTGGGGGAGGCAGGTGAGAGAATGTGGCCACACTGGTGTGCTGGAATGTACTAGGTAGTAGGAGAATGAGCTCCCTCTGGGAGAAAGGATTACAGGCTAGCCTTATCTTTCCTTTTTCCTTTTTTAAGATTATTTCTCTACAATGTGTATACTCATACAGTGAGAATACAATGAAAGTTGCTTTAAAACTTTTTTTAACAAGATACTGCCAACTGTAATTGACTGAACCTAACTGGGTTTGGGGTGGGTGTGAGGCCTGGGAGCGGGACTTGGCCATGAAAAGAAGCTGAGACCCAGGCTGGGTGAGGTGGTTCATGCCCGTAATCCCAGCACTCTGGGAAGCTGTGGCGCAGGAGTTGGAGACCAGCTTGGGCAACACTGCGAGACCCCGTTTCTACAAAAAACCAAAAAGTTATCCAGCATGGTCACCTGTAGTCCCAGCTACTTGGGAGGCTGAGGCAGGCGGACGACTTGAGCCTGGGAGGTTGAGGCTGTAGTGAGCTCTAATTGTGCTATTGCACTCCAGCCTGGGCAACAGAGCAAAAACTGGTCTCAAAAAAAAAAAAAAAAAAAAAGCTGAGGCCCGTCTTTGAGAGGGCAAGCGAATGATGAGAGGTGGCAGGGGATGCCGAAGAAAACATCCAAGGGTTATCAGGGACATCACTGAGAATGGCTGGGGGAGGCACCCTGGGGTCTGCAGGGGAGACTGTGTGGGCCTGGGAGGGGCGAGCGGGGGCCCGTCTCTCTCGGACCTTTCAGTCGTAAACACTCCCAGCCCCGGGTGGCGCAGCTCAGTGGCCCGCTCCACCCATGCGCTCTCAGGGGAGTCTCCCCGTATGGAGGGGGCCCGGCTGCAGAGCTTCCCCTCCTAGAAGGAGTCGTGGGGAGGGTCTGAGATCTGACGAATGCCCTGGAGGAGTATCAGGGAGGAAAAATCCGTCAGTGGACTGACCCCAGGCAGTGGAGAGTTACTGGTTTCACAACTTGTTTCTTATGCTGATTCCCATAATTGAATCTGCAGGGGGCAGGGAGGGGGAGGGGAATCCCAGGAAAACGATTCCCAGTGTTTGGGTGGACAGTGAGTAAGAAATGGCAGTCCTGGAGAAAAGCCCTGTGAACCACATTTTATCAGCTGTGTTTTCCAAAGGGAAAACACGAAACCTACCACATTGCCTGGAGGCTGGGTGCGCGTCCTCCTTGCATTTGAGGGTGCTTCCTGTAAGGAAGACGTTGACCCAATTTAAGGAGCTTGGTGGCTGTGCAGATGCCCTCCCTTGGAACATTTCCGGGGGCCTGACTGAAGCTGGGTTCCCAGTAGGGATTTGGAAAAGCAGCCTTCACTACTGGCATAGGAAGTGCCAACACTTCCATCTCCTCCCTGCATTTCCCCAGGACTCTTGGTCTCAGAGTTGCAAAGAGGTAAGAGAGAGTCTGATCCTGTCCAGACAACGGGCGTGGTGTCCCCACCCTCCCACGAGGCCCCTCTCTCTGTGTGAAGGTCAGAGGAACAAAAGCTCAGCGGAAACTGGGGACTCTGTGACCGGGAGCAGGCAGACCCTGAGTCTCCCCATCTAAACCGCCAGCGGCTGTAGACACCCGAGTCGCCCAGCCCAGCTGGCTTGCTGGTGATGCACTGCTGGCTCCCTGAGTTCCCCTTCCCTCCAACCCAGCAGGGGCAGGCACGGGAGGGGTGCAGGGCAGGCAGGGGTGGGCCCGAGTGAGGGGGCCCTTCCCAGCAAGACAAGAAGGGCCAGGTGTGAGCGCTGCGTTTCCTGCTTCCTTCGCAGTGTGACCAATTCCTGAACTTAGCAAGCCTGCTCCTGTCCTGGCTGGCACTAGAGGCACGGTTCCTCTTCCCTTCCACCAGGCAGGAGAGAGAGGCTGAGCCAAGGCTGCAATCCCTGCCTTACCTGCTTCCTCTCCCTCTGGGAGCACAAGGTGGCCCTTCTATATGCCAGAGGGAGGCCCTTCCAGGTCTCTTAGAACTGCTTGGTGCGGTGGGGACTTCACTGTGGCCTCAGGGTTAGCCCTCCTTGGGTGCTGGGGGCTACACTTGTCCAGGCCTTAGGACCTTGTCTGAAGATGGGACCCAGCTCCTGCCCCACGGCACGTCAGTCAGGCTGTGAAGCCCTGATGGGAAATGGGACCCCGGAAACCTCAGTCAACATCATGGGGAAAGGCAGAGTCTAAGGGCATGCCTGGACCCAGTACTGACAAGAACAGCCCGGCCCATCCCTGCCACCGCTGCCAGCAAGCGCCCAGCTCCCGTGTTCTGGGTCTTCCCCGGAGTCTGGCGGGCTGGCTGTTCTCAGAAGTTCCACGCAGGAATGCCTCACTCCTGACTCTGGAGCCTTCACGGGGGCCGTGCCCTCCCCCTGGGGAAGGAATGACAAGGCTGAGTGACGGCAGACAGCAGACTGGGACTGTCACCAGAGGAAGGGAGGTCAGCATCTCCATGTTCTGGTCCAGCTAGTTCTGACCCCAGGCTCCCCCAGCCAAGACTCCCAAGTCAGATAGGAGCGATTAGCAGTGCTTTTGTCATAAGCAAAAGGGAAAAAGGGTGGACATTTCCCAGGAACTTCATCCTTTAGGAAATTCCCCTCCAGCCAACGCCAAGGGAGCGGGCTGTGGCCTGGGCTATTTACGCTGAAGGAGGGCAGGAAAGGAGGACGGAGAGGCTCTCCCAGGAAGCCACTCGCTCTGGCCAGAGCATATAACCTTTCTCCCCGCTCAGGTCATGACCAAGAATCCAGTCTTAACCCTGGACAAGCCTTCAAATCCAGCCCTCTCCTGGAGGCTGCCAGACCGGGTGGGGAAGGCAGACCTGCTTCTGGCAGGAGGACCCTGAGGGACCAGGTCCAACCAGGCTCTGGGGCAGTTAGTGTGTGTGTGTTACGGGGAGAACCAAGGCTGACCCAGAAACACCTGCTGGGAAGGACAAAGATGGACCCAGAGGGCACGGCTCTCCCAGCCAGGCTGCTGGGGCCCAGGGGCTCACCCCCAGGTGTCCCTACCTCTCACTCAGGAAGCTGGCCCTGATGTCTGCTGGCGCTGGGATTCCGGCCTGGGGTCCCCTTGCTTTCTCCTTTCCATGCTCATGGACCCTGGGTGGTGGCAGCCTGGGAACATGCATTAATCCTAGCCTGGCTGGGCTGCTCTCAGCCCAATCTCAAGAGCCTAGAAGTCCAGCCCAGCCCAGGAGAAGTATTCTGCCTTAGGTGTCACCACTGCCACACGAGTCCTCTCAGGACTTAGGGGCAAGCACACGGACTGAAGATCGACTCTAGAGCCAACGGAGTCTGGGAAGGGCTGAAGCTGCGCTGGTCTACCCTGGGCCCTTTCAGACCCAAGGCTGGGGCTGGGTCACAATCCTTTTCTCCCCTTTTTTGTTCAATTTAAGCCTATATAGTACCACTTCACGGCACCCTGATCCAGTAGGGTACGCAGAGAGGGCCTGGGATCCCGCCTTCAGCAGACGTGGAAACGGCGGCGCGGGGAGGTTCCCTGATGATCACGACCCTGTGTCCAGGAGGGGCAGGGCTGGCCCAAGAGCAGGTCTCTGGGCTCTCAGCCTTCAGCAGGAAGAGCTCCCCCCGTGCGCGTGGGTGGTGGTGGGTCTCTAAAGAGGACTCACACTGTGGACATCCCCCTTGGGAGGCAGCAAGGGTCCACGGGCCTCCTACTGGGAGGACAGGGCGAGGCTGAGGCTGCTCCCCCAGGGTGGAGGAGGAATGCCCTTTGCAGCCTGGGCCCCCGGGGCACAGTCTAGGTATCCACACAGGTTGGGCACAACAACAATGAATCATGAGGAATCCGAGGCTGGGCTACTCAGGCCCCAGGCCAAGAGCCTGAGTCTGAGGAGAGCGCCAGAGCTTAGGCGACTGGTGTGTCCATTAGGACACCAGGCAAAAGGGGATGCATTTTTCTAGGTACATGCCTCCTGAGCCCCTGCAGGGTGGCACTGGCCACCAGGACGAGGCTGCCATGTCTTCCCTGTCCCATAAGCAAACCGCACAACCTCTTCCCCTTGCCCAGGCAGCTTCCGCTCCAAGGTTGCACCCCCTGACCTTTGGCTTTGGCAGACGCTAAAGGAGGAAGCAGAGGGCGGTATCGAAAGCTCTGTTCCCAAAGGCAAGCCGACTTGGGAAGTGACTCTGACCAGGACAGGTCGCCGGTCATAAGTCCTAGCGAGGAAGAAATGAAGACATATGACCGACCGCTAGGAAATGAGGCGGTGACCTAAGACCTCTTCCTAACCTAGGGTCACAGAAGACACAGGGTCAAGAGGCCAGAGAACAGACGTCACCGGTGGGGCCTGCCAGGCAAGACACCCAATTCTGTCAGTGAAAGTGCCTGCTAGGGCATGGGGTGGGGGTGACCCAAACATGGTCCCCAAACGCGGAGCAGGGATGAGGCCCATTTAGTGTGACGGGAGATGGGCTGGTAGCAGCTCAGCAGGCAGGACTTCCAGCTCTGCTGCAGTGAATGGCCACTGAATGGAGTTTGCTTTCGGGCGATGCTGGGCAGAGAGGTGGGTGTCTCTTTCCAGGCTGCAGAGGACGCGGGGCCCAGCACATGCCCACACCCTCCACGCCCTCAGAACAGGAGCTCTCGCCTGCACCTCTGGCTTCCTGGAGAGTGAGTTCAGAGATCCAAGAGCCTTCACAGCGGGGATCTCTTAAGTTCTATCCCTAGCTGGGGCCTGGGGCCTGAGCGTCCCTGGCTCCTGCTCGTGCTACTGAGGACAGGGAGGGAATGTGGAGGCCACGGTGCATGGGGCTGGGGAGGGAAAGAGATGGAAGGCTGAGAGCTCCGGATTCCTGCAGACTGTGGTGGGGAGGTTATCTCAGAGCATCTCCCCATTCCTCCATCAGAGGCTGGTGGCAGGAGCCAAGGCACTGGAGGCAAGTCCTAGCTGGAGGTCGGAGGCTCCCACCCAGTCCACTTTCCTCTCTGGCTTCCTGCTGGCGGGGGTCAGGGAGACGACAGGCAGGGACTGGCGGGGTCTTCCTGCTCCTCCAGCTGGGACCAGAGACCTTTACACCAGGGAGATCTGGACCAGAAAACCTAGCTCTGCAGACTGCCCAGAGACGAACAAGATTCTCGGTGCCTATGTGTACGAGTTCACGCCTGTACACGTGCACATCAATGCATACGTGTCAGTGTGCGTGTGAGCGCGTAGGGTGCAGGAGGGGGTCCCTGACACCAGCCAAAACATTGCATAACCACCCTGACAGAGCAATGGTTTTCCCATGGCTTCCCCTTCTTGTCTTTCGCTTTTTCACTTACTGAATTGTCTCCGGGGTGTTGGCACGTCTGGCCAGAGCCTGGGACTGCCCTCCTCATCCTTCCCAGCAACACCAGAGCACGAGGCCACTGCCCGTGACTGAACCACAGGGATGCTGTAAACGTCCAGGGGGCCTGTCTTTTCCCTTCCTTTGTAAGAGTGTCCCAGCCTCCTGTCCCCTACGCTCAGACCGAACTGTTCCATGGTGGCGACTCCAGCTCTGGCTTGAGGGGTGGACCTGAGTCCCAGGCTGGCCGTTCACCGTATGGGAGCTTGCCAATGTGACTGACTTAGAGATGGGCACTGGACCCGAACCAAGCCAATGAGGCGCCACTCTGGTTACGGTTCGAGGGCGGGAGCTCCTTCTCGTCCAGGAAGAGTTAAAGGATGAGGAGACCCAGGTAGAGTGTCAGGTTTGCAGCTGATGAGTCACTTGCCTAGGGCTGCTGAGACAAGGCCATTGAGCCTGGAGGAGGGGAGGGCCTGCCTGGGAAGGCACCAAGGGGCAGAGCCTGGAGGAGGAGGGTGTGACATGGAGGGTTTCTGACACTGTTCAGGTCCCTCTAAGCCTGATGAACTGTCCCAGGGCTTTCCAGGATCTGTGTTTGTGTTTCCGTCACTAAAAAGTCCTGGCAAAGACAGGGAAGAAGGGACAGAAATGGTGGTGCGTGGAGAGCACTTGAGAAGGCTGTGGTCATCCTGGCAGCTGTTCCTGCAGACTGAGGATGGCGTGTAAGGGACCGTCCCCACTGTGCCTGGCCCTCTTCGCTGCACAGCTGGGAGCCTCAAACACTGCAGCCTCAAACTCCTGGGCTCAAGCCATCCTCCCGAGTAGCTAGGACCATAGGCATGTGCCATTATGCCCTGTTAACACCACACCTGGCCTTTTTTTTTTTTTTTTTGAGATGGAGTTTTGCTCTCGTTACCGAGGCTGGAGTGCAATGGCGCGATCTCGGCTCACTGCAACCTCTGCCTCCCAGGTTCAAGCAATTCTCCTGCCTCAGCCTCCCAGGTAGCTGGGATTACAGGCATGCACCACCATGCCCAGCTAATTTTGTATTTTTAGTAGAGACGGGGTTACTCCATGTTGAGGCTGGTCTCAAACTCCTGACCTCAGGTGATCCGCCCGCCTCGGCCTCCCAAAGTGCTGGGATTACAGGCAGGAGCCACCGCGCCCAGCCACCTGGCTCATTTAAAAAAAAAAAAATTTTTCAGAGATAGGGTCTCGCTATGTTGTGCAGGGTGGTCTGGAACAGACTCAAGTGATCCGCCCACCTCGGCCTCCCAAAGTGCTGGGATTACAGGCAGGAGCCACCGCGCCCAGCCACCTGGCTCATTTAAAAAAAAAAAAAACTTTTGCAGAGATAGGGTCTCGCTATGTTGTGCAGGGTGGTCTATGAACGCCTAGCTTCCGATGATCCTCCTGCCTCAGCCTCTGAAAGCACTGAAATTACAGGCATGAGCCACTGTACCTGGACAGGGTGAGGCATTTCAGGGGGAGCCATGGGGGTTGTGGTTGAGGTGAGACTCTGGGTTGACCCTAAAAGGTAGCCGTTCAAGTCTGTGAAGCAACATGTAAACCAGCCACGGCTTGAGCCACGCCCGCGGCAATCCGAGGACAGGAGAGAGAGTCCGGGCTCCGCAGGAAGGAGGGACAGCAGCAGCAAAGACACGGAGCTGAGAACAGAGCGTTTCTGGGAGACCATCGCTGCTTGGATTCAAACGTCCCACGTAATGTGCGGCAGCGAAGCCGCGCACTGGGCCAGCTGGTGGGGGCTCTGGCTAGCAGTTTCATACGATGTGGCAGGCACTAGAGTCTATCTTCCTAAGTTAGAACGAGAGGAAGATAATCCACAGGGTTGTCCAGGAAGAGTTAAAGGACGAGGAGACCCAGGTAGAGTGTTAGGCTGGAAGCTGATGAGTCACTTGCCTAGGGAGAGAGGCCTCGAAGGGTCTCCAGGAGGACGGGGCCTGAGTGGGGTGGGCCAGGGAGCAGGCCCCGGTGCTGCCAAGGCCCTGAGCAAAAGCTGGCTGAAGAATGCAAGCCTGCCTCCGCAGCTTAACTCTGTCACTTCAAGCCTGCTCATACACTTGTAAAGAAACCAGGATTTCTGGGACCCAAACAAAGCTGGCCTGAGCCTGGGCCCTGCCTGGCCTTGGGATGCCCAGAGGTACTGGCCTGTCCCCAGATCTGTCGAGGTCTCCCTCTCCTGGAGGGTCAGCTTCCCAGAGGCCATCTCTTTGAGGTTTATTTTTAAATATGTCTGATCTTCTGAACTTTGGAGGAAGTAAGACAGAACCAACCACAGATTAGACAGCAGAGGAACTCACAAGTTCTGAATATCCATTTTCTGTTCCTCAAAACCAGTCAGTTTCCTCCCAACCCTCCTGACCTTGGCCTAACCAAGGTCCCCAGCCCAGCGGGGCAGTAAGGAAGAGACAGACACATCCAGGTGGGAAGGCAGAGCGCACGGGGAGAATGGGGAAAGAGCGTCCATCTGCCTTTCAGGGGGACAGAGGGTCAGCGGCCTGTGCCAGGGGAACACATGTCCCATTGCTGGAGTTGAGTGTGCCAGCAAGAGAGGGCAGAGGCAGGCACACAGCTGCCAGAGGGCAGGGGCCCCCTCCCTGCCCAGCCCTGCAGCGAAAGCCAGGCCTTTCTCCACCACAACCTCCCATTGAGGCGGCTCTTGGCAGGGTCACCCAGCACAGGGACAGACAACTGCAGTTGCAGCAGCAGGAGCGAAGCAGTAAAACTTGTTTCCCAACTCGATCAACACACGCGCCACACCACAAGGATATACAGGAGATGTGCACAGCACGCACTTATGCACAAACATACAGCAGAGGCCCCGCCCTCTGCAGAACACAAACAGAGCTACTCAGAATGAGCCTGAGTGCAGTGGAGTCGGCACAGCGGGGCTGAGTCTATCCCAGAGCATCACCCAACCCCTGGG
>NW_012109807.1:8914260-8915602 GCF_000951045.1 Mandrillus leucophaeus | reverse complement strand
CGGGCGAATCACAAGGTCAGGAGATTGAGACCATCCTGGCTAACACAGTGAAACCCCGTCTCTACTAAAAATACAAAAAAATTAGCTGGGCGTGGTGGTGGGCGCCTGTAGTCCCAGCTACTCAGGAGGCTGAGGCAGGAGAATGTTGTGAACCCAGGAGGCGGAGCTTGCAGTGAGCCGAGATCACACCACTGTACTCCAGCCAGGGCGACAGAGCGAGACTCTGCCTCAAAAAAAATAAATAAATAAAATAAAAAAAGAAAAATAGAAAAATAAAAAATGGGCTGGGCATGGTGGCTCACGCCTGTAATGCTAGCACTTTGGGAGGCTGAGGTGGGCAGATCACCTGAGGTCAGGAGTTCGAGACCAGCCTGGCAAACATGGTAAAATCTCATCTCTACTAAAAATACAAAAATTAGCTGGGCATGGTGGCAGGTGCCTGTAATCCCAGCTACTTGGGAGTCTCAGGCAGGAGAATCGCTTGAACCTGGAAGGTGGAGGTTGCCATGAGCCGAGATCTGGTCACTGCCCGCCAGCCTAGGCGACAGAGTGAGACTCTGTTTCAATCAATCAGTCAATATAAATAAATAAATAATTAGCCCGGTGTGGTAGCACATGCCTGTCCCAGCTACTTGGGAGGCTGAGGTGGGAGGATCTACTGAGCCCGAGAAGGCGAGGCTGCTGTGAGCCCTGATGGTGCCACTGCATTCCAGCCTGAGCAACAGAATGAGACAGGCCCTGTTTCAAAAAACAAAAGAAGAGTGAATAGGCTATGACCTTCATGACCCTGAGCCCTGAGGCTGGACTGAACACACCAGACAACACCTGGCCAGATATGGTTCATACAAGTCAGCTACAAGGAAATAAACTGCCCCAAGAAGACCCTGGTTCTGGATTGGTGGGCTCAGGTGGTAGCTTAGAGAGACAGTGGCAAACTGAGTCAAGTTACGCAATATTTTTCCGCCTGCGGCCAGAAGGACAGTCTCCCTTGATTGCCTGGGAAGGCAGTCAGGGCAAATCAGTATCCACGGGCCAAAGGGAGCACTTGGAGGCCAACTCTGAGTATTAAACGCTCCTGTGTTAACTCTCCTACAGGGAAACACCCTCTGCCACCTCTGTCTGTGCCTCTCACGTGGCTGCACCAGACCCCCAAGCATCACTCCGAACCAGACGTTCACTCTTCTCTGGGAATAAAGCGCAGCTCAACCAGGCACGCACACGGCCACAGATAACCCAAAGGGGCTCGGCTTTGTTTTCTTTATCCAGAAGCTCTTCAAAATGCTACAAATGTTATCAGCTCGCTAAGCGGGATAGTCCACAGACGCTCTTCTATTTTTTTTTT
>NW_012109807.1:8910896-8913890 GCF_000951045.1 Mandrillus leucophaeus | reverse complement strand
GACCCCCATGCACAGCTGCAGCAGGAGCTCATGGCTTCCTTTGCTGAAGTACTTGGTGCTTTCCCAGGCAGGACCTCACTAGCTTATCATTACAAACGATGTGCTGGGATCGGTTCTGCCACACGCAGGTAACACTTCTTTAGTCCAGGGCCTCCTCCAGGAGAAGGCCAGGCTATCCGCTCTTGTGGACTTAATGATACAAAGACCTTACGAGACAAGGGGACCACCACGCAGAGGCTGGTCCGGTGGCGTGCAGGAGGCAGGTTTCTAGAATGGGGGCAGGAGAGCGAATGCCAGAACAGAGTGGAAGACCGGAGTTCAGAGAAGGACAAAGGAATGAAAACTGGATTCATTCATTTGTCCATCCAGTGCCAAACATGGGACGCGGTGCTGAGACGCCGGCTGTCTCACAGTCGAGCTGGACACGGGGCGAGCAAAGGGACAACTCTACTTCCCAAGGTGTCAGGGAGGAGAGAAAGTCGGGCCCTGGGCACCAACAGCAGCTCTCCCAGCCTCTTCCCAGAGGGAAAGGCTGGGCCAAGGCCTGAGGCAGCGAGAGGAGGTGGGGAAGAAACCGGGCAGGAGTGTTTATTTGCAGGGCTGGAGGAAGGCTGTGACCCAGCCGCACAGGGCAGGAAATCTCCCAGACAGGAGTGAGAGGGCCTGGGGGATGGGTGGGCATCAAAAGGCAGAGGCTCAGTTCAGCTGCCCCAAGACTGGGAACGCAGGCACTTCCTCCAGGCTGGGCCGCCTCAGGTCAACCTTACTCTGGCCTCAGTTTCCCCATTGCACTGAAGGGAAATGAAGAGGCAAAGACTTTGAGCTCTGGGCATGAAAGGCTCAGCCATGGCTCAGACCACCACTCCTTATAAAACAGGGTGGATGCCGCCGCTGCTGTTTTTGGCTGCAGAGTGGCCCATCTCACCTCTTTGAAGATGAAACACGCTGAGGCCTAATGAGGAGTCAGTCGGTCGGGGTGGGCGTGGAGCCCAGTCACCTGCCCCACCTGGCCCCTCCCAGTCAGAACAGCACCCAGCCCAGGGGACAGAACCCAGCCCAGGGGCCTGTTTCACACTTCCGTGCCCGCGCATCCTCCTCTGCCCGGGCCTCCCTCACTCAGAGGCAGAGGTGTAGGGGAGCGCAGCAGAGGTGGTCTGAGGTGGTCTCGGGCTGCAGTGAAGGCCTTCTGAGAGCTGCCTGGGCCTCGCCTGCCCCTCCACTGCCCTGGACCGGTGCACACCACCCTTCCGGGCTCTGCGAGCTGCACAGGGCCTCCCTGCTTTCAGACCAAACATGTCATTTCCAGTATGGAGGCCGACCAGGGGGAGGCTTTCAAACCTGCTTTAGGTGTGTGAGAATTGTCCTTTAAAGAAAAGGCATCCTCGGCCTGCTCGCTGTCCTTCGTCCCCAGCTGTCGAAAGGACGTCTTCTGCCGCCTACATAGCCTCTGAACCACGGCGAGTCGCGCAGGAACCACACCTCTGCTAGGTGAGGCCCAGGACTGGCCCCCAAGGTGCCTGCAGGCCACACTCTCCACTTAGCCAGACCAGACGTGACCCTCTTTCCTCTCTCGTGCCACTCGCCTTCTTGTTCCTTGCCCCCTGCCCAGGCCTCCTTGATTTCTATTCAGACAGACCACCCCAGGGCTGACCCCCACCTCCTTCTAGAGGCCCCATAACCAGCCCATAACCAGCTCGTTTCTGGGGAAATACTTGGCACAAGAGAAGGGGCATGCAGACAGCTCACGCTCTCCTGGGAGGCAGCAGCCTCATAAATGCACTAATACTAGACACAACCGAAAGACAACTTTCCCCACATGTTTCAGAAGAGGAGCGTGCACCTGGGGATGAGCATATCTCTTTAATGGTTCATTTGTGTTCATTAAGTAATTAATCCATTTATCTGATTTGCAGAGTGATGCCCAAAGGTTGGACTTTTGTATCAACATCCAGCCTCCGAGTGCGTTTCTGGAATTACCACCTTCCCCAATTATGACGATCCCTATCTCCATTCTTCATCCCCGAGTCCCCAGGGGCAGGAGAATGCACCGAGGTTTAAGCCCTCTTCCCCCGGAAGCTGGGCCTGGGACGCCCACTCTGAAGCCCTCACACCCACCACCATCCCTGCTCTGACATTCACTCAGGGACTCATAGGCCTCACTGTTCCAAACTCCACAACCTGCAGGCCCTGGGGCACCTCGTTGCTCCTGACTCCCATCAGAGCTTGGCTTTCAGGAAAGCCGGGCAATGTCTGGAAAGTCAATTAGGAAAAACTGGGGACAGGCCAAGGACTCAGCCTCAGTGATACCCATAGTGAAAATGCATAGGGAGGCTGGGCCCAACTCTGCCTGCAGAAGGGATGCCCTGCACGTCTAGACAACCTGCGCTTATCCTGAGGTGCTCCCATCCCCTCGCTGGCATCCGGCTCCTGCATCCTCCCTAAACTGTGCTGTAAGGCTAACTGACAACCCCAGATCAACAGAAGGCACACCAGCAGGGACAGGCGGACATTCGGCCCCTATGCCCGCACACAGGGCGTCCCCCGCCTGCAGCACGGGTAACAGCACTAATTACAGGTGAGACGCTGAGCACCTCCGCTCAACACAGGGAGGCCGCCTGTTGGTCTGCCCTGGCATGGCCCTGGGGTTCTGGAAGGACCCGCAGGCCATGCAATGTGCACAGCCCTGCCCTTCCCTGTTACCTGTGGCGGAGGCAGGCGGGTGCTGGGTGCTCACTCACCTTGTGGTCCAGCTCGGCACTAGCCTTTGGCTGTTGCTCCTGGGAGGGTGGCAAGGGCACAGAGCCCAGGTACTGCCTGAGAGATGATGGCCTCATGAGGCCCAGGAGCCGGCTGAGCGAGGACAGCTGGGGAGGAGAAAGGAGGTTGTCACTCACAGAGGGCGGTGGCCGAGCCGAGAGCTCGGGGTACTCCCAGGACTTGGCCTGGACACCTCAGCTGATGGCAGTGGGTTAGAGCACTGGCTTCTGAGACCCA